>NC_089839.1:139880539-140180539 GCF_035609145.1 Eleutherodactylus coqui | reverse complement strand
CTAAAATTATGTCATTAAGGGGTTAAATATCCACCTAAGGTGTTCTGCGTCAAATATATTCACACGAGACATAAATTCAAAATCTACGAGGAAAAAGTGACATTTTAGGGAGTGTTTTTCCAATTTTAAAGTAGCTCTTGGGGGTTAAGCATCTCAATGGGATTCAATTCAGGACTTTAAAATCCATTTCCATGTAAATAATTCAGGGTAGGTCATCAGGAGTTGATTGGCCAGGCCAGCCGCTAGGGATCCCGGTTGATCAGCTAATGGGGTGCTGGCTTACAACGACGACATACACTGGGGCCTGGAGGGGAAGCCACTGATCCGACCCCTGTGTAGAGGTCTGTGTTTATAGTTGCCATGCTCATTGAAATCAGTAGGAACTGTAACTGCAATTACAAGCGCCAGCCACTACACAGGGGTTGACGCAATAGCTTCTGCTCAGACCCTTCTGTATACCGACCGATCAACTATTAATGACCTGTCATGAGGATAGAACATCAATAGTATTTTAGTGGAAAACCCCTTTAACTAGGCCACTCTAAAATCTTAGAGCAGTATTCTGGGACTTTTACTGTTGACGACCTATCCTCAGGTTGGGTCATCGATAGTTGATTAATGGCAGTCCACCACTTGGGATCCCCACTGATCAGCTGATTGTCTGCTCTGTTGTCAGTGCAGCGGGCTGGGCATTGTCATCGTAATAGCTGGCTTCACTCCCATTGAAATCAATCCTCTCCCATAAATGCCATTTTCGCCTAGTTTCTTTCTTGTAGAATCATATACATTGACCGTAACTGATGTGAGGCCTGCAGTTCTTTAGATGTGTTTGTTTGGGTTCTTTTGTGATCTACTGGATGAGTCATTGATGTGCTCCTGGTGCTATTTTGGCAGGTTTGCCACTCCTGGGAAGGTTCACCACCATTCCAAGTTTTCTCTATTTGTGGATAACTGCTTTTTTTTTCCTCTTCAAGGGGACTTGACGATGCCATTGTTCGATTGCTCGATAGTATACTGCATTACTTATGTAGTGCATTATACTATGCCTATGGCATTAGTCATAGTTGCATGGCAGCTATGGAGGCCTTTGTCCAGGACTCTAGAAGGGTGCCAATGGGTTATTGCTGCATAAGGGGGTCACACCTGATACTGAAGCAAAGGCTCACATGGGCTCATATACGTTTGCCACTTAGACAGTTCTTGCCCTGTGGCTGAGAACAATGCGGCAGAAATGTCTGTCTTACTGTGTATTGTGGCTGTATTAATGGGCTTCATCTGTCATAGCTGTGGAACCACAGCAATCCACAACTTAACCATCAAGACCTCAACCTGGAGGAAATGTCCACAGGCGGATTGGCATGGCTGACTTAGAACGGGGGAGAGAACGATCTAACAATAGTAAGGACCTGCTGAGAGATGGAATATAGAAAATGAGAAGGGTGCGGACCTTACATGCCAACACAATATTGATGTGACAGTTGTATAGCCATTTTATTTAAAGAGTACCCGCACTTTCACCTTCGGAGCGTTTGTGCTCTGTGGGCTGTTTTCAGCTCCTTCCGGCCACTATATGAAATCCAGCTGCACTGCCATGATGCAACCAGTGGGCTCATACTCTGCCCGCCCTGGCTGTATCCGTTGCTGCTTGGCCCTGCCCCTGCAGTTCCGCTGGTATACACATCTCGTGAGCTCTATCATTGGCTGCAACGCACGTGACGTCCTGTAAGCCAGCTGGGGAAGCCTATAAATGTGACATCAGAGGGGAGACACAGCAGCACGGGACACAGTGGGAGAGGGGAGTGTAAGCCTTCTCGTTGTTTTATGGCAACAGAACTAGATTTCATGTAAATTTATAATTCTCTGCATTGGGGAGTCGGGACAACTGTATTAAAGGAGTTTTCCAAGTACTCCTCTCCCTGTTCACGCAGGAAGTTGTACCACCAATCAGTGAGCAGCATTCTTATCAACGATTGTCAGCTGATTGTTGCCCCTTCCCCATGGTCAATGACTGGGCAAACATCTGTGTCCAGAATTGGACATTTCTTCAGATATGCAATAGAAAAGCACAGTTTACCACACTGCTGTGCCTTTCAGCGTTCCAACTAGAAGCTCTAACGTTAATGTATAGTAAACGTACCGCGTACAACGGACATCTACCTGCTCCCCTGTCGTGATCTTAGTGGCTTTCAGGAGTCATCAGCTGGATCTTGTGTTTTCTGAGCGGGTGAGGGAGGGATGCCAGGAATCTGCGGCTTTCTCTGTACAGGGAGAATAGAACGCATTGATTTCAATGCACCTAGTTACAGTCCTGGGTATAACCTGATTGGAGAGATCTCTGTACTGACCCCTGATCTATCCATACAAAGTTATTAGAGCCCCCTCTTGTTACAGCCACAGCCCTGGGTATAAATAGATGATGGGAGAGATCTCTGTACTGACCCCCAATATATTATGCATAGTTATTAGAGTGCCCCCTTGTTACAGTCCTGGATATAAATAGATGATGGGAGAGATCTCTGTACTGAGCCCTGATATATCTATGCATAGTTATTAGAGCCCCCTCTTGTTACAGTCCTGGATATAAATAGATGATGGGAGAGATCTCTGTACTGAGCCCTGATATATTTGTACATAGTTATTAGGTCACCCCACAGCCGTCCTTTTTTCTCTTTAAACTAAATCCCAATTTTGATAACCACTCTGGGTGTTGTAGTCCGCCCATTCCATTTATTATCTTCGTTTCCACCTTTGAACCCGCCGACGCTCTGATATGTCCGCCTTGAGTACTGGTGCCCAAAATTGTCCACAATATTCCATATGTGGTCTGACCAGTGACTTGTAAAGAAGAACAATGTTCTTGTCATGTGTCCCTAGACCTCTTTAGATGCATGCTCTGATCCTATTGCCTCAATAGCAGCTGCCTGACACTGGTTGCTCCTGTTAAGTTTACAGTTAACTAAAATTCCCTAGTCCTTTTCCTTGTCAGTGTTTTCAGTGGTTTCCCATTTAGTGTGTAATGGTGACATGCATTTCCCTACCAATATGCAGAACCTTATATTTATCGGTTTTATACCTTTTATACCTCATTTGTCACTTTTCTGCCCAGCCCCCCAACTTGCCCTCTCTTGTGTTTATTAGTTTACAAAGTTTTGTATCATTTGCAAAAATTGATATTTTACTCTGCAATCCTTTTACCAGGTCATTAATAAATATATTAAAAAGAATAAGGCCCTATACTGCTCCCTGTGGTACTCCATTAGTAGCGATGACCCAATAGGGGTATGTACCATTTATAATCACCCTCTGATTTCTATCACTGAGCCAGTTACTCACCTACTTACACACATTCCCACTCAGACCAATCATTCTCATTTTATATGCCAACCTTTTATGCAGCACAGTATCAAACACTTTGGAAAAGTCCAGATACACAAGATCCAATGACTCTCCCCGATCCAGTCTAGAACTTATCTCCTTGTGGAAGCTGCTCAGATTGGTTTCACAGGAGCGATCTCTCATAAACGCATGCTGATATGGAGGTATACAGCTATTTTCTTTAAAGTTCTTCAGGACAGCATCTCTTAGAAACCCTTCAAATATTTTACCCACAATAGAAGTAAGACTTACCGGCCTGTAATTTCCAGGGTCACTTTCTGACCTTTTTTGACTATTGGCACCACGTTGGCTATGCCCCAGTTCAGTGGAACAGACCCCATCGCTATTGTGTCCTTAAATCTAAAAAACAATGGTCTGTCTATCACATTACTTAATTCTCCTAGAACCCGGGTATGTATACGATTGGGATCCGATTTGTGCACTTCTTCCTGGGTTAGACTGGTGACATTTAATGGAGAGTTTACATTATCACTCTGCATCTCATCTGACATTTCATTTTCCTTTGTGAATACCCTGGAGAAAAAAACTATTTAATAGATTTGCTTTTCCTCACCCCCCTCTACAATTCCTCCTACATTGTTTATTAAAGGGCCAGCACATTCAGTATTAATCTTTTTACTATTTATATAATTTAAGAACAGTCTCCACCTTTGCTGCTTTTTACATAATTATTTGTTTTACTTATATAGGCTTTTAGTGCTTCTTCGCTTCCTTCTTGTTTTAGTAGTTTATGTGCTTTAGATTTTATTTATTGCCCCCTTTACATCTTTATTAAGCCACATTAGTTTTCTCCTATCACTGTCTTTTATTCCTGTAAGTTATGAACCGCTCACATGAAGTAATTAGGATGTTTTTAAACATTTCCTATTTATAGTCAATGAGGTCCATTCGGCTTTTATCATGCGGTAGAAGTTTTCCTGGACGAAAGCGCGGCATGCTCTGCAATTTTGTCTGGGATTTCATGCTAAATTTGTGGAAGAGGCTGCAAACGAGCCTGCAAGGCATATGTGAACCCAGCCTTAGTTCTTGCATGGTAGTAGTATCCTGTACCTGTGTGGTAATATTTAATGGAAGTATGTTGGCGTTTATATTTAATAATTATGCCTCCAATAATTTTTACTGTAGTATAGCTGATACAGATTTAAATTATTTTATTAATCATTGATCATCTTCATTAACATTGGGCTATTGGTACAATCCCCCCAAAATGAACTCCTCATGACCATAATTGGCCAATTAAAATGGACACATAATGGGCAATATTAAATCCTGAGTACTTAGGGCAGCACAAGCTGAAATACAGTCCTGCAATGTCAACTCAATGAGATCACCATCTTTCCTGTAAACCTGAGGAAAAGGGGAAGTTGCTGCTGTCGGCATGTGTCCATGCAGTCTCCTGCATCAGGTGCCTTGGTTTGTGTTTGGAATGAAATAACTCCATTACCCGGGGCGACAACTGGATATGAGATGTTTTGAATGTAAGTCATTTGCCACATACACACAATCCTACTGTTGGCAGTACTGTTTGATTTTAATGAGGGGTGTAAATGAATATTGCAGTAAGTGTAATAAGCTCACTTTCCTGCTGTGTTCTCTTGCTGGCACGTATGAATCCTCCCATGTATCAGATTGGTCACAGAATCGTGACATCAGAAAGGTTCTTCACACCAGAAGCTTTGATCTCTATTACTGTGCGCTGTGGTACTCAGGAGGACCTGCAGGATGGGGACCTTCAGTGTGTGACAGTCACAATAAAGTTACAATAAATACAGGGTGAGCCATAGAAAAATAGCCCACATCTGACAATGCTGCTACAGGAAGAATGAGCAAATGGATTGTTTTTCCAAAGCTTTATTGATTTACATGCTTGTTAGAACACATGCTGAAAGTAGTCCCATTTCACTCTTATGCAGATCTAGGCAAATCGCAACATGTTGGCTGATACTGCCTGTAGCTCTTCAACGGTGATGCTGTGAAGAGTGTTTGTGACGTTTTATGAGGGTATGCGGATTATCGGTGTGCACACTATGTTTTAAATTTCCCCACAGATAAAAATTGCATGTGGACAAGTCCAGGGAAAATGGTGAACATAATCCCTTGCTCACAGTTCGCTTTTTTATAAATGGTTCATGAACCCATGCCAATGAGTCATGGAAGTTGTGGCATGTTGTCCTATCATCTCGGAAAAATCAGTACATTTTTCTGGTGATAGTTGGTCGTAAAACTGTTCATAAAAGTACAGAAAATTGGGCCCTCTATTGGTGTTCCTGACGCTGCCCACTAGATGCCGATTTTCTGGCTGTGCAGTGCATTTTGGGAGGCAGGTGGGGATTTTCTCTAGATCCTACCTTATTCTCTGAATTCATGTAACCTGGTAAATGAAAACACACTTACTCCATCATAAAGTACAGCAATGATTCCAAAATTTCTCGAGCAATCGTAGTCAGCACCCACTTGAATAATTTACTTGTTTAGCTTTGAGGTCTTACATGTTTGGTAGAATTTCAGGTTCAGAGATTTCAGCACTCACCGATGGGTCATTCATGATGCATCAACTTAGTGGGACAGGTTCCAAGTAGATTTTTGAGGGTTATTTCTAGAGATGAGCGAGCGTAAACTACTCTAGCGAGTAGTGCCTTAGGCTGCCTGCAGACGGGCGGTTCGGATTCTCGCCGCGGGACCCGACCCGAGCACCTGCAGGGACCAGTGCGTACTCGCCCGCCGGCTCCGGCTATTTGATGTGCCGGCTTGCCGGGCAGCCGGCGCATGCGCAGACCGGAGCCGGCGGTGGGTGAGTGACATTTCTGCGAGCCCCGCACACAAATAGAGCATGCAGCGATTTGTTTGCCGCGCGATACTTCGTGCAGCCAAATCGCGACCGTCTGCATAGGATTGCGTTTGTTAACACAATCCTATACAGGCTTCCAGCGGCGGAATTTCCGCTCGTGTCAGGGGGCCTTATGCAAGTATCTGCCCGCTTGTCTCAAAAGATTCGGGTGCCAGCGGGGAGGAACGGGGGGGAAGATCTCATTCTCTCCCCCGCTTCCCCCTGCTCACTCCCGCAACTAGAGTAGTTTGCCTTAGCGAGTACACTCGCTCATCTCTAGTTATTTCCAATCCGCTGCTGAATGTCATGGGCAACTTCGGATGTCCAGACTGAGGGAGGCCTCGGTTCCTTTATGATTGCGACAGACCTGGTTTGGTGACTTTTCTGAACCAGGCTTTGAATTCAATGTTTAGCAGGTTCTTTTGTACATGGATACTT
Organism: Eleutherodactylus coqui; assembly: GCF_035609145.1. Taxonomy (NCBI): domain Eukaryota; kingdom Metazoa; phylum Chordata; class Amphibia; order Anura; family Eleutherodactylidae; genus Eleutherodactylus; species Eleutherodactylus coqui. The sequence continues at coordinate 140,173,878 of NC_089839.1, read as the reverse complement.
GTTAGTGAAGACCTCTTACATTTCCTTATTTGATCCACTTCGCACATTAGCCTTCCACAAGAAATATTCTCTGCTGCCAGAAGAACGCCATCTTTTCTGATGGGACTTGCACAGGACTAAATAGCAGGGTAACATTAAGCCGGAGCACTGCTGATGAGGGGACACAAGTAGTCTGCCTCCGATCTTGGCACCACACTATGAAGGAGGCAGACTACTTTTTCATGGTCAGACTGTATAATCTTAATTGTTGGGTGCTTTCACACACTGCTGATTTGCTACAGATTGTCATGGGTGTTGGTGCAAATCTGCAGCAGACTTCACCCTTTCAATTTTAAATAAATAAAATTAAAAGGGTGAAATATGCAAGAAAATCTGCAGCAAATCGGCAACATGTGAACGTATTGTTAGGCTACCTACACGTGGGCGAGCGTGATATCGGACCAAGATACTGCTCAATATCACACTCTCCAGCATTTGTTTTCACTGTGATGTGAGGCGTTTTTATGTTAAAAACACATCTCATCACTTCAGTAAAGTTGCGATCAGGATTGGCAAGTGTTTCCGAGTGTTTTCAATAGGAAACCTCGCATCGCACGCCATGTGATGTGTTTTATTGTCTCACTGAAAACAATGGACGATGCGTTCCAAGGAATGTGAAAAAAAAGGACATGAAGCTCATGTACATGACTCCGTTTAAAAGAATGGGGCTAATATTCGCACATCTTGCAACGCACAAAGTTCACACGATTTTCTCGGCCGTGTGAAAACAGTCTTAGTTTATGCAGTATAAAGCACAGAGCTCGGTGATTACAGATTTGGCAAACGGCGTGCTCCTCAGGACCCATAACCTTCCATCTAAGTGTGGCGAGTACACTGGTTAAGTGAACATGCCTTTCCTTACTTGCCTGTCTACTTGACTATTAAGCTGCTTTCACACGGGCTACAAAATCGCACAATTTTGTAGCGAAGCAACAGTGCTACAAAATGCATGCATGTGAAGCCCATGCTTCCAATGGGTTCTTTCACATTGGCGATGTTTTGTCTGATGCTATGTGGCTAGAAAAAACAAAACAAAACGCGACTTGCAATGTTTTTTAGCCCATGTTTGCCTATGGAGCCCCCTTGTTTATCACATCACATCGCATGTACTTGAGATTTTCGTGCTGTGCGATACATTTTTAACAGTAAAAGCTCCTATTAACTTTTTCATGATAAAATCGCATGTAGCAGCAATACAGCATTTTTCCCAAGAGAAAAGTATCGCTGACGGTACAAAATCACGTGTACAAAACTGCGGTATCGCAATGATTTTGTATCCGCAATATCTTTGTCGCCCGTGTTAAAAGAGGCCTCAGTGTAATCCATAAAAGTGCTAACAATTTGACAATTGGAGACACTCTTTGCAGCACTGAGTTAGTTTGGTGGTTGCAGGTAAGAGTTAGCAGTCCTATTGCAGGGTGCTTTACTTACTGGTTATAATCTCTGTTGACTTCGCAGAGCATTCGCAGGCCGCTGGCATTGTGTATATAATGCATTAGTTTGATAGATCGTACTTTAACGGACGTTCTAACATTAAATATGCTTTATCTTTTTTTTAATATTGAAAAAGGGTGTGTTTTAAAACTTATTTTCTAAAATAAAGCTTTTTTTTAAACTTTTGACATATTTTTAGGCCCCATAAAGGACTTGAACATGCGAGCGTTTGATCAGTTGTATAGTATAATGTCCGTTATCACAGACAGCCACCGCTTGCCTTGTGTGGAGTAGGATTATCTCTCTTCAATATAAGCCCCATGCACCCAAGATGTACGAGCCTGTACATCCTGTAGTGTTAATGGGTTAAACTAGTAATTGGATGCTGGACTAGTATCCACATAAGCATTTATTGGGGCCCTTTCACGCGGGACGGAATTAGTGTGCGCGCACATTTCTGAGTCCTAGTGTTATCCCTATGAACCTCATACCTGTTAAAATCCGTGAATCTTTACTTCAAAACCGCAAGATTCATTTCTGCTATGGAAAAGCTTTTTGCTGCAGAACTAAGGACGTCTTGCGGAATTGATTTTGCGGATTTCTAACGTACGGGAGATAGATGTTACTTGCGGAATTCTGAGTAAAATAACGCAAGAGGTTCTACAGAATGTATTCCGCAGATTCAACAAAATCCACACTAATCGACCGAATTCTCATCTGCGCTGCGTTCTACGGATAATTCCATGCCATGTGAAAGATCCCTTAAATTGAGTAAACTAAGTAAACAGTTGTCCTAGTATATAGCATTTTCCGTGTTGTTTCCTCACACTTTAATGGCTCTCCTTGGGTAAACTGCTGCTTGAGTGCGGATGTTACCGCTAAGGTCCACAGTGCTCATGCAGAGCAATTACAATGATGGCCTTCACCGCTGGATCGCAAGCTTCTCGCTCAGCGCTTCCCCATCTATGTGTAACACAGCGGGGAGTGTTTACACAGAACGACAAGCTGCGATCCAGCGCTAAAAACCGGTGAACGAATATTGAGCAATTTCTGTGACTTTACACTGCACGGTTATTGCTCAAATTTTGAGCAATGCTCGTCCCATGTAAGTGGCCCATTAGCCTGCAAATAGATAAGTGGTCTTGTTACTGTAATCTGCAGCTCAGTGCCAGTTATACAAACTAAACCATGCAGTTTTATGGTGTGTGTAAAAGAGAAATCTGCAAGCAAAAAAGGTGGTATTTTTTAAAAATCTCTAGATTAATTAACATTAATTTGAATTTTAATTGTTAAAAAAAAAAAAGGTTCTCTGGGACTTGTGGATAGATTTTGTTTGGGCACACAATAAGCTGAAATGTTCCAATGCATACCATGCCTCAATCTACTTGTCAAGGGGGTTTTCCTGGGACTAAACTGAGGACTGATCGGCTCATGCAAGTGTCGTAGCCACTTCTCATGGCACATGGAATGGGAGCTGCTGAGTCCCATTAAAGTGAATGAGAATCAGCTGCAATATAAGACACAACTGCTCTAAAATGGACAGTGCTGTGCCTGGTACCAACTGACGGGACAGCAGCACTTACCCTAACGGCACTGTCCATTGAGTCAGCTGATTGGTGGGGATTCTGAGCAGTGAACCTCTGTCCACGAACAACTGATGACCTTTCCTGAAGATGAGTCGTCAATAGTGTAGCCCTAGAAAACCCCATTTAAGGATGAGAATAGAATGTAAATACCCAGTATAGCTACAGTGTGGCAGTTACTCCACAGACTTTCTGCATATGTCTAAACAGTGTGGATTGCAGCATCGCGTGATCAAAGTAAATGTGAATCATAAAACAAAAATTCAGTACGTTGTGGTGAAACGAGCAACTTATGAGTCACTAAGAATCCCATTTGACATGAGCTTCCAGAGTTGCAGTGCTCCCGCCCTAGAACTTTTACTGTCATGGTGGGAAATGCAATTTACAGACTGAGCAGTTGTAACACATGTTAACGTCTGGTGGGAGATGAGAATGCTGTAACGCCAGGACTACATCTTAATCACTCAACTTTATAAGATGATTTTGAATAGTATTCATTTCTTCTGGCCACATTACCGAAAATAAGAAAAAAATAACCTTCTGGAATCAAAATGACTTATTTTTTTTAGCTAAATGTGTATAATATGCGACAGCGAAAATGACTGACTGTAAATCATCTTATCAGTTGAGGAATAGAAGTTCTTAAAGCTCACTTCCCAATTCTATTATCTTAGTAAAATGTTTTTTTCCCCTCACTGTACCTCTTCTTGAATTCTAGATTACTGCAGTTACTGGAGGATGGAATATTTAGGACACAAATAATTTGTAATGCTTTATGACCTTTCTTTACCTATTCCCTCTGCTTTTCTGGCTCCACCTCCTCATTTCCTTACACTTGGTGGTAACTTGGCATGTTAGACCCACCCTTTTCCTCCCACATTGTCAGCCCCCAGCTAGTGAATTGGCTGCTTCCTCTAGGTTTATTGAAATTGCCATATACTCATTGCATGGGAAATGTTAAACAGCTTAGCAAGCACGCCATGACTGCTATTTTGCAGAAGACTTAAAAATAGATGAACTTTTCATTGAGACTGTTACAAGTTGATTGCATCTAGTGTGGGGCTGAATTAGTAAGCACTGTATGGAAGTAACTTATTCCTATCATCTTTTGGCACCCATGCGTCTTCATTGTGTGACTTGGTTACTCATTGTTGTACTGTAATCTGTACATGTAAATGTGAAAAACTAGTATAAACAATGAGGCCCATTTTTTTTTCTTTTTCAAATACTGACATACATGACATGTTCCGCTTTGGCATTCTCATGTGATCATTGGTACAAAATGTTCACTTGGATAATAAGTTTAAATTTGTGTCCTGCATATGTGGTGTAAAGCAAATCTTTTGAAATGGAAAGTGTTTCAGGAAATATATTTTTAGTTGCTGTGATTTGTCTGGCCAAACTGTTTTCTAACTCTCAACAATGCTTACATTTTCTAGCGTTCAAGCACTGAGATGGGGCTCGTTCATATAACGTAGTATCATACTGTGTAAGGCTGAAAAAAGATACACGTCCATCCAGTTCAGCCTATTACCCCTCAGTGTTGATCCAGAGGAAGGCAATACCCCAATGAGATATAAGCCAATTTTACCCACTTAGGGGAAAAAATTTCTTCCTGACTCCAAGCTGGCAATTAGAATAATCCCCGGATTACCGACCCTTCTGAAGTTATTAATAATCATACTAAGTGAAAGAAAGTTCCCACCTCACTTGCCATCCTCAGTTCTCAGTTGTTCAGGTGCAGCTATACTCGCAAAACTCTTTAACCGCCCAGTCCCAGCGGCAATCTTCACGAAGAACAGTCGGGAGCATGAGGTTATCTTGTGAAAGTATTCTGCTCCAAGTAACCAAGGTTCTGTGTGAACAGAAACGCGTACTCCGGCTCCGATGTATAACCTGTAAGCACGCACTATAAATAAAAGCGGAATACTTTCACAAGATAATCTCATGCTCCCGGCTGTTTGTTCTTTATTCATGATCATAACATAATATTGTATTGCTCAAGAAACACGTCCAGCCCCCTCTTGTACTCAGGCAGAGAGTTCCATAGTCCCACTGCTCTTACAGTAAAGAACCCCCTTCTATGTCAGTGTAAAAACCTTCTTTCCTCAAGATGTAGAGAGTGCCCTCTTGTTAGTCACAGTCCTGGGTATAAATAGATAATGGGAGAGATCTCTGTATTGTCCCCTGATATATCTATACATAGTTATTAGAGCACCCCCTTGTTACAGTCCTGGGTATAATAGATGATGGAAGAGATCTCTGTATTGTCCACTGATATATCTATACATGGTTATTAGAGCGCCCCCTTGTTACAGTCCTTGGTATAAATAGATGATGGGAGAGATCTCTGTATTGTCCCCTGATATATCTATACGTGGTTATTAGAGCGCCCCCTTGTTATAGTCCTGGGTATAAATAGATAGATGATGGGCGAGATCTTTGCATTGTCCCCTGATATATTTATTCATAGTTATTAGGTCGTCCCTCAGACGTCTTTTTTTCGAAACTAATCCTAATTTTGATTAACTCTCTTCTCTGGGTATTGTAGTCATCCATTCCATTTATTACTTTAATTGCCATCTTTGTTCTCGCTTAAGCTCTGATATGTCCTTCTTGAGTATCGGTGCCCAAAACTGTACACAATATTCCATGTGTGGTCTGACCAGTGACTTGTAGAAAGGAAGAACAATGTTCTTGTCATGTGCCTCTAGACCTCTTTGAATGCCCCCATGATTCTATGTGCTTTGGCAGCAGCTGCCTGACAGTGGTTGCTCCAGTTAAGCATTCAGGAGTTCCGTTTTCCCGCTTTATTCGAGGAGCAGGAAAACTGCAACCCCTGACCAAATTGTTTCATCTTATGAGTGAACCAAACGACACTGAAGAGCTGCCAATTGACTATAATCAGGTCCGTTCGATTTCTAGGCAGTAGTTTGGAATTTTACCAGAATTTACAGTAACGCCTATGCTAGTTGATTCTTTGTCTACTTAAATATCTTGTTTTGGTAGGAAATTAATAAGTTCCATCTCACTGTATCTGAAGTATGAAAGAGTAATGGAAGCTGAGCTGTTACTTAGTAACATAGAATGTAAGGCCAAAAAAGACAAATGCCCATCCAGTTCAATGTTGATCCAGAGGAAGGCAAAAAAAAAACGAGGTAGAAACCAGTATTGTGTCATTTAAAAAAGGCTTCCAGGCCTGTCTTAGACTCTTTTATTGTGTTCACCATCACCACGTCCTCAGCAGTGAGACTATGTAACTCTCTGCTTAACGGCAAAGAACCCCCTCCTATGTCAGTGTAGATGCGGAGAACCCTCCCTTGTTACAGCCCTGGGTATAATAGAAGATGGGAGAGATCTCTATACTGTCCCTGATTATATTTTTACATAGTTATTAGAGCACCCCCTTGTTACAGCCCTGGGTATAAATAGATGAGGAGAGATACCTATATTGTCCCCTAATATATTATACAAAGTTATTCGAGCACCCCCTTGTTACAGCCCTGGGTATAAATAGATTATGAGAGAGATATCTATATTGTCCCCTTATATAGTTATACATAGTTATTGGGTCGCCCCTCAGCCGTATCTTTTTTCTCTAAGCTAAATAACCCCAATTGTGATAACCTCTCTGGGTATTGTAGTCCGCCCGTTCCGTTTATTGCTTTAGTTGCCCCCCTTTTCCTCACTCAAGCTCTGATATGTCCTTCTTGTGTACTGGTGTCCAAAACTGTCCACAATATTCCGTGTGTGACCTGACCAGTGACTTGTAAAGAGGAAGAACAATGTTCTCATCATGTGCCCCTCTTTTGATGGGGGGAGGGGTCACCTCACCTCCAGCTGGCTGATTCTTCTGCTTCCAGTGATGTTACGTACATTTACAGGCAGTCTCCTCTCTGCCTGCCAATGTACGTTGCATTACTAAATCAGTCTGGCAGGGAGTGCAGAGCTATTGCAGTTACTGTTTATGCCCGCTGTCTCTGCATTAGATCAGTATTCCTTCCTAGCCAGTGAACACTACAGCAAAGGGACATGACCTTCACTGACCTGCAGGAAGGCGAAAGTGAGGAATGCCAGCTTCATAACAAGGAAAGGAGGATCCGGATGGCTTGCAGTGAGGTGTGACCCGGGGGACTGGAAAAGATCAGCAAGGAGAAGATGTGGTAAGGAGACTGCCTGGGAAGGAATAGGTGAGTATATAGATTTTTTTTTTTTTTTTAATGACAAAACCCCTTTAATGTTTTAATATGATTCTCATTTACCCAATTCTATTTGTATTTCTCCTTCCATTAGACGCGTTTGCGCTGTGCGGTCTTCTGCTCTGTTCAATGGGGCCGCTCCGGCGTGCTCACGCCGGAGAGCTGGTCTGCGCATGCGCAGAAGACCTCGGTGGCGCGAGCACGCCGGAGCGGCCCCATTCAACAGAACAGAAGACCGCATAGCGCAAGCGCGTCTAATGGAAGGAGAAGGCAGCGTTAGTCGGCGCCATGGAGACGAGGACGCCAGCACCTGAGGGGATAAGTGTATAACTTCTGTATGGCTCATATTTAATGCACGATGTATATTACAAAGTGCATTAATATGGCCATACAGAAGTGTATAACCCCACTTGCTGCCGCGAGACAACCCCTTTAAGTGAATGGAAGTCAGACAGCAGTACCAGTGCCACTGTGCAATGTATGAGGCTGTCTGAAAACAGCTAGAAATGGGACAACCCCTTTAAGAAAAGCTCAGTTCCTTTTTATACCAGGCACAATTGCTATGAAAATTACAGCGCTGTCTGGTTTGCAGTGAATGGTGGCTGCGCTCACACGAGCGCCATGACAATTTCAAACAGCTGATCAAGTGAACCCCACCAATCTGATATTGAGGATAGGCACTCGATATTTTAGTCCTGGAGAATCCATTTTACTTGCTTGCATCTGCAATATGAGAGGAAGCCTGATGGAATATCTACATGGAAATTATGTTCAGCTTGGTGGGATTGTGCCTTTTCTGAAAGAAATGGAACATTTCCAACTTGTCAGATCTGCTGGTTTTGTTGATGAGATGGTACTGCACATATTCTGGAGACTTCATCGGGCATGATTGATGGCAGATGTTAGAGACCAAGTAGTCCAATGAAGAGTATTTCTATTTATTTTAAGAGACACACATTTTTTTTCAAGTTTTCATTTTTTTCATCCCTACTTTTCAAGAGCCATAACTTTTTTTTTTTTATCTGTCGACAGCCAAATGAGGGCTTTTTCGTGTTTTTGCTTGTTTGTTTTTGTTTTTTTGTTTGTCAATCATGTTTTATTGAATTTTTAATTGTTCTACAAAGGAGAAGGACAAGATAACAAGCAATCAACAGAGATCTGGATATGTAATAACTCCGTTCTCATGACCGATTCCAATACAACTAACATAATAATCTCTGTAAACATCATTAATTGTAACAACAGAATTGCGTTCGGTAGTGTTTGTTTTATAGAATGAATTGTAGATGAGTTGTACTTAATGCACTATAGTGTACATATTGAAAAATTTTAACAGTGTTAAGGCCGGCTTCATGCGGGCAAGAAAATCGTGCAAGATTTGTGCGTTGCGAGACGCACAAATATGGACCCCATTCTTTTGAATAGGGTCGTACACATGAGCGATGATTTACCATTGCACCCAATGCTATGCAGGAAACAAATCGCGGTATGTTCTATCTAGCTGCGTGCTCTCACATTGCAGTGCCCATTGTTTTTAATGGGGCGGCAGCAGCAGCATCACAAGGTCTCCCATTGAAAACAATGAGAGAAACTCTGTGATCCTCCACTGCGGCTGTCAGCCATGGCAGGGGATTCCCTTCTTCCCCAAAGTGATGTGAGGCTATATTGACATGGAAACGCCTCACATCCTTGGGGAATTCACATACTGGGGAATGCGATATGGGGCGGGATTCACGGCCCCATATCGTTTCGCCAGTCTGATGTTAGACTTATTGTGGTGAAATGGAAAAAAAAACCCCACAATTCCGCCATAGTTATTTATTTTCTTTTTTTAGTTTTGTTTTTAATTGCGTTCACCGTGTGGTAAAAATGGCATTCATGTTATTCTGTGGGTCAGTACCATTACATTGATGGAGGTTTGTCTTAATGGGGCAAACTGCAGTTTTTCTTGATGCCATTTTGGGTAAGTACCGCCATCAACAGGAGGCAACACTTCTTGGGGTCCGGTTGAATGAGCGAGTGATGTCACCACTAGATCGTTTGCTCTTGTGCAGCCTAATAAGATAGGCAAATGCATCAAGGGTTCATTCAAAAATGAATCGTTCAGTCTTTTCCATTCGCTGTATAAGCCAATGAGAGGGACTGAACGATTGTTTTTAAACCAAACGATAAGTGAAGGAAGCAATGATGGTTTTTATCCCTGCATAAAATGGATGACAAACCATTCTTGGTCGTCGTTCAGTTGTTGGCTCATGTTTAGACCCAACAATCTATCATGCATTTCCTCTTGATTTTTTTAATGTAATCTTTTTATCTAAAAGTACAGATAGGACAAATGTTACGTTGATTGTGATAGCATAGCACGGCTCAGAAAGTTATCTTAACCCATTAAAAAGCTGTGGTTCACATATCATAACACAACAATGCCCATTGTTAAGTAATTCATACTGTAAATAAACCATCCTGATAGCGCGGCACGCCATAATAAAACATTGCATGGAGAACCAAACTAAAAGTAATCCATCTGTATTTTAAAATTCTCTTATTATGGTTATATCAGGGGACAAGCTAGAAATCTATTTCTACCTAGGACTGTAACAAGGGGGCGCTCTGATAACCATGTATAGATATATCAGGGGGCACTACAGGGATATCTCCAATCATGTATTTATTCTCAGGACTGTAACAAGGGGGCGCTCTGATAACCATGTATAGATATATCAGGGGGCAATACAGAGATTTCTCCCATTATTTATTTATACCCAGGACTGTAACAAGGGGGCGCTCTAATAACCATGTATAGATATATCAGGGGGCAATACAGAGATAACTCCAATTATCTATTTATTCTCAGGACTGTAACAAGGGGGCGCGCTAATAACCATGTATAGATATATCAGGGGTCAGTACAGAGATCTCTCCCATCATTTATTTATACCCAGGACTGTGACTGTAACAAGGGGGCATCATCTACGTCTAGAGGAAAGAAGGTTTCTACACCATAAAGCTGGTTCTTTTCCTCAGGCAGAGAGTTCCATAGTCTCACTGCTCTTACTGTAGTGGTGTTGACAAATTCGATAAGCGTACAAGAAGGGCCTGGATGTCTTTCGTGAGTGATACAATATTATATGTTATAATCATTAATAATTTCAGAAGGATCGGTGATCCGGGGAATATTGCGATTACCAGATTGGAGCCGGGGAGGAATTTTTTTCCTTTAAATGGGGAAAATTGGCTTTTACTTCTTTGTGGTTTTTGCATTCCTTTGGATTAACATTGGGTGGTAATAGACATATGTCCATCCTGTTCAGCATTTTTTTGGACTTACATATAATGTTACCATGTAACATGCTGGCTGGATATTGGTTTTACTGCTCCCTTGATGGAGAAAGCTGCGGTTGTATCTGTCCTATATTGAAAAATTATTATACGTATCGGAACACTCAAACTGGTTTATAGGATAAGTCTTTGTTCACATTTGCACCAGAGAATCCATTCAGAGCCTCTGGTGCTGTATGGAACCCAGAACAAAATGGCAAAGCATTGAGGGCTATTTTAGCTGGGAAACCGTTGTGCGGCATGCCGGAAGCCCAACAGACCCCGGTCTAGTCAGTGAAGTCTATCGGGCAATCTTTTTTCGGCACATCTATTCCACTCAAATATCTCATTATCATGCACAGTGAATGCTATAAAACTATATATGCACAGTGCCAGGCATGAAACAAGGTGATTTAAAAAAAGTGTGATCAAAATAGTACTAATACCACACAGTAAGAAATGTATTTTTCTTTGTTTTGATTCACTGTATTCTGAGCTTCAAAATGTTTAAAGTAGTGAAACAAAAAAATACAAATGTGGTTTTGCTACATTCTTAATCTATGAAGATAACCTGTCATTTTTATGGCATGGCGAACATGGTAAAAGCAACTCATCCACAGTCGCTTGGTTTCAGCTCACTTAAAAACTATTAACTGTCAGCCCGTATAAACAGGCAATCGTTCATCTATCAACGACTGTCTGTTTTCTCTGAATGGAGGCGGGCGTCTGGAAGAGATCTTTTTCATGATTGATACTGGTCTACAGCTAAAAAGCTTCCGAAACAAAAGTAGCCAAATATTAATAATTCGAGGGTGCTGAACAAAAATCTGACAATTAAAATTACAATTTGGCTCTAGTTTTCAAAATTTCAAAAAGGTGTTCTCTATCTACAGATAATTTAGTTTACTTCATTTTATAAATATTTTATGATATATGTTGTAACTATTATAACACATATGTTATAACCATTATGCAACAACTCTTCGTTAGTGGCTAAAAAGAAAGAAGTGCTCCATGACATTTGGTGTTCCCATGGTCTGGAGGAGCCTACGGACCATGTAAATAACTGCTATTTTTGCTTGGTACCTTCAATAAGTAAAGGTTACTTGGAATAAGAAAAAATGGATGATAAATTATCCCGATATTGAATCTGCACGTCGACCTGTTCCCCATAGTGAAGATATTCCAATTCCTCACCCATCAGAATCAAATTCACTTGACACCGCAGAAGAAAAAAATGCAGTTGAAGTTCATGATGGTGCAGAGCCATCAACATCTAGAGATCCAAATTTCATACCGGCAACTGAATGAGTGAAAACCTCATATAATAACTCAGACTGAACCTAATGACCTGGTACATGACCTCCAACTGCCAAAAAATAAATCTGAGCTGATCAGATTTAGGTTACATGAATGGAATCTCCTGGAAGATGTTTTAATGAGTGTGTTTTTGATTTTTGTCACCAACATTTACATCAATTCTTCAAAATAGATGCCAATCTTGTCTCTGTAATGATGTAAATGGGCTTATGACCGCCGTTAATGTTAGCCACAAACCAAATGAATGGAGACTCTTCATAGACTTTTCCAAGACGGGTCTGAAAGTAGTTTTGTTACATATTGGCAATGCATTACCCTTTGTTCCTATAGGAGATGGAAAACAGATGAAAGAATGCTATGAAAACATAAAGCACTTTCTTGTACAAATCAACTATGAAGAACACAAATGGCAGGTCTGTGGCGATTTGAAAATTGTAGCTATAGTGCTTGGACTTCCTCAGCTAGGTTATACAAAGTACTGTTGCTTTCTTTGTGAGTGGGACAGCAGAGACAGTGTCCATTCTCTCCTTTTGAAATGTGCTACTCTAAGGACGTCACTGGAACCTGCATCAAAGAACATTGTATGATACAATTGTGGTCAACGAGGGGTGAACTTACAACCAGCTTTACATGTAAGATTAGGATTCCTAAAGTATTTCGTCAAGGCCATGGACCGTAATGGCATATCACTATCTTATTCATTATAAGTGATGCCAAAATTAAATAGGGGATATTGGTGGGTCCACAGATCTCCAGGTGCTTCAAGGAAACACATTTCGATGGCGTACTATGTGGTTATGAAAAAGAAACTTTGAATTCTTTCAGGATGGTAGGAAAGAATTTTCTTGGAAACCACAAAGCTGAGAATTACAAAGAACTGCTGGACAATATGCTGTTATGTCATGAAAAAATTAGCTGCAATATGTCTTTAAAAATACATTTTTTACATTCCCATATTGATATTTTTCCTGATAACTGTGGTTCTGTAAGCAATGAGCAAGACGAACGCTTCCATCAACACATCTCTGGTATGGAGAGAAATGGAGTCCGTCAATGCTAAACAGACTGCTGTTGGAATATGACGTATGAAACACCTGTAGACTCATACAAGAGGGCAGTAGAGAAACGGCGTACATGCAACTAATGTCCAGTTTTCATTGTGCAATTGCGTCTTTTAACAGCTACATTGTGTTTTTCATAATTGGAGGAATATCTTGACGTTCCGGTGCTGCAAGTAGCCTGTATTACATCATATGTTTGCACTTTTATTTTAATAATAGTTAATATATCTCGCAAACCTGAGCTAATCCAAGGTTTTCATTGTCATTTTCCAATTCTGCACGTCAAAATGATAAAAAATTGGCATAATTCCTTTCTGAAGGAAACAAAACATTAACATTTGTTGACCAGTGTCATAAGTGGTGTACCTTGAGGTACAGTGTTGGGTCCACTATTTAAATTGGTGATATAGAAGATCAGATATTAATTACAATGTTCTATTTGTGTCAATGATACAAAGCTGTGTATTGATAATGCAGTCAATGGAAGATTACGGACATTTCTGTCCAATCCCTGGACATGCCAGGAATTGGAACCCCAGGAAGATAATTTGCTTATTCCCTGTACATTCTGGGAAGAGTGAAGAGTCGCTGTGAGTGGGACGATTTCTGAGCTGCAATGTATACTATACGTTCACAGACCTACCAGATGAAAAGCCAAACTTCACCTACCAGAAATGCAAGATTGTGTCTTTACAGGAAAAGCTGAAAAAGTCTTCAGGGGAGAATAGCTACATTGAAACTCCTAAAGGAAGATAAGTATTTCCTTGACAAGAGTAGAAGTAACTCTTCAGAATTTTGAAGGAAAATCAGAATTTCAGTGTACCTGCAGAAGCAGAAGAATGTAAGCATGTGACCCAAAGAAACAAGAGTAATGTGAGTCAGCCAGCACCCATACTGCTCAGGATCCGGTACCAGGCTCGCACACAGGAGAACAATGAAGAGTTACATCAAGAAATTACTTTGGCCACAAAGAACAGTCTAGTAAGCACTCAGAATGCTCTTGGATGGAAAAAAAAAACTTGTTGAGAAGAAGAAAAAGAGAGTGACGGTTGTACTGGATTCCCTATTGAGAGGAACAGAGGCTGCTGTCTGCAGACCTGACATAGCCTCGCGAGAGATGTGCTGTCTTCAAGGTGCACAAATCAAAGATGTGTCTGATTAGGCTATGAAGACTCTTCAGTCCTACAGACTACTACTACCCATCCCTACTAATACATGTAGGGAGAAATGACACTGCAAAAAAGGACCTTGCAACTGTCTGCAGAGACTTTGATGACCTCTGCATGAAAATGAAGAAACTGGAAGCACAGGTGGTCTTCTCATCCATCCTCCCAGTGGATGGCCATGGAATAAAAAGATGGAACAGGATTCTAGAGGTGAACAACTGGCTACGTCAATGGTGCCGTCAGCAAAGATTTGTATTTCTAGACCATGGAGTGAATTACCTATATGATGGACTCCTGGCTAGAGATGGGTTGCACCTTACAAAGACAGATAAGCATGTATTGGGCAGGCACCTTACTACTCTTATCAGACGAGCTTTAAACTAGAATAATATGGGAAGGGAAAGTCCAGGCAAAAATATACAGCTAATTTAATACAATTGAGAACCTTGTTATTAGAAGAACAAAGACAAAAAATTCTGAAGGAAAGTAGAGGAGCAAGAGACAACGATCACAAACTAAAATGTTTCTACAGAAATGTACAGAGCATGGGAAACAAACATCGAGAATTGGAGCTCCTAACACAGAGCGAGAAATATGATGTCATAGGCATCACGGAAACTTGGTGGGAGGATACACATGATTGGAATACAAGGCTAGAAGGACACCACTTATTTATAAGAAACAGACCTAATAAAAGGGGAGGAGGTGTTGTGTTGTATATTAGGAAAGCATTCAAGGTCCACAGAGATTCAAGCTTCAGAGCATGGTAGTTCTGTAGAAACTGTTTGCGTAAGAATACAAGGAGAAAACAGAACACTGTTGTAGGCATTTACTGTAGAAGATATGGATGAACTCTTTCTATATCAGATGTCCTCAAAAAGCACAACATAGTTACAATCTCCCATGATCACTATCCAGACATTTGAATGCCCTTCTCCCAAAACTCAGTGGGAGAACACCACCATGAGGCCCTCCCTAGTCAACCTACAAAAGCAGGCATAATGGATTTATCGTTCTTTTATACGATATGAGACCTTAATTACTGTGAGTTGTTTTTATTTTTATTTTTTTCAAAGAAAGCAGTTTTTTCTATACCGGAAACAACTTTAAAAATGTACAAAAAAGACCCTAAAAATGAAAGCTTGTTTAAAACAAACAAACATGAACTTAATGCTATTGTTTTATTTTTGTGCTAGAAAAAATTGACAAAAAACTGAGTAAAGACTTATATTTTTTTACGTAACTAGTTCCTGCTAAAGAACCCTTCAGCAGTTTTTATGCTAAAGATCTACTATTGCTGGGAACACTGATAAATGTATAAATTTTACCAGCATCCAGATAAATAGCACAACGCAAGATCTGGGTCAGGGAGTCAATAAACAACCCAATTAGCTGCAGAGGCATGATTAGATGACCAATTGCTCATATTCTCTTCACCCCCCTCCCCACCTTATTTGTAACATGTTCGCTGATTCATAAGGAAGATGATCACATGAACAAAATTCGATGTTACAAACCACATTCCCCCCACGAGGTCATCTGAACACAGACAGGGACGGAGATTGTTGCTCCTTTAAATGGCATTTACACCGGCTGATTCAACAGTATATGGATTTATGATGCTGTGACTTCAGTCAGCTCGGGGCTCTAGTCTGTACGAGAGGAGGCTGAAAAGTTCTCAGCTCAACCCCCCCCCCCTCCCTTCCTGAAATGTATTCAACATTTTGTTGTTTCTTCAAAGTGTATTTTTTATAGGTTTACTTGCCAATTTTCGGGATAGTAGCACTAATTTGTTTTACATCGCTAAAAAGCATGGCATAGAAAAATCTGAAATTCTCCAGCATTGAACTGCGAGGCATCATGAAGTTCTTGTTTTGTGCAGAATAAAACGCCAAAGAAAATTCATGAGTACAAGACGAAAACATTGGGTGACCAGTGCCCATTGTACTCATCTGTGAAGAAATGGTGTGCCAACTTTCAACGGGTGATTTTTTTAAAACATTTTTTTCCGCCCAAGATACTGAAAGGTCTGGGAGACCCATCAGTGTCAACAACTGAAAGGAGTTGAATGTTTTATGGTATGCTTTTCAAAGATGAGCTCATGTCCACTTGCATATGCATAAAACACTCCGTATCAAAGCCTGAGTATTCCTTGCGTATTTCCCTGCTTCTGAGTGGGTATGCGGGTTTTTTTGCGCAGATATGGCTGTGTATATAACCGCAATTCCATACGCACATGAGAAAAAAAACTAAGGCTTGGAAAGAAGCATATACAGTAATTAGCATTTTGCTAGGCAACAAAGCACTTCACATGCAAGGCTTACGCAATGGGTTGCATAAGCTCTGCATATGCACAAGCATCCCTAGATTTCAACGGGGGCTGTATACGCGTGTTAGATAGAGTATGCCGCAATTTTATTTTACGCGTGTATCAACACGGTGTCCACATGCTTATTTCTTTCCTTCTTGGTTGGGCTGGGAACTTTGCAGCCCCCCCTTGTAATACAAGTTCCAAAATATCCTTGTAATACGCTCATCTGCAAGTGACCTTTAGGGTTACGGTGTCTAGACACAGCTATGGCTTGCACACATTTTACTGCTAATTAGCCATAAGCATAAAATTAGTTTAAGGGAAAAGGTTAAGTGTTTTCTATCAACAGTTCAAAATATGGTATATCTGCATTTCCCATACTTGTAAAACACCAACGGATATATTGGCCATATGTAAATAAAGACAGTTGGTAAAGTAATAAATAAGTAGAACGATAAGTAATTAAAATGAAGAAATTATGCAAAAGGAGAGCGGTCCCAGCCTGTATATATTTACAATGCTTCAGTGAACTTCTCTTGAACTAGACTGGAATATTAATTTTCTGACCGCTGGCGTAGATTTTTCATTCGTTAGACTCACACTTTTTTTTAATACCATGATACTCTTACAAGAGTGTTGGTACCTGCTGCTGCTCACAATTTACCGTTAATTGCTGGGCTGCATCAGGATTTGCATCTTCAGCTCGGTAAAGTGTGAGTCTTTTTTTGCAGTTGCCAACAATTTTGTGACTGTACTTTTTTAATTTTTTTTTATATAGCGGTTATTATCTTAATTTTTAAAAGGCATGTAACATTAGAACATGACCTATCATGTAAATAAAATTTCTATGCTGAACATGCGTAAGATTTTTTTAAAATTTTTTAAATTCATGTCCCTTAATCAACATGGTGTTCCCAAGAATTGAAGTTATCCCAAGTGCTCGGCTCTCTCCAGCAGTAGCATTGAAATGAATGGAGTGGCAGTGTGCATGTGTGACCACTGCTTTATTCATTAGGGGAACATTGATTACATAGTTCTCATCTATCCTGTAGATGGGGGATAACTTCCTTTCTCAGCACGACCTCTTTCACTAAATGTTTTTTTTATATGCTTTTATTGTTTGAACGCGCGAGTGATGTAACCGCTAGCTTGTTCGCTCGTACGTTCTGTTTAGACAGGCAGATACATAGTTGGCTCATTTAAACAGGAAACCTGTTCAGAATTGTTACGTCTTTCACATTCGCTGTGTAAATGAATGACCAGAAATTAACGACTGCTGTTTAAACTACAATTACTTTAATGCCTGCATAAAATAAACAAAGTGATTATCGTTCATCGTTGACTGGTATTTAGACTGAACGATGATTGTTCATTTTCCCTCATTTGAGCATTTTTTAAAATAATTGTTGTGTCTCAAAAAGCACCTGAAGGCCACTGAGTCACTTCTTGCTCTGTAGAGATCACTTTTCAGTAGTCCTCCCGTTATCAACACTGGGAGGTTTACAATGAAAGCTTTTATACAGTACTGTACAATCAGAAAATTCGAACAGATTAACAAAATCCAAATCTGTATCATCAGGTTTTAATTGGTAGAAAGAAAAGTTGGGTGAGTCTAGAAAGGTAAAAACAGCCTAGTCGAAAATGAAATCCCAAGCAACGTGGTTAAAACCTCTAAATGCCCCTCCAGTAACACAAGCTCATTCTTCTTGTCCAAATAGTACATTTATATTTATTATATGCATCAGTAAGTGTGGCCGACCTTGGATGAGTGACATAAGAGGTAAAAAAAAAAAGCACAACCCTTTTTTGCGCATTTTCCCCTTTTTTGTATAAAAAAATAATTAAAAAAACACCTATTTGGTATCATTAGTAACACCCTGTACAATAAGTTGAACACAGTATTTATCCTGCACAGCAAAAACTGTTTAAAAAATTTAATAAATGGAAAAAAACCTAAAAATGAGGCAAAATGCTTAGGCCTCATATCCACGGGTCTGCATGGTTTCCCCGTGCAGAATCCTGTAGCGGATTCCACTGGGCCCGCAGACCTGAGGCCAAGAAATACATTATACTCACCTGTCTGGACACTGCAGGGCTCTCCTACGTGCAGGCCGGATCTTCTTTCTTCAGCATGGTGTATGTGCTCGGGATGACGGACGCATTCCGTGCGCAAGCGCGGTACTGTTTTTTTTTTGTTTGTTTGTTTTTTTTATATATATTTTTTTTGCATATTTTAATTCCATTGGTGTGGTGATATTTCCAACAAACCTGCTTGGCGCCACAGTATTTGCTATGGTTTTTCCCCTTCTACCTACAAAACTACAAGCTTTTTTCAATATCTCTGCTAATGCATCATTCTTGTATAATATAGGGTAATTTTTTCGTACCATCGATATTGCCTCCTTGTAATTAGCACTAGACTTCGTTAAAACAGTGACCGTTCGCTTTCGGTCACTATTCTTATTCCTTCTCGTCTGTCTTTTTATCTTCAGCAAATTCCATCTATTACTTCTTGGTACTAATTCTGAGATATGATCAAGGGTCCACTTGGGCCACCCCCTTTCCTGTAAACTCCTTCTCATAGCAACCTCCTATGTTTTAAAAGTAGTATTTTTAATACAGGCCTGTTTAATTCTGACCATTTTCCCTACCCTTATACCCTTATTGTGTGCTTCGTGTGTGAACTACTAGCCTGCAGAATGGAGATTCCAGATAACTGCTTGCGAAGCGGAGACATGGAAACCCTTTCCTGAACCATATTCCCCTCCAACTTAATGTCCAAGATATATATATATATATATATATATATATATATATATATATATATATATATATATATATATATATAATATGCGCTGTGGGGCGGGGGGTTGCAGAGGGGAGTGGGGGGTAACAGGGGGAGCCCTCTCTCTCTCCCTCTCCCCCCCCCCCCCCACTCCCCGCTGCAACCCCCCGCTCACCCACAGCGCACCCGAGTACTTTTCACCCGAGTAGTGAAATACTCGAAAATCGCGGTGCTCGATTGCGAAATCGCCCTTACCGAGTACGTTCGCTCATCTCTAGTCTTGACCGTTTAATAACGTCAGAGCCAAATCTCGAAGTTGTCTTGCCAAGCACCACAATTAAACCTCTTTGCCCACCTGCCTTTTTAAATCCATGAGTGCCCTTTAGTTGTTTAGGGGTTAAGTTTGTATGACTCACTCACATGCATCATAAAGCTTAATACCTTTTTCCATTATTGATTAGAATTGATCCAAAACTTCAACCCGGCGCTTATGGGATAAAAGGAAGGATGGGAGTTGTGAACTTCATATTATGCACTGTATGTAGAGCTCCTATCCGAATGTATCAAATGAATGAGTGCTCTTTCTTCATGGAGCTTTGAACCAGAGAATTCATTTCTGACTTCATGTTGTACAGGGAGATCTCGGTCTTCATCCTCAATATCCATATTGAAAAAAAGCCTCCGTAGAGTAAATGACCATACACATCTGCTTAAATCCAAGAGTGTGCCAAGTAAACTGAAGCTTTGGTTGGGTACAAAGTTCCACCGCTAGTTTAGAACTTTTTCTATTGAGAAACCATAGGAGGAGATATTTATTACACCTCCACTAAAACCATAGGAGGAAATATTTATTACACCTCCACTAAAATCATAGGAGGAGATATTTAATACACCTCCACTAAAACCATAGGAGGAAATATTTATTACACCTCCACTAAAACCATGGGAGGAGATATTTAGTACACCTCCACTAATTACTATGTTAACGTCACATGTATATAAAGCCCGCACTGATATATTCTTTCATTTTCTCTTGATGCGCATCGGGTTTCCTACCACATTTTTTTGGTTTTATTATTTGTAATGGTTACTGCATTATTTTTGTTTGAGTGGGCACATCATTTTCTGTGGTGTAACTGTTGCACCCTCCTACTCCGACACAACAGACCTATCATAATCCGTGGAACTGAAGTTGATATGGCTTTGATTTTTGCCATGGTGAATTCAGTATTTTTAAAATTGACTGACTTTCAATCAGATTAATTTCTTTTCCCAAACATATATTTTTCCCGTTTGTGAAATTATTGCAGTCTCTCTTTAGAATTACGAGTTCTTTACTTTCACTATTTGATCTTCCAGTTTAGCTAAGTTGACATGTATTTTTTTATCCATACCATTAAACATTGTCAGAGTGTTATATTTCTGTAATTGATCTCGAATATCCTTAATCTGGATTTTGGTTTCTATCATACTGCACAATTGGCTTCATTAGTTGGAGCCAGCAGTCAGAAGATCCTCTTACACGGCTGTAGGCATTTTTACGTGCGCCCACCGGTAACGTAAAAACTCATGAACGTGCATACAAATCTAACGTTTGTGCGCTTGTTTAGACAGCACAGTGCACTTGTTTAGACAGCACAGCCCTGGCGCAGATACGCCGAGACCGCAATGCCGTTGGGCGTGGGGAGACAGCTTTGCTGTCTCCCCCTTCCCTCCCCCTCGCCAGCTCACCTCCTCTCTCCTCCCCTCCAGCTGTTTGCAATTGGAGGGGCAGAATGAGGGCGGAGCTAAGCTCCCGCCCCTTGTCCGAAGCCAGAAGTGGAATGGGGCAGATTAGAGCTTAGCTCCGCCCCCGTACCGCCACCTCCCATTGCAAACAGCCAAAGGGAAGGGGTTTAGCAGTCACGCTGCTAAACTCTCACCCACCTTCCTTTTCCGGCCACTGTTATTGGCTCCCAAAGGAGCCCATACAGTGGCTGATGTATTCCGGCTGGAAAGATAGTTCTAGGACTATCTTTCCGGACCGGCGCTATATCGGCCCGGCCAGATGCCTTTACCCCACGGGAATACGGTCATGTGATCTGATGCATTGGAATCCAATCCAATGAAAACGGCGGCCGATATGTGCTCATGTGAAAGAGTCCTGAGGGTTAAATTCCACTCCTCCTGGAATTTTTCTGAGAACAGAAAGGTGGGAATCTTCTTTATCCACAAACCTCTCGTTATCATCTTGATACGCATTTTCAATGTTGTGACAATGTGCATAACTCTTGGGAAATTATTCAGTTTATGCAGGAGATCTCTGCAAGTCTGATCATCATTATATTCTGATTGTAGATTGAATACTTCAATAGTGATGAGCGAGCATTGCCCTTAGCGAGTACCTGCCCGCTCGAGAGAAAAGGTTCGGGTGTCGGCGGCGGGCAGGGAGCTGCGGGGGAGAGCGGGGAGGAACGGAGGGGAGATCCCTCTCTCCCCCCTGCTTCCCCCCTGCTGACTGCCGCAACTCACCGCTCCCCCGCGCCAGCACCCGAACCTTTTCTCTCGAACGGACAGGTACTCGCTAAGGGTAATGCTCGCTCATCACTATACTTCAACCAATTTTATCACTGCTGATGGTCCAGGGATGTATCGGTCATTTTCTTGTCCTTACACCTCTGAATAGTCCAAGAGAATTAGAAAACTTTGCATAACTGAACATGACAGCTTTTATATGACTGAACGTAGCAAATAATACTCCTAATGTATAATCAACAATTTCACTTACAAATAACCCACTCCTCAAGTGGAGCTTTAAGTAGAATAAAAAAAAACTAACTTGTCTCGCAGTGCAAATGTGTATATACAGCAGCATGACCTCAGTCCAAATTTTTCCATGCAAACGCCCAAAGTATTGTCAGCTTACCCGTCTATAATCCAGTCCAATAAGCAGAGTTAGGGAGGATACAAAACTCCTTGATGGATATAAGGCAACAACGATCCAATAAACACATCTTCCAGCACTTCTTTAAAATTATGTAATTTTATTGATAACATGGTTACAAAAAACATGATTGGAAAAAGCCTGTGCTCGCGTTACAGACACGTTTCTAGCCTATACCCACACTTAATCGTGGCAGTTTCTGAAGATCATTCTAAAACCTTTAAAAAGCCCAATTTCCATTAATAAGCCATTCCCATGCAGCCATGATATCCGCTAATAAACCACTCCTATATTGCCCACATGACTATAGAATTCTGTATGCTGACAAATACATTCAATATAGATATAAGTGCCATAGCAGCGTGGCTATCCCATTGATTTCATTGGGAGTGAAGTCGATGCACGCACTTCCTCCCCCCTGTACAATAATTCACTTGACAGTGGGCTGAACAATCAGCTAGTGGACGAGGGTCCTGAGCAACAGACCCCCGTCCAACTACTGATTACTAGGTCATCAGTGAAAAAGAAGGCAAACAACCCCGTGAAGGGCTGTGTAAAGCTGGTCTGTATCTCACCCTCTTAGTTTCTCCACAAAAAAAAAAGTTATGTAAATATTGGGGTGGAAAAACCTTTCTGTTAAACAATGCTTTACTATGTAGTAATAAAGTAAAAATAATTGGTATTGCAGCCTCTCACACCGTGTAATAGAACGTATTATTTATCCCACATGGTGAACACCGTAAGAGAAGGGCAAAACTGTAGGTCACCTTACCTCCAAAAAGTGGAAGTAGAAGTGATCAAAAAGTCATTGCGCTTGCACAAAAAATATCAAACCCTTCAACAATAAAGTCATTTGGAGCCTTAAAGGGTTGTCTCGCGAAAGCAAGTGGGGTTAAGCACTTCTGTATGGCCATATTAATGCACTTTGTAATATACATCGTGCATTAAATATGAGCCATACAGAAGTTATTCACTTACCTGCTCCGTTGCTGGCGTCCCCGTTGCCATGGCTCCGTCTAACTTCGGTGTCTTCTTGCTTTTTTAGACGCGCTTGCGCAGATCTGTCTTCTCCATTCGGCTCGGCATCACCGGCATTTTGGCTCCGCCCCCTTGTACGCATCCTCGCGAAGCTCCGCCCCCGTCACATGTGCCGACTCCAGCCAATCAGAGGCTGGAATCGGCACATGTGACGGGGGCGGAGCTTCGCGATGACGCGTACAAGGGGGCGGAGCCAAAATGCCGGTGGAGCCAAGCCGAATGGAGAAGACAGATCTGCGCAAGCGCGTCTAAAAAAGCAAGAAGACACCGAAGTTAGACGGAGCCATGGCAACGGGGACGCCAGCAACGGAGCAGGTAAGTGAATAACTTCTGTATGGCTCATATTTAATGCACGATGTATATTACAAAGTGCATTAATATGGCCATACAGAAGTGCTTAACCCCACTTGCTTTCGCGAGACAACCCCTTTAAGGATATGGCAACACAAAAAGCAAATCTATAGAATATTGGTATCTTCATGATACTACTGACCCACTGAATAAAGCCATATGATGGAAGGCACAGAATTTAAAATGTAAACTGCAATGGTGGAAGTAGAAACTTACCACGGCGTTGGCATTACAAATCACACTTCACCCTGCATAAAACAATGTTAAGACTTTGGGAATGCAACAATGAATAGACAAAAAGAAAACTTGTCCTTAAGGCACATAAGGGCTGTATTCCTAATGGGTTAAAAGAGCTGCCAAATTTTTTTTGCAAATTATGTCTAACCTAAAAATATAATTTAAACAATAGAGGATTTTCTGTTGAGGCATGGTTTTGATTCTGCTGAAAACAGACTCTTCCACACCATCCTGCAGGCTCTTTAGTCCATTCAAGCCACTACCTTTGATTTACTTCAACAGTAGATGCATATTCCTGGGCTGGCAACATTTAAAGCGGTTGTTCGACTTTCAATTTTGTTTAAACAGTTGGCTTTGCCATAAAAGCATGGCAAAAGAATCAACATTCTTATCTCCCCTGGGTAATTGCTCAGCTTCTGCATCCCTCCTGATCTATACTGACAGCGGCAGCCAATCGTAGGCCACAGCGTCACCGCCCGTTCCCTTGCTGCAGCGGTCACCTGACTTCCACTGTCCATACAGACCAGGAGGGCTGCAGGAGCTGTTTTGTGGTTGGGGGCAGAAGAGAGGTGAGTATTGCTTCCTTTGTTGTTTTATGGCACGGGCAGCTGACAACCCCGTTAAGTTGTGCTCTGAACTATTTTCCCATTACAATTACTGAAATTGATTTTACTCCAGTTTATACTTCCTAGTCCGATTTCAGGTCTATGTATGAAGGGAAGTTTTATGAAACAAATTGTTTAAAAACTCTATTCTGGGCTGGAATAGACACTTGTTTTTATTTACCTATTGTTTTCTGACCACAGAGCCCACGTTGGAGAGCTCAAACTGAACAAGACACGGTGGACTTGGTGTAGTTTAAACACAGTTATGTGATCCTCTAGAACAGCTTATTGGAGTGCGCACATGCGGGGAGCGCAGTGATCTTGTAATGAGGAGAGGGGGACACGAGACCCCTGTTCTCAGAATCTCTAGGTTTCTCAGTGCTGAGACTCCCACCAGTTAGGGTTTTATCACCTATCAGTTGGATAGGTGATAAGGAGTTCTACCAAGAACAACTTTCAACTTTTTTTTCTTTCTTGGGAACTTTAAATAAACTGTACATACTTCCCCATTGTAACTGAATTTGTCAAAACCGTCCACCAAGTCCAAAAGTTTGCTCTGCCATTTGTAGCCCAACATGATCGAGATGGAAACACTGCTGATTATAATGTGGACGAGCTGATGGAAATGGCTGAGCTACGCTATGTCTGTAACTCCCTTAGAAGTCAGTGATAGATACACAAACAGCGTAGCATGGCTCTGAAATTACGTAAATTGCTGTGATATGCTGGCTGCGTTACTTCCATTCACTTCTATGGGAGTTACGGAAACAGCAAAGACACCACGTTCGGAGTGGCCGGGGGTGATGGGTGCACTATGGGTGTTGATTACAGAGGTAATTTTGGATGAATTGCATGCTCACACGTCAAGGTCCTGAAAAGGAGATAAAACATTGCCTCCTGTAAGCAGTATAAAAAACCTGTACATCTTTAAGTTTTATATATATATGTGTGAAAAAATGACTTCTTATGGGCTTCTATGACTTCATGGAGCTTATTTAGATGTGATAGGTTGCCTTTAAGCTTTGTTTTCATCTGCGTAAGCGTGCATTTACACGGGCGAGTGCAATATCAGGCCATGACACTCAGACCAATATCGCACCTGCAATTTTTCTTCTGCGCGAGTGCGATGCGTTTGTGAGGAAAGCACATCGCTGCACTTGTGATTTTCACACACATGAAAGTCGCCCATTATTCCCTATCAAAGCAAAAAGGAATCGCATCGCACTTACATGAAACTTGCATGTACATGCGAGCGTGATGCAATTTTCTTTTTTTTTTTGGCTCCCATGGGGAAGAGTGGGCAGTTCTTAAACAATTGTCCAAAAATAGGACATGCTGCAATTTTTCTCTTGCACTGCTTCTTTTATCGCTGCGAGAGAAAAATTGCGCATGTCAATAGGCCCATTTAAAATAATGGGTTATTATCCTGTGCGATTTCTTTGCATCTTTCTGTGCATCTTGCAACGCACAGAAACCGCCGGTGTAAATGCACCCTAATGAATTGAAAATCATTCTCATCACTGTCATTTCCTCGGCTCTAAATGTTAATTATCAGTAAATGTTGCTTTCTTTTATTTAGGCTGGCATTCCTTCTGATATGTATGCATGACAAACTGCAGCCTTGTCAGTATCTACTGCATTTCTTGCTTTCTTTGTTATGCCCACTGTAGACTAACGGTTTGTTCTTCCCTTCCAGGCGAGTTTATACAGAGGCGGTTACAGCCGATTTGCTCCGTACTGAAGTGACGTAAGCCTATTGTTAATTCAACCTGGACAAAACTGCCCTTCTCCCCATTTGCCTGTTCCCCTTCCCTCTATTGTCAAAGTTTGCGAGGCCCGGCTTTTGCAATACTTAAAGAGAAACTTCTCTAGGAATTTTCTGGCAATGCAAGATGGATGGATACAACCGTATATATACAAATCAAACAAAAAGGACATTTTTTTTATACCTCAGCTTTCTTTCAAACTGCAATTTTTATTTCTGCATTTGCTTTTTGTTTAAGGGGTGTGTTCATTTTGTTCCAAAGATATTTTTTTTTTCAACTGTGGTAAAAGTGTATATATATATATAATATTTACATAAATGTGCTGTGAGCTTTTATTACTACTATTATTTCTATGCCTGGAAGAAGAAGAAAATAGGACAACAAAAAAATGATGATGCAAAGTTAATAGACGATGGAGGAAAGTTTATCATTTCTTAATTACAAGCTCCTTTAAGTAAATTCCTCTGGAGTGAAGGACGGATAAACCGAGTATTCTCTGAGGTGTTTTTAAAAACAAAAAAAATGACTAAAAGTAAACATTTACAAAAGTCCAAAGTTTAGAAATCCTGAATTGGCATATTTTTATTAACTGAATTGCTTTGAGGTTTCATGTGTTTCCCAACTGTTTAATTTCTTAGCTGATGGCATTTATTTAATACCTTGTGTAGGAGACTTGCTTTTTGCAGGAGAAGCACATAGATTATTGGATGTGAATGCAGTAGAATATTGGGAAATATTTATTATGATTGTTTGTTTTTGTTTTTTTTTTCAAACCAAAACTGTATATGCACGATCAAACATTAAGCATTAGCCATCCATGGTACCTGGTTTAACTACGACTCCACCTGAAGCATATTTTGTCATTTGTCTGTTTTTAGGCTTGTAGTTCTTGCATATACAGAACAGTGATTATGATAGGGAGAATCATTTTATGTACTAGTTTCCATGCTTCTGTTTGACTTTTGTGCTGGTCACATGATCCGTCCTAAAGAAACTACCCAACATTTAAATGGCAGCTCACACATTTTTAAGACGTGTATGTTCTTTCACAATTGCCCAATATCCTTTTTAGCGTTCACAATAGGAAATTTACCGTTGCTTGGGTAAATGCCAGAGGGGGGTGCGGTGTCTTTTTTTTTATTTTTTTTTTTTTACCATGGAGCTGTAATGTCCTTAACTTTTTAGTATTGACATTCTAAGTCCTTGAAATTTAAGGGAGGAATAGATCAAATATATCCCTTTTAAAGGGAAATAAGGAATACTACTAAAGGGGTTTTCCTGTTGTTCCTCTGGACAATTTTGCAGCTATTCATTTATCAGTCAGGTAAAAATTTAAACTTTCCACGGAAGTGGATTGTTCTTGTCTTCCTATAAGTGATAAAAATTGTGATGTAAATTGTAATTTGCTACTTTGGGGTAATTATATGGTACCACATTGTAGTCCTTCTGCTGTGCACTGCATACTATATACGTTATCAGTAGCGTTTGGGTCATGGCTGCAGTGACAAGGTGTCTTTTTTTTTGCTTTCTTTTTTCCCAACTGCATGTGATTTTATACCGTAGATATCACGTAATTAGGATACCTGTGTATTTTCTTATCCTCTTCAGGACTGTTCCACTTGTTGTCACCACCATAGACCTTTTTTTTTATTTTTTATCAATAATTGTCCCACAATACAGGCTTTTAATAGTAGGTTACTGAAACTGGTATGAACGCAATAGAACTACAAGAGATAATGTCTCAGAAATATGGGGAGCTCTATGCAAAGCATTAAAAGTATTATGTAAAATTTTTTTCTCCCCACCTCCCCCTGACAATTGCACACTGTACAGTACATTGGCTGTAATGGGGTGAAATTTGCACAAATACATTTTACTTTTCTGATCATCTTCTAAATGTCACGCGTTATATGTATATTCTACATTATGCTAGTTGTGCCAACTGGTTTTTAATGTTTTTGTTTTTTTTAACTGCATACTCATTTTAGATCATACATTTAAATAGAATACACATTGAAGTTATAGCCGAGGATAAAAACAGTGTTTAAGGGGTTTTCTGGGACTTTACTATGGATGACCTATTCTCAGGATAGGTATTAGTAGTTGATCAGTAGGGGTCCACCACTTGGGATCCCTGCTGATCAGCTGATATCGGGCTAGCTGCCATTGCAGACAGAGACAGAAGCAGACAACTCTGACTGTAGTGTGGCGGTCCTGGTTGGTAATGCGGGCACAGCTTTCATTGAATTGCGTGGCAGCTGCTCTTGCAACCAACCTGAGCTGCTGCGTTGTCTGCTTCTGGCTCTGTCCACAATGACAGCGGGCCTGGTGAACAGCTGTGATGGCTGGGGATTCTGAGCACAGGACCCCGCCAATCAACTATTGATGACTTATCCTAAGGATAGGCCATTATTAGTAAAGTCCCAGACAGACCATTTAACCCTCGTTGTTCAGCTTTGTTCATTGCAGTCCTGCACTTTGAAACTGGTACCACACGAGGATTAAGAGGAGTGTAAAACATGAGTAGAAATTCAGGTATGATTGTTAGTGACTTGGGGTTACTATACATCAACCCATTAAAAAGACAAAAGGAACCAATAGATTTGTATAGTTAGAACCATAGCCGCTGTTGCTCTCATTCATGCAGTAGCATAGGCATTGAAAATGTGTGGTGCTTTGCTTTAGGTGTAACCCTCTGCAAGTACATGTCTGCTACATAGCCACTCCATTTGTGTATATTTCTACAATGTTTTTGGCACACCTTTCAAATGAATGTTTCAATCCCCATTCAAGCAGAACTGTTTTTTCACTACCTTACCTAATTTGCTTTTATTGCATTGATGCATATAACGTGAACAGCTTTTGGCCATTGTTAGAAAAATACAGTGCAGTTAGTCCAGTGTAATCTTATGTATCATAATGTAAATAAATCTCACCTCCAATGAGTAATTTATTAACTGTTGCTACATTAATTCACATCAGTCACTTACGTTGAATAAGTAATGGCAGATTATTTCCCGTTGATCTTTTGCATTACTTCCTTAAAGGGGATTTCAGACTTTAAAAAACATGACAAGAGTGCAGAAAAAGAATTGACTCACCTTTCCAATGTCTCAGCACTCCAGTGCCACCAGGCTCGTTCTAGAAGCTGCTGCTGCAGCAGTCACCTGCCATTCCCGATAATGGAGGCCAGTGATTGGCTGTAGCAGGCATGTGGACAATAACACCTGACCGCTGCAGCAGCTTCCACGACTGGATTAGTGGAGCTGCAGCACCTGGACACTTGGAAGGTGGGTACTCTTTTGTTTATTAAACACTCTTTTCTGCCTTCTAGCCATCCATTCTGCTGTTTTGCTGAAATGGGCATTCCCAGAAGGAAAACTCTAGCAGTCCACAGCTCTCCTCCAATTAGAAATTCCTGCAGGGTCAAGCCTGCCATTCGTTCCCTGGTTTCTATCAGGCTGGGTGTATATACAGTAACAGATTTCATAGCCCGAGCGCTGCAGTACATAAGGATACATCATTTTCTGTGAGACTCTTATAAAGTGTCACGACTTTATTTCAATAAAGCAGTCACACTTCTAGATCGTCAGCAAGAGGCATGACTGGCACTGCCCACATGTATCCCCAATCTTTAGAAGCAAGAGATCTTGTAAGTCTTGGTCTGGTTTATGTTCTAGAGGATTAGGTTAGCTATTCTTTAAGGGGTTATCATTGTAGAGGAGAAGACATGATTAGGTTCCTGCTGTTTGGTCTGGGTATCTTATGCTTGGGAGTGCAACACTGCACAGTTAATCTGTGGTTGTATGACTGAAGCATCTGTAGAAGTACATTTTTGAATGCTTTCACTTGTGCTCTTTGGATGCATTTTTTAGGCATTTTAAAGCTTGGACTACGAGTTTAATCCTCTCCTAGCTCTGGCTTAAAAATTCATCAAAACAGCACATGAAAAGAAAACTAGACTTTTTTCTGTATACTTTCCTTCTCCACAAATCACACAAGTGTATCATAAGCGGAAATCCGATAAGCATTTGGTGTATTTGAAGGGTGGTTAGTATATATTTACTTCTTAAGGTTGTGCTAATTGGGCAAACTGTAATGTAAACTTGTTCTGGTAGCTCCTGCTGTCCCCATTGTAGAACAGAGGAAACCTGTCAGAAGTCAGCAGTTGGTGTGTTCACAAACACAAAATAGTAGGGGGTGCTGCCTTTCTCCAAACTACGAAGAGATCCAAATCCTTCCAAGATCCAGTTCATTTCAATGTCTACACCTTTTTACGGTGCTCCTTTTACTATGTAAAAAAAAATCACAAATTTTGGTATTGCAGTGTTCATAATGACCCAAAGAAAAAAGTTTAACCTGCACTGTGCATGCCGTGAAAATAGCCAATTTTGTATATCTCTTCTCACAAAAAAACAATAGAAGGCAATCAAATAATGATATGGATCTTCAAATGGTACCAATGAAAAGGACAATTTGTCCTGCCAAAAAAAACCTCAAACTTCACCGTTGACCAAGAAAGAGGGGTGTTTAAAAAAGAAAAAAAAAATGTATATAAATTTTGTGATAATGACCGAATCATATCAACCCGCAAAATTAATTTGACATGTTTGTACTGCATAGTGAACACACTAAAAAAGAAAGACAAAGATCATGCCAGAATTGGAGATTTTGTTAAGATTGCCCCTAGAAAAATACGGATTATAAAGTAATCAAAATGTTATATGTTCCCAGAAATGAGATAAATGAAGACTAGAGCTCATCCCACAAGAAACAATCCCTCAAAGAGCTCTTTTCGATGGAGGAATAAAAATGTTATGGCTCTTGGAATGCAGCGACACATCTTTAAAAAGTGTTTTTCCAGGTCATCCCTCATCACCTCTAAAGAGACAGAGCGGTTAGAAGGCCTCTACAACCCCCAGCCTCCTGTTTTTCCTATTGTCATAGGCAAGGAAGCAGAGAGTCTGTCTCTATCACCAGGTACTACATGGAAGGGGTGCGGTTTGGATCAGAGGTTCATTGACCTCCATTCCTGTTTCTAGACTGGGCCAGCACCTGTCAAACAGGGGTCCCATAGCCCACAATGAACTGGTCTCTGGGTCTTACCAGTTGCAGCAGCACGTCAGTTGGTAATCCAGTCCCTAACAGCATTGAGAGCCCTCCACACATGCACGGTTGTTGGTGTCATTCTGGATATAGTAGCAGGTCTGTATGTTTGCAGAATGGTGGAAAGACACAGCAGTGAGTAGCCACACCCAGGAAGCTGTCACTGCTTAGGACAGGAAGTCAGGTCATGTCCTCACCATAGGCACTGCCATTTTGGGGATTAGATTTCAATGCACATAGGAACAGCAGCAACACAACTACAGCCCAAATTGGTGCTGCCCTGCCTATCTAAACAGGTAGGAGGTATATATTATACTATGTCTTGCTCATTCATTTCAGAACCTTAATACTGCTTCTGCTCCTCACGTAAGTGTTCCCTAAACTATGTGGTGTTGGTCTAAAAACTTGAAAGGCTTGATACATGTATAACACTGATACAAGGACTGACATTGGCTAGCAGGGTCATTGCCTTCTAATAAGTGGTGCTGTAGAGGCATATTTACAGCTGCTTTTTAAAATTTCCCACGGGAGCATACAGTTTATAAGTCTGCTCACACTTTCTGGGTGTTCTTCCCAAATAGAACCTTTTATCTTTCCAGCCTGTCATAGGCCTCTCACATAGCCAAGCCAGTGACCTATTGCATATTGATGAGAAATACTATTTCTTCCGAGGATACAGATTGCTTGTTAACAGCGTTCAGAGAAACCATGAATATTGGATATGTCCAAAAATCTTGTTAATTTAAGAATGTACTATTCGGTGGCCTCTGTATGAGTAGGAAATGAGTGTTTTCTTTAAATGTTAATCTTAAAGAACTCATTCAGGCATAGTGGGAAGAAGCAGGAAAGAAACTTTACATTTTGAGAAAATTTTAAGTCTTTAATCCCAAAGACCCTAAAT
The DNA here is from genome assembly GCF_035609145.1 of Eleutherodactylus coqui. Classification (NCBI taxonomy): domain Eukaryota; kingdom Metazoa; phylum Chordata; class Amphibia; order Anura; family Eleutherodactylidae; genus Eleutherodactylus; species Eleutherodactylus coqui. Next base: position 140,141,735 of record NC_089839.1, on the reverse strand, counting down.
TATTGGAAGACATTCCGAAGATTGACATCCAGTGGCAAAAATCTTCAAGAAAACATCTATTTCCTTTTGATGATCCTTCAAAGTTAAAGGATCCTATGGCTTGCAAAGATTTCTAGACCTTTTTATGGCGGCTTTTTCATTTATTATAAACACAAATATTGCCACTTCCATAGCAAGATCTATCTGTAGATGAAACAATTCGAGTAAAGGAACCCCACGTTAAGACCTTTTTAGAGTCTCAAAACAGTGAATCTAAATCAAAATGTCAATAGGGCTTATAGCTAACCTATCAACTTGCAGAGCTTCACAGCAAAAAATAGGGCCTTAACCAACTGGAGAAAACAAGCATTCTGCTCAACTCTTGGACAGGTGATACCCTTTCCAAAAATAAACTATGCTCCACTCCTTTGCCGGAGAATACCTGTTTGGTACAGTACTAGAAAAGATTCTAGAGAAAGCTTCAGATAAGTAGTTGTTTCTGGAAGAAATATCTCAAAAAATACTTAAGTACTTCAAATAGTCAAAGAAGGGTGCAAAATAGAATTCAAATCTAATTTTAAATTACCAGTTAATGCATTACTGAGCTATTACAATGGGAAGCCAGAACTATTCCCGGGTCATTTCCAGAAGTTATTTATGGTGAGAAAACAAAATGGTACATGCTATACCATAATAAATACGAGGCATCTCAACATGTGGGTAACTTACAGAAAATTCAAAATGGAGGCCATCCGATTTACAATTCCACTGATGAAAAAAATGCGGCAGTGAGTACCTGAAGGAGGCATATCACATACTAATTCATGCAAAATATCAAGATATCCCAGGTTTGCAATTTTATAGGATTATTAAGTTTGCTATCTGTTTCTATGCCTCCCATTCATTATTATGGCCCTCGTGGAGAAATGAATTCTCATTATACTATATCTGGATGATCTGCTTTTAATATCAGAATCTCCAAAGACACTACAGGCACAGCTAAATGATATTCTAAATCTTTTAGAGCAGTTTTCAAAGAAGAAAAGTTTTATATTCAATGGAGAGGTCATAAGCATCTTAGGGCTGATAACCTCCAGCATACTGTCCATTCGATGATGCTAATTTCATTCCTATCCTCTCCAAATCCCTAACTGTGAGGATATTCATTCCTTTCAGGGTAAAAGAGCCCTACGTTGGTGGCGAATTCTTTTCAAATTCCAGTTCCTTGAAATATGTTTCCCCATGTTCTCATAATGACAGATGGAAGTCTTCTAAGTAGGGTTGCCCAAGTTGAGGACCTAAGTCCCCAGGAGTCTTGGTCCCAGAAAGACCAGAACGAGTCTTCCAATTACAGAGAATTGAAAGCAATATGGGAAACCTTGACTGGGCTCACTCCAGACTACAGGGTGGCCAACTGAAAGTTGTCAGTCAACATTACAGCCATATCGTTACTCCAACACCAATGAGCTACAAAATACCCACTGCTTCAGGCCCTAACCTTTAAAATATTCCATTGGGCAGAAAGATCAGTTCTTTCTATTTCTGTGGTACATATATAAAGGGAGGGAATCAAACCACAAACTTCCTGCGTCACAAAAAATGTAGCTTAGGGTAATCATGCTTAAACCAGAAAGTGCTCCTCCAACTTTGTCACAAATTGGGACCTCTCCAGGTAGAGTTATTTGCCACAAGACCAAACCTTAAACTGAAACATTTCTTCTCTATAAACCACAAGGACAATTCGGTGGTGAAGGCCATCTCCCACCCATAAGAAATGACCCTGGCCTATGCATTTCCACCATTTCTGTTAAGCTCCTTAGTCCTAAAGAAAATTCTGGAATCAGTTATTTTAGTGGTCCCATTTTGGCCAAAGTGCAGTTGCTTCTCTTTCCTAAAGCACTTAGGACTAGATGATTCTAAAAAGGAAAGGTTTATCAGATAAGGTAATTTCTACCTTGCAACAAAGCTGCAATCTTGTCGCCAATGCAACCTATTCCAAAATATGGAAAGAGTTATGTTCCTGGATTAAAGAAAGGGTCTTCTCTGAAGCAGATATACCAACAATATTAGTGTCTTCACTCAGGACATAATAAGGGTTCGAATATCCACTCTTAGTAGTTAAGACTGTCCTTTGATTGAAAATTGATGGTGGATCAAACGGTTCATGGCAGCAACCCTTTAAATTAGGCCATTTCCTCCATAGGATCTGACCATAGTTCTGAATGGTCTAAGTGTAGATTAATTTGAACCATCAACAGAAGCAAGTATTAGGATAATCTCTCAAGTCAATATTCTTAGTGGCTATAACAACAGTCAGAAGATTTTAGAAGATCAAATCATTTCTGAAGCTGGATCCGGCATTTCTGCCTGAAGTCCCCTCACCCCCCTTCCATCTTAGTCATTAGATTCTTTCCTCTTTTTCTACAATTTCAATGAGCATATATATCACACGCTAGATATCATAAGGGCCATTCTTGTCTAACTAATATACCTTCTCCTGAAGAAAGGTCCCAAACCTGTTAAGTTTACAGGTTAAAATAAGAAAAAAAGAACACTCTTGCAAGATGGGTAAGATCTTCTATTCAAGAGGCATACAAATTGAAAAGTCTTCAATCTTTATTACAATGCAAAGCCTGTTTAACAAGAGCTATATCATCATCTTGGGCAGGAAAGAATTACTGGCGCAAAATTCAACATCATTATAGACTAAATATAATGGCCAATCAGAAAAATATATGTTAAAACGTGCATCCCCGAGGGTTTTTGAGAAAGCACTGGAGGGTGCATGTGGGCGGGGCCTTTTAACCTTTCAGCACATCCTGTCCATTCAGAGGTCAAAGAGATAACCTCCTGCATGTGCTGTCATGATAGACTCCTAGAAATGCAATTACGGTAAGACTAATTCTTACTTTTAGTGTACAAAAATTGCCAAAGAAAAACCTGTATGAACTTGGTATCGCCTGAATCGTGCTGACCCAGAGATTAATGTTATCGCATTATTCTGCATGCTGAACGCTGTGAAAATTAAATTTTAAAAAAGTTGGCATTTCTCCCTTCCCATCCTCCCCCAGCATTATAGTAAGTACAATAAAGCAAACATTTATACACCACATTGATCCATATACAATTAATGAGTTCAAAGTCTGCTTAAAAATTCATTGCTCCAAAAATATATCTAAAAAAGACAAAAACATATTTTTTCAATTCCCCGCAAAATGCATATGTATGAGAAAATGTGAGGATATCCAATTTAAACAGTTTTTATTTTCCTTAAATGAAGTCCTACGTTTTAGTTATCTGTTCCTATTACTGTAGCCCCACATGTCCTAAGTTACCATAACCTGCAAGGCAGTATTAGGTACTGGTTTATATATTGGTATATATTTATGAATGAACTTTGAACACATTCATTGAATCTGGATCTATGGTTGTGTATAAATGTGTGCTTTATTATGTTTGCTAGACCTGATGAGGGAGGCTGTGCATTGTCAATAAAATACATTTTCTTTTAATAACCTGAAATGATTCTGAGCTTTCCGTAGTTTGGAGCAAGGCAGCGCCCCCTAGTGATAGTGTGTTATGGTAAACAAATTACCTACTGTATTTCCACTGGTTTCGTATGTTCCACCTGAGGGACAACAGTAGTTGACCAAATAGGATTTTACAAGCTTACATTAGAATTGTGTCAGATTATAACAAATATCAGGTTTCACCTTCTGGTATGCTTTTATTGTTTGATAGCTTTTTGCAGTTTGGAGAAAGGCGGCACCCTCCAGTAATACTGGTGAAGTTATGACTTTGGCTTCAGCAACTGCATCAAAATGACACTCTCGTACACTTGCATGCCCATTCATTTAAATGGAAGACGCACAGAAATTTTGTCTATTTAAAACTGCTGACAGATTCCCTTTCCATACTAACAGCACGATGTAGAGTCAGGGGAGAGGAGAATATACTTACATTTCTGGATGATGGTGTCATCACAGGGCTGTGATGTCAACTTTTAATCCTCTGCATGCTGCTCTGGGGCGTGGACCACTCAATCACTCTGCTCTGTGACCAATCAGCCGTTTCACAGAAGGCAGCTGCAGCTGTCAATAATAGCTCTGCAGCAGTCAATAAACAGAGAGCAGAGCACTGAAGCTATAGGTCCCGCCTCCTTAGTGCTCCAGTGGTGCATGGAGGATCAACCCCTTCCTGACATCCAACATACATGTACAGTGGATATCTGATGCCATTATACAGAGAAGGCTCCTCTATACACTGCAGCTGTCGGCTGCCCTAGAAAGCTAAAAGACCCAGAGGATGGGGGCTCCCTGTGTTACTTGAACAGCTCACCTGCAACAAGATTGTAGACAACTGTTCATTTGTCATGGCAGATTTGGGCCTTGTGAAGGCCCCCAGCGCTGCCACGTAGTTCTGCCTATTAGGCCATAACTATGGCATGGCTTTAAAAGATAAAGATTGATCAAATATATGTACAATATAATGTAGTACTTCAGAATTGCAGTATATTCTATTTCTGCAGGCAAACGATTGAAACTAATTTTTTTTAATTATTGGTACATTTAAAAACTTATTTAAAAAAATATTTTTTCAGTCATCACATTAAAAAATTTAAAAGAAAAAAAAAAAAGGACGTGATATCGCTGCATCCATAAGTCCCATTTATTAAAGAATTACAGATATTTAAAAATCACAAAAAGAATGCCAGGATTGCATTTTTTGGTCACCCAGTCGCCCAGAAAAAAAATGTATTATGTATCCCAAAGTGGTACTAATAATTCCAGGTCACTCCCAAAAAACGAGTCCCCAGACAGTTGCATCTGCAAAAAACTAAAATAGTTATGGGGTCCTAAGATGTAAAACGAAAGCTTTTTTTTTTTTTTTTTTAGCGCTTTTTTTGTACTACGACATAAACTATATGAATTTGGTATTACCATAATCATATTGACCCACTGAAGAAGAAAAAGTGATTTTTACCGCAGCATCAATGGAGGAAAAAAACTCACTAAAACGGTGAAATTGCAAGTTTTTTGTTTTCCATTTAACCCCACTTAGAAGATTTTATAAGCATTCTCAAGTACATTTTATGGTACATTAAATGGTACCACTGAAAACTAACCCCGCAAAGACAAAGCAGCCTTGTAGCTGTATTGCTGGAAAACTAAAGTTCAGATTTTTTTTTTTTTTAAGTGGGGGTAGAAAAATGAAAGTTAGAAAAAAAGTAGGGGTTAAAATAGATTTTCACACTCCTGGTGCTGATGGAAGCATCCAGAAAGTTCAGTATATTCTCTTCCTGACTGTCAGTAGTTTTGTAGACGCACTGACAATTTTGTAAACGTGTCACAGAATCTTGTTGGAAATTCCACATGCCAATTGTGTCTATTCACAGAGCTAAATCCATATGTGGACGCGCTGCAGAAATATGTGGCTAAGGGCTCCTTTACACGGATGTATTTGCATGCGTTTAAGTACACGCAAAAATTTTGTGTGCAATACACAGAAAAGAGAGCCCATTGATTTTAATAGATTTATTCACATCTCCTTTTTTTGCACGCGCATTTCTCACGCAGCCAAACAAATAGAACGTGCTCTGTTTTGTGTGCAACTTAGGTCTAATGCCCATCGAGGGATCTCATGGCGGAAATCCGTAGCGTTATTCCGCAACTATTAGGTTCTACTGAACCTAACAGCTTTCTGCCTTCTAATACTCACGCTACGGAATTCTACCACGAATTTCCACAGTGTAAAAGAAATCGCGGCATGTTCTATCTTCAGCGGAAATACGTGTGGACGGCTTCCATTTTAGTCAATGGAAGCTGTCTGTCCTGCGATACTTCTGCTGTGAAAACAGCGTAAGTATCGCGGGAATACGCATTACTGCCGGCGCGTCATGCGCTGCACTGCGCATGCTCACTGGACGGGACTCTAGCGGCCGATCTGGAGAGGCGAGTATGGTGTGGTTGGGGAGAACGCCGTGTCGGACTCCGCTGAGATATTCTGCTGGCGGAGTCCAACATGGCCGTGTGCATGAGGCCTTAGGGGCCCACAGAACTCTATAAGCAAGGGATGTACAAAATACAGTGCAAAACCACAGAGAAAACCGTTTGGACCGCATTAGGTTAAATTGCCCTTTAAATCTGGGCAGGAAAATCATGAAAAATTAAGAAAAAAATAAAAATCTGTCACTATGTACATTTAAGAAAAATCGCTCGCTCTGTTTTCTCTCTGGCCCCTAAGCAAAAATAATAGCCTAAGGCAAATTCACACGGACGAGCACAATATTCCGCACCCACCAACTTGCGATTTCGCAGCGGATGCAAGATGTTTTTGTAACTAAACCACCTGACATCACTTCAGGGAAGTATCAAGGATTGCAAAGTTTCTCCATTGTTTTCAGTGGGGAAACCTTGCATCGCCGACGCCCCCCTTGAAAACAATGGGGGATGCAATATGAGAGCACACTTCAAGATGGGGCAAATCGCTCATGTGCATGACCCTATTTAAAAGGATGGGGTTCATATTCGTGCAAGATTTGTGTGTCTTGCAATGCTCGAATCTCGCGCAATTTTTTCACCCCTGTGAAGCTGGCTTGACGCTTGTGTTTTGTAGAGAGAACTTTTCCATAGTCATCACATTATTACAATGAAAGGTAATGCTTCTGCATGGCTAACACAGGATCCACCAGTGGCAGTAAGAGATAGTCACAGCTCACCTCCTCCACTCCCTACACAATGACTTCACATGTCACAGAGCATCCCTGGAGCACTCTGCCATGGAAGTCAGTGAGTCATCTCCTGCTATTGCTCTCTGTAGTCCATGAGGCTTCTGTACAAAAGAGGAAGTGTCAGAAGGGGCTAGAGTGAAAACTGCAAGATATTAGGGTTTTCTTAAAACAAGAGACATGGGGAAATTGAAAAAGAAAAAAATCTGGAAGTTTAAACAGCAAAACCTAAAGTGAACCCCCCTTCCCCAGTCCTGGACAAACAAAGCTGGCCAAACCTTTCTCTGACTACCTGATGCACACTGCCCATCGGTAGTCTAAGACTGCACACTGTGGTTACTGGCCATTGCTGCTCACATGGACAGTATTGACCAATCAAAACAGTGTGTAGTGTCTTAGACTCATGATGCATGCTAATGCATAGTGTACAGCAGGTAGAGAAGCGGTGCAGCCATCCTTGTTTGTCCAGGACTGAAGGGTCACTTAAAAGGGAAAGTGTCATCAAGTAACCTATTGTTTAAATATATAAAGTGGGTTCCTACTCTAAAATTTAGTTCAGGAACACGCATCAATCAATTAGGCTGGGCTCAGATGGCCATAATTCGCTGTGTGCCGCCCATAAGAAACATGCGTGTGGCAAGCAGCAAGTATGCAATGACATTGCATACTTGCTGCGTGCCAGCATTCACCCTGCATTATCTTGGCGTGTATGTGCATGTAATACATGCCAAAATATGCTGCGATTTTTCTTGTGTTTTTTTTTTTTTGCACAATTCGCATGAGCAGCAAGATGACAGCCTATGGGAGATTGGTACAGCGTGTTACCCATGCAAACCCTGGATGCATAATACACTGTGACCATATGCTCATGTGAGCCCACACTGCAACGTGCTGTGAAAGACGAGCAGCCTTGCTACACATTTGAACAGATTTAAAAGCTCACCTCTTATTTTAGACTTGGGGCTCACTCACATGTGTATGCCGCCTGCTTTTTACGCGCACATAATGTGAGGTGCTAAAAGCCCATTGCTTTCTATTGGGCCACTCGGACCTGCTTATGCGGGTTAAAAAACAAAAACGCAGCATATTCTATTTTGGTGAGTATTACACAGCGTTATAGACTATGGGGATTTAACACACGCAACAAATATGTATGTACATGCGTATTTGCTGTGTACTGTGTATTTTACGCAGGACATGTACACCCATATGAGTTAACCCCAAGGATGTTTTCATATTGGACTTTTCTTTTGTCTCAATTATAATAGCTAAACAAAATAACCGCAAACTAATATTCGGTATCTGCACCCATCTAGTCACTAGAACGGTCTGCACAGAACTAGAGATGAGCAAGTGTACTCGGTAAGGGCAGATACTCGAGCGAGTATCGTCCTTAGCGAGCACCTGCCTGCTCGCCCGCAAAGATTCGGGTGCCGGCGGGGGAGAGATCTCTCCGCCCCCCCCCCCCCCCCCCCGCTCATTCGCGCAACACAGCGCTCACCCCCACCGGCACCCGAATCTTTGCAGGCGAGCAGGCAGGTAGGTACTCGGTAAGGATGATACCCGCTCAAGTATCTGTCCTTACCAAGTATGCTCGCTCATCACTACACAGAGCTAAACCACTGCCACTTCACAAGGAACCTGTTTTTATGATAAAACCATAACCTTCATTCAATTAAAAGTTCAAAGTTAAATAAAAAAGAACCCTATCATGGCTTTATTACATTACTACCCAAGTGGGATACCCGTCCTGACGAGAACAATCCTCCCTGAAACACCCTAAACTTGTAGTAGTTAAAGATAAGTAATAGTCGTTAATCCAGGAGAGATGAACAGAGAAAAAATGAAGGTTTATGCGGTACACAATTTGCCAGTGATGACTGATCTAGAACAATCAATTAGCCATGTATCCCTTTTATAACCAGGTGGTGTAGTTCTGCGATAATAAATAATTTCTGGTTTCTTCTATATCTGGTTAAAAAAGGGATATATGGTTAACTGATTACTTATTCTAGACTAACAATCACACCAGCACTGTGTACTGCATAAGTTTTTCCTCTGTTCCTTTTGGATAAACCACTATTACTTCTCTTTCACTACAATTAATGTAGGGTTTTTCAGGAAGAAGTTTGAGAGTAGGGTCGCTTTTGTCATGGTGGGTGCTCTGCTAGGTAGTATTGCATTAGAACAATAGGGTTCTTTCTCTATTTTGCTTTGTCCTTTTAATTGAAATTAATAAAGGTTATGTTTTTTATCTTAAAGTGTTCTTTTTGGGGTGTTTTTGAGTCCATTACAACAATGCAGTAAAAAGTCTTATGTAAATGCACCCAAATCCTTAGTGTATTCACACAGAGCACATTGCAGTTTTTGATTGGATTTTTCTCCTGCTGGTTTTAAGAAAACGCCTGGGCCAATTGGATGGAGTGCTGGTACCAAAGCAGAAAAAAATACCTGGCACAATTTAGCAGAGGTCTGTACAGAAAACGTTGAGGTGGTGGGGTTTATTTATTTCTTTAAGATTCACAGTTCTCTTTATTTAATTTTTGTACACCATAAATACCACATGACTCGCATACAGTACGGTACTCTTGGACAACCTCTTTAACCTATAAAATTTGACTCCCTCCTCCTGATTTTGATGTCATTTTGATCTGTTTGTTGTTGTTTTCTTTTTTTAATTTTCTTAAATGGCAAAGGTCAAACTGCCATTGCTTTTATTGTCTTATTTTATTGTCTACTCCTGAAAGAGAAATTCACAATTATATTTTAAGGGAAACTGTAATTACAATGTTTGCCATAAACTTTTAACTGTATATTTCATGTAGTACAATATTGCATTAAACAAATTTATTTATCCATTTTTAAACTTTACTGATCCTTCCTTCTTTGGTCTAGCATTTTATCAGATTTCTGTGGTCTATTAATGTCTGAAGATATTGGATCATTCAATGCATGTCCTACCTGATTTTAGTGGTGATGGCATAAATCTTTGGATGCATCAGACTGCAGCAGAAAGCCGACTTACTGTGGAGCAAATATTTTATGGGAAACCGTAGTGATCGAGGGAAAAAGAAATAGTTGCTCACATTTTCCCCCAAAAAACTCCTTGTATCAGGATTGTCTCCCTACTGCAATTACAAACATGCTTATATATGTGATTTTTGGGGTACAGGTTTACGCAAAGATCTTCAAATAACCGGTGCAAACATCTGACTTAGTATCTGTCCTATAATGCTAGCCATACATACAGTATTGTGCTACAGGATGTGTTTGACTGTAGCATTTTCTAGTCAGTATTAGACTAATTACAAGAAACCTTTCCTGAGGCATTATAATGACCTCATATAAGTTATAGGAAAATTAAGGGAAATGTAATAATGGTCATCAAGAGGACCATGCAGACATCTTTTCAGTAGAGAGGTAATAGCAGATTTGATCTAGATATTGTCTGCATGTTGCCTAATTGGTCAACAATTACATTGCAAACAGCTTGCCAGGATCCGATGTATGGATATATATGTATGTTTGGTTTTGGTGAAACACTCAAAATGACAACTGTTGGTGGCACACCAGCCAGATCACCTTTCTCTACATTCTGTAAGCTGCAGACATCACTGGACTGCCTCAGCATGACTTCTGGTGCATTATTTGAATTTACAACATGGAGTATACTCCGACATCTGCATTTTGATAATCAAATTAGAAGCAACATGAAGTTGTTTTGTTTCTTTTTTCAGTTAACTGATAGTTCATGTTAATGTCAAAGGGCTGGAAAGTGTGAGTTTTAAAACTATACAATGTACACAAGTGCAATTTTTGTTATACACAAAACTGAAAATTATACAAAATGTTTTTGTTTAAAGGGACACTATCATAAAGATATGTTTTGTTTTTCTGTAAGTTATGATGTTTTGTAAGAACTGTTCTAAAATAAATGTAAAGTTAACAATTGCTTGTATTTATTTGCTATAAAATTACATTGTCTGCAGATTCAGAGTCTCAATTAGAGCTTTTGGTCAACAATTCATTTTGCTGCTTATATATTCTTACAGCTTTTGTTTAAACTCCTACAGTGAGTGATACTGTCTTCATCCATTCATTGTATTCTGTATTAACTACTGCTCTTCGTTTTGGTCCTGAAGATGCATATGACTAAAGTGATTTGCAAATTAGATCAAATTTAAATGATCTAATCCTTTGTCATGTTTTCCAGAGTTCTTTTTAAATGACCTCTTAAAGGAGATGTCTCCAACCCTTTACACCTTGTGAGCCACATGTAACTTTAAGTGTTGGTCGGAAGCCCCATTCAACTTTTTAGGCTGGGGTTATCCAATGACGTGTGACATATTTGCTACCAAAGATCACACTATGGCCCTGCAACATTTCATCCTAATGTAATCATATGTGGTCACAGTTGTAGCACAACTGTCTTTACTTACATTAGCATGTGATGTATCAGAGCCATAGTGCATTGTTTGTTGCACTGAATGTTGCTGTGTAGCCATAGCCTAAATATGGAGAAACAAAATATTCTGAAATTGTGAACGTTTGCCAGTAACTATTTCAGTGTGAAATTTGACACTTATTTTGGCACTGTTTGGTGGTTCTTATGTCTGGTTTCATGTCAATTGCCAGTGAATGTGATTATAACTCAAGACCCCTATGGTGAGTGACACATGACGAGCCAGCTGATGGGGGCTACTGATCTACAGTATGTTTTGCAAAACCGCTGCAACGCGGTCTAGCTGCTGAATAATTTACAAAACAACGCTTGTAATAAAAGCTGTAGCTTTTACTTTTGTTTAAAAAAAAAAACAAAAGTAAAAAAATTATTAAAAAAATAACACTTGTCTCTCTTTACATTGTAATAAAAACAAAAATAAAATCACACATGTGGTATCCATGCATCGTAATGACCCAGAGAAGGAAGTTAATACGTTATTTAACCCCTTAATGACATGGCCCCTTTTTTTTTTGCCCCCCCCATTTCTTTTTTTCCTCCCCCCTGTTTAAAAAAATCACAACTTGTCCCGCAAAAAACAAGCCCTTATATGGCCATGTCAATGGAAAAATGAAAACGTTATGGCTCTTGAGACGTAACTGCAAAATTAGTTGAAATTCAATGATTAGACCATTTTAGAAAACCTGCCCTGGTGAGTCTGACAGGGTGGTAGGAAACCCGCCACTCAAGGGGTTAAAGGGTATTGCAGTGTAATGGTATATTGCTCACCTTATTATGTTGCACGATGTGAGGCACAGCTCTCATTGTCACATGTAACACTCATAAGAGTTTTGCTGCCGCCCCAGGGACCAATCTTACTCGATAGGCTTGGTGGTGTGATGAGAATAAACAAATAGAAAAAGGCTGAGGTCCACTGGAACTGGTGTTTCCAAGGGTTTAGATAAAAAGCAGTAGTGAATTTGAACTTGCATACTAACTTTCTTGATCATAGTTAGATACAGCCTACAATGTGTTTTATGCTTGCATCGGGCACCTCATCATGGTAGTATGCCTGCAGCTCCTCTCTGGTTTAAATAGGGGAGATCTGCCAGAATCACACCTGTCAAAATGCACATGCGATGGAGAGGTGGAGAAGAGACAGTCACATGTTGACTCAACCTCACCACCTGTCAAGTCAGACTGCCTGAATGTACACTGCGAGAAGAGCCACATGGTAACTCAATCCCACCTTGTTCCAAGAAAGTAATAGGCACACAAACCCAACATTAAACTTTACATCCTCTTAAAGTTTGTTTTATCAGGAGTATTGGAATACATACCTGGCATGTAACTGATGCCCGTTCATTATAGTACAGTAAGGCCTCCCTCACACAGGCGTTTGCAAAAATGCTATGTTTTTCAACGCTGCGTTTACAGCGGTTTCAGCAGCATTGGCATGCGTTATGCCAAGATTTTGGCTGTGTTTTCAGCACAGCTGAAAACGCAGCCAAGGGAAGCTGAAATAAAAAAAAAAATACTCCCCTAGAAGTCGCCATCCCGATCCCTCTCGCTCCTCTCCGACATTCCTGCAAACTTCCATTGACTTGTCGGTGCCGACAGAGCATCTCTTGCTGGTAACAGGGATTGAAAATCCTGCCTCCAGCAAGAGATTGCTCTGATTGGCTGAGCCACTTGTTTTATTGTTTTAAGTAAAGTGGGTGGTCCTGTCAGTAATTGACAGTTATATTTGTATGACTGTGCATCCAGATAACTGTCAATCACTGATAAGATTGCCCACTGGACTCCAAAGCGTAGAAAAAGCAGGGATTTAAAAGGGCATCTACATTATAGGTCACAAACTTGATGGGACGGGGTGTCCATGGAGCTGCTTTTTATACTCAGCGGGTGCCCTGTTCCAGCTCTGTACCCCTGAGGAAAGCGCACACGCACACAGCTCAACTCTTTACAGAAGGCTGTGTGTACGCACACTCTCCCATAGAGATGAATGAGAGAGCGTGCGCACACAGCCTTGTGAAAAGAGTGGGGCTGTGTACACATGCTGATTTCTTGCTGCCACGATGCTGGAATAGGGCACCCTTTGAGCCCCATATGAGTTTGAGGCTCAAAAGGAAAGACAGCTGCCCTTTGAATGATAAACGCATTTTAGACTAAATCTTTTCTACAAACTGTGAGGGTTATGAACATGAAAACTTATATATGTATACATTTCATCCATCTGTGATATACATTTCCGGAAGCTTTAGGCCTGAATTGTATATATTAAATGCTTGTACATTTAGGTTAGTACTTAATTACATTAAGTAGAAGTGTAATCTTAAATGTCCATCATGTCTCCAAGAGCTTGTTTATCTCGTTACACTGATCAAAAGGTTGTATGGAATGCTTTGTTCTTGACTGCTGTCTAGGTAGGGCATGTGATTAAAATGTAGATTGTGATGATAATCAGGGTACCAGACACGATGTCTACATACAAACAAATAAAGCATTGTTTATAGAGAAGACACAATTATTTACCAGTAAAACAGGTCGACCTCTGTAACACTAGCCTACTGATACGCCTACTATTTTCTGTATAAGAAATGACAATGTACACAATAAACTCAGATTGCTTTAAGACACGACCGTGATGCCTGTGTCTATTGCTTTCTCACGGTGGCCGCCATAACCACCTCTGATTTGGAGCCCCACAGCATATTAACGTAACATGGATTTATCCCTAACATTAATTGGCGCCCGAACGCGGGGCTTGATGGAACAAGAGGACCACCTACACCTCGAACCCCCCCGGACCCAGATGGGATAAGGAGCCACTCGGAACCACGGATTGACAAAAACTGCGCAGTAAGGTAAGGTTTTATCTTGCCACAATCTATCCGTGCTTCCTGGCTGCTCCTTTCCTGTCCGAGGGGTAAGAAGTGCATGCCTCTTATAAAATCTTCAAGCTTTTAAGAATCCATATGGTGGGCTGAATATGCTGTGCGGGTGTTTAACTGTTATTGTCTTTATTTGTTACTTTGCATGGTCAGTGTACAGAATATGAAACCCTCTTGCCGATCTCTGGAAGGCATGGTATAAATTGTACCAGGGAAGCCTAAAATTTTCAGGGGATAAAATCCCTGATGGGAGCCTCTTATAGGTATAAGAGAAGAAGTTGAGACGGGGGGAAATAAGCAGGGTTGGGAAGTACCGACACTTTTAGACAAGTGAGGAAGTACTGACACTTAAAAAGTAGTAACTGACATGCAAATGTTTTTGTCTTTATGTGTGTGTATAAATGGAAGGACCTGTATGAGAGTTAGACTGTGTTATATGGTGTATACTGTCCGGTAATCAGAAACGAAATGAAGCAAAAATGACCAAACGCTGAGCCAGACCACAGGGGGTGGAGCTAGGTGATGTAAGGAGATGGGAGGGAAGAACAATAGGAACAGGTCTTGCTCCACCCTCCACACAGTCCAGCCTAGGTGAAAAGTGTGTCTCCATTTTAAGTGGATGTTGGTGTATATATATGTATATTGTGGTAATGTATAGAGTGAAGGTCACTCTTAGACTCCATGTTAAGTCTCTCACTTGAACAAATGGAGTGACCAAAGGAGGGGCATCTAATTTTATTCCTGAGACTAGTTGTGTGAGATAATAGCCCAGGATTACCACACTATATATGTATATACAGATTCGTGGAATATGTGGAATTCAAAAATATTGAGTTGTGTTAATTTGAATATTATTGAATTTAGATATTAATATGAGATAATTGTGTACTTGAAACACCTGATAAGTACTTTAGTCAAATTAATAACAAAAGTTCTATTTAAAGTGTAATTCATTTTCAATTAACAACAGTATTTTATTTGAAGAGTGTACAAAGAAACTGGGAAATATCAACATTTGCAGATGTTATGAAACTGTATAAAGTAATTAACACAAGAGAACAGTATACGGTAGCACATGGATTTGGATAGGCTGGGGGGCAGAAAAGTGGCAAATGAGCTTTAACACTAATACATGTAAGGTTATACACATGGGAAGGGAAAATATGTCATTGTATGGAAAACCATTGGGTAAAATTGATATGGAAAAAGATTTTATTAAACCATAAATTTAACTGGAGCATCCAGTGTCAGGCAGCTGCTGCCAAGGCAAGTAGAATCATGGAGTACATTAAAAGATGTATAGGTGCATATGACGAGAAGATTATTGTTCTTTACAAATCACTGGTGAGACCACACATAGAATATTGTGTACAGTTTGGGATATTGACACCCTGAGGTAATTCAAAGGTGGGCAACTAAAGTCATAAATTGAAAGGGTAAATTGTAAGGAAAGGAAGCAGCCCTACGGTATACCTGGCTAAATAAACAATTACCAAAGAAATTGCCAAAGGCAAGAAATAGCCTGATGGTTGTACCCTCCCAAACACAGAACAATAAAAATGTATACTTTATTAACATATGTGCACTCAAAGAAAGACAGAGACACTTTATCCCTTGAGTGGTGGGTTTCTTTCTTTCTTTCCGTCGTACCCACCAGGGCAGGTTTTTGAAATGGGTCAATCATTTAATTTCAGCTAATTTTGCAGTCTCGTTCCAAGAGCCATAACTTTTGCATTCCTCCATTGACACGGCCATGTGAGGGCTTGTTTTTTGCAGGACAAGTTGTACTTTTAATGGCATCATTTTTGGGTATATATAATGTATTGCATAACTTTCGTAAAATAATTTGTAGGGAGATTGGGGGGGAAAAAAAAGGATTCTGCCATTTGTTTTTTGGATTTCATTTTTATGCAGAATAAATAATGTGATGATAATATTCTCTGAGTCACACGATTCCGGTGATACCAAGTTTATACAGTTTTTTTATGTTTTGCTATTTTTGGCCATTTAAAACATTTTTTTTTCTTAAAGGTTTGCTTTTGTGTCGCCACATTCCAAGAGCCACATTAATTTTATTTTTCCATTGTCCGCTCTAGAAGGCCTTGTTGTTTACGGGATGAACTCTAGTCTTCATTTATCTAATTTTTAGGAACATGTAAAATTTTGATTGCTTTTTATTCCATTTTTTCTAGGGGCAAGATTAACAAAATCTGTAATTCTGGCATGTAAACAGTGATCTGGGACCATCTTCCTCTCTATCTCTCTTATTGCTCTCCTCCAAGTCCCTAGTTTAAACACTCCTCGAACCTTCTAGCCATCTTTTGCCCCTACACAGCTACACCTCTCCATAGAGATGCAGCCCATTCCTACAGTAGAGCGCCAGGAAGACAACACACTTTTTGACGATCCCTGTCTTTGTGGCAGATTGCCCTGTCTGTCCCCCTAATTGAGTCTCCCACTACCAGGACTTGTCTAGCCTGGAGCAGACATCCCTCTGGATGTCATAGGCCCAGAGTTGTGCTGCTGCAGTGCTAATCCTGTAATGGCATCCCTCTCATCTTCCAATTTTGCAAACTTGTTGGGGTGTGCCAGTTCACCACTAGCTCCCTGGATTTCTTCCCTCTACCCCTCCTCCTTAACTGGTACCCAGCTAGCTGCCTGCTTATTCTACTCTCCCATACTACCATCCACCTGCTCTCCATCTATTTATGAATAGATTCCAAATCATCAGTTAGTTTGAAACAACACAAACCTTCAAATTCCTTACATCCTTGATTGAATGCTATCAATTGTAGCTCCTTTCTGCAGAGTAGCTTCCTGAGTACCTTGTACATCCAACAGTAATAAGTCAAGAGCCTGTAAGGTGGCGTTAACAGCTTTTGCCATATCACATACTATACCATTTATTAACCGTCCATTAGTTGTTGCTAGTCCCCAGACCCCCATTATTGATGCTCCTAGAGCTATTACCTCAGTATTACTCAACAGTGTGGGAGGTCTCTCACAGGTTTTTGTTCTAAATTGTAGTCCACTGTTTAATGCATGAAATTACCTACTGGCATATGTGACTCTTGGGCAGCTGTAAGATTATCTAGCACTAATGAATATCCGTTAGTAACAACAATGAATTAAGCTGCAATTGCACTAGTTTGCTTAGCCAGCCCTAAGGCTGCATTCCCACGAACGTATATCGGCTCGGTTTTCACGCCGAGCCGATATACGTTGTCCTCATGTGCAGGGGGGGGGGGGGAGGATGGAAGAGCCAGGAGCAGGCACTAAGCTCCCACCCCCTCTCTGCCTCCTCTCTGCCCTTCTGCACTATTTACGATGGGAAGAGGCGGGACAGGGATGGGGCTAATTCTCGGAACTTAGCCCCACCCCTGTCCCACCTCCTTTCATTGCAAATAGTGCAGAGGGGCGGAGAGGGGGCGGGAGCTCAGTTCCTGCTCCTGGCTCTTCCATCCTCCTCCCCCTCCTGCACACGAGGACCACGTAAATCGGCTCAGCGTGAAAACCGAGCTGATATACGTTCGTCTGAATGCAGCCCCATACTGTGAAACTTTGATCATCTAGACAATCTGTAGCTTCCCCTAACTAATCCATCATTTGTGGGATGAATTGGCAAATAAATCATCCTGTTTGAGCATTGCTCATTGACATTACATGGGGCTTATCATTTGGCCTCGCCCAATTACCTGTAGCTCTCTTGAAGAGTGTGTGTGCAGGGCTTACCGTTTATGACAGACCATTATGTAGTAACAAAGATGGAATAGATCTAGGGTGCCTACGTTTTGGCCCAATTTTCTACCGTGTTATATTGTTGAACCTTGAAACCTACTTTTCTTTGTGTAATTTAAACAGTGTAAGGATTTACCTAGTATGTGCGTAACTCCCACATATTGTACTCATTTACTATGTAATCCATTGCAATCCCCATAGAGGGTGTGATTCGAAAACAGAGTTGACCAATTATCTGTGACTTTCACACATGCACATTTTTTCCAGGAGGGGTAGCAAGCTATAGTCACACTTTTCCTTGGCAAATGAGATGGCATAATGATCCCCAGGAAGAGCCAACCAGGTGTCACCAGGTCATGCTCCAACCATTATTCAGGGCAGTTGTGCTCTGTTATTTTTGTAACAACATAGGGGTACCAAGAAATTTATTAAACCATAACCTGATCTCCACAGTCAGGAGTACAGTCACAAAGGGCATAGAGAAGGACAATGTAGGGGCATGAGTATACATTTAACAATTATTCAGTTTGCTGCTTAATCAAATGCTACAAGTACTTCATGATGTTAAATAAAACTTATTGTCCCAATCAACTTTCAATGTATTATGCAAGCCCCAAACCCTTGGTACCATGACCATAACTAGACTAATATGCATGGTTCTAGCAGGTATTTTGTTCTTATTCATTTTGGACGGAGACTCGTTTACAATGGCTGACATGGACCCAATTGCCTTTTCCTTCCACTTTGACTGAAGTGGCAATCATCAACCGGATCTGGTGTGGTCCTTTTGAAGACAACCCAGTCACCTGAAAGCAAAATTATGTGACTCCTCATTTGATTATGGATCTGGAATCAAGGAATACACGTTTATAAGTGAATGTTAACTCCTGTCATAAAGCACTTGTGTCGAAAGTGAGGTCCTCATGCTGGAAATGAAGACGGTATAGGCCTATTATGGGGGCCCTACCAAACAAAACTTCATAGGAGCTCAACTCAGTCTTCCTTTTAGGCACAGTTCTGACTGAATAGAGGGCTAATAAAAATGTATAAATCTATTATTTTCTATGACTTCTGGTACACCATATATACAAATTCAACAATTTCTTGGCATTGACATTTTTATTTATTTTATTTTACAAGCCATGCCTCTTGTTAAGGTGAGAAAAGGTCTATGTAAACCAACATAAACTCCAAAACACCTACTTTGGTAGCTGTGTGCAGTCAATCTGCAATTGCTAAAACAGTCTTCCTTGAAGCAACAGCGAGAAGGTACTTTGACCAATTGGTCTGGGTCATGAATGGTGCATACCATGCATCCCTGTACAAACCAGGTCATAGCAGTCTTAAATCCTGAGGCAATCCAAGCAGAAGACACTATACAACACATTACCTCCTAGGATTGATGGGTTGGCCAATGACTTAGGTGTGTCATCATGGAGTAGAGCATGTGGGGGAGGGGGTACAGCACACATCAGTGTTCTGTTCACTCCTGTTTTGCCACTCTTCCTTTTCTCCCTTTGAGGCCTGTTCCTGCAATTTAAGGTTAACAGCTGTTAGCTCAGTCAAGGGAAGTCAGGCTGCTGCATTTATTCTCCAGTTCTTTAGAGTCTCGAGAGTTATTTCTCAGTGTGAGCCTGGACCTTGATGACCACTACCTGTTTGGAAAGTGCTAAAGCCGTATACAACAAAAAAACTGCTTCTGCGTTCTGAATTGGTTTACCCAATGTTCCAAGAAAATTTCTACTTTGCCACATCGGTACAAAATCTAGTGTGATTCTGAAAGCGTACTTTGAGTCAGTGTAGATACTAACAGTCTTACCTTAGTCAGTGCCATCAACTCCAGCCTCCTAAGCAGAGATCCCAGGAAGAGAGTGTTTTTTTTAATTTATTTATTTATTTTTTTACAATTACCAATGTTGGTTATCACTGCATAACCTGTTCTGCTTATCCATCTTCATTATATCTGAATCTAAAAAAAACCCTCAAAATCTGCATTAGGAGTTGGTTTATATTTAACATGCTCAAATCCAACAGTTTCCTACATCACAAGGGCAATGCAATCATGTTGACATGTTGTTCTGTGGGCTCTGGTATTTGAAATGCAGAGTACTTTCAGGCTGCTCAGTGGTTACTATGTCCATTTTTCCCCCTTTGAATCCATCAAACGTGATGTAGCAGGATTCAACATGGTTTCTTTTATGGCCCTGGCCTGTAGTAAGGCAATAATTGTTAGTTCAATGTCTGCCTCTTATGCGGGACTCAAGGGACACCGAGGCATGCAAGGTAGTACAGCCCCTTCTTTCATCTTGACCAAGATAGGTGGGGCCTGAAGCTTCCCAATATCTGTCTTACTATTCACTCATAGCATCTGTAGAATCTGAGCCAGCTGGGCTATAGCTGCAAGGGGCATGGACTTGTTAGCTTTTTCCAAGAAGACAAAAGCTTTTAACAAGCAATTAACTGTTAAGCCACCTCAGAGCCGAGGGTAACAGTACCATCTGATGAGAAGTGGATAGTGACTTGCAAGGCTTGTTACACATCCACTCCAAGCAAATTTACAGGTGCAGTATTGCTGACTAGGAATTTTATGCATGGGGAGACAATTTTGCACCTGAACAAATAGTAGTTAACTGCTGGTTCATCAAGGGCCTAATAACCCTAATACTGTTTGGTGTATATTCAATTTCTGCTTGTGTCACTGTAAGTATGTCTGCCCCCAACAGGTTGACTGGGCAGGTCTCTGAAACCATAAAGCTAATCCCATTGCAAATGTGATACCCTTTAAGTTAATTTTTCTTCTCAATTTGATTCTGTTAGCAATGCACATATCAAGTTTGTTAAGTACACACTTATCTCATTTTAGCATCATACTCCAATAGTATTCAAATAAGTAGAACCCAATATTTTGAATATACCATGTACTTGTGCTGTACAAATCAAGAACGTATACACCCACTTCTTTTTTTTTTTCTTTCTTTGCTAGACTGGTCTGTATTGAGGAGGGGCAAAACCGTTACATACTCTTTTTCCCTTCTTCATTTTCCTTACATAATCTAGCCTCACCCCTTGTAGTCTGGCTTTCAGTTAGAGCATATCTTTAACACTTCAGATCAAGTTCTCTGACAGTAGACATAGCATATATAACTCATACACGTGTCCTTCACACTCCTATACTCACAAATTCTCATATCTAACATTTTTCAAGTCTGTGTACATAAACATCCTTTCAATTCAACTTCCTTGCATACTTCTGCACATACTTGCTCAGACACTTGAATTCACTTAATTTCATTTTTTTTCACCATGATTTGCTATCCAATGTCCACGTTTCACTTTCTCAAACCACTATGTAACATGCTTATTTCTCCATCTGATTCATTGTGTATAATTCTATGCAGCAGTAACACATTTTTACACAGTTATCTGAAGCTGACAGCTCCTCCCTTCAGAATTCACGTTTTGGGTTTTTTAAGAGAAGCAAAAAACTGTTAACGCTCTCTAATCAAGACTATAGGGAAGCTTCCCCCTCTAACAAACTGCAAATCCACACTACTCAAACAGCGAGAACATTTATTCTTTCATATTCAGAAACTGGAATTGGCCAAATGGCAGATAGTGAACACAGCACGGGTAATAAAGGTCTTACTCACAACAGATTGACATGTGTTGTCATCAGCATCAGATAACCAATAGTGGACAAAAAACACATGTACAATTTCTAATTGCACAACTGTCCAAGCATCCTTCTGGATTCATATCAGCTCTTTTTAACATTGCTTGACATTCTTGCACTGCTTCTTTACCTTTTCTCCCCTCAACCAGCTGCTTAGCAGTCTTTTGGGCACCATCCTTGCAGCCATTTCCTTGGAGTTTCCCATTGTAACTTACATTAGTCTTATCTCACAATCTTTGACACAGGTCCAAAATTCTGTCTGGTCACAATTGGAAAGCCCTGTATTGTGCCGTCACACTTCTCAACACTACACCCTTGGTAGTATTCCACACTATACCTTTGACAGTGTACTTATTCCAGGAAATGAGCAGTTTAGTGTCCTTTTCTCAAACTGACAATAACTCTCCAAGTTACCCATATCACAAAAACCACAAACAGTAACTTTTTAGTTATCAGCAATGCTAACTCTGTTCCAATCTCATTTCTTAACAGTTAGAACATTATCCAATTATTTGTTATCTACGGGGGTTACTATTTCTCCTAGGCAATAGATGAGCACTCCTCCAAAAGACCTATACTATTTTTTTTTCTTTCTTTCAATTACCCAATGCCGTGGCTTGATCTGGTAAGAGCAATCAGGTCTGACATATAGGTTAATCTGCCAGAAGGTATGCTGCCTTTCTCTCCAGTTTGCATTAAAGTCACTTATGAGTACAAGCTGTGAACAGTAGCTATGGAATATCATTTCCTATTTGTGCGCCAAATTTGTTAGTGCAATACCTATACTCCAGCTATATTTTCTAGTGACCAAATTCAAAGAGTTAATGTTCAAGCTCGAGTAAGCTTACAAATCACACAAAGCATTGAATGTAACTAGAAGTTGTCTCCCTTTATTAGTGTGGCATCTCAATTTATAGTGTTAAGTAAAATAGGACATATTCTTTGGAAACTGGTGCTGATATCATCAAAGTTAGCAGCCTGGATTTCTTGTACCACTTCGGCAAGCCTAAGATGTTATGTCTGGAATGCTGAATTTACAGAAAATCACAAGGTTTATGACATAACAGACTTGAAGCATATAAGATGAATTCGATTTACAAAATGGATACATATTTATTGCTCTTACAACTGCAAACATGGCATAAGATGTACAGTCGATGGCATTGTCAATCATGGAACACATTCTAAAGGGATCGTACAAATAGATTAGCTAAAAAAAATATATATATGCAAAAATTTCCAATAAGCAGTAATATATAATAAATGACTCTTCCAAGTCACTGACTGCAAATTCACTAATACCAAGTCACACATGTACGACACAATACACTTAGAAGACAGTATAGTCAGAAGACAGCCACGCAAACTCATTCAGCTCGCACGTTCATTTAGATTGTGGTTCATGTACTCTTATCTTCAGCGCTTCTGTTCCTCCTCTGTTTGGAATGGACACGAGGTTCCACAGATACAATTTACTAGACCCTGATTGAGTTAAAGTTTTTTCTAATACCTAATCTGTGTCTGTCTCCTCTCTTTCCATTTCATCCCATTGCTTTTAGTTTTTCATTGTGTAAATGAGAATAGGGCTGATGTTTCTGCACTGTAACAGCCCGTCAGATATTTGTAGACCGCTATTAAGTCTCCTCTCAGCTTTCTATCTTGTAAACTAAACATTTCCGAATCCTTTAACCATTCTTCATAAGACATAGTTTGCAGACCGCTCACCCTCTGAGTATCTCTTTTCTTTACTTGTTCCAGTTTGTCAATGTCTTATTATATATATGTTATGCACAGTTGAGATATCTACTATTGTCAAATTCCCTAATATCTATCATAGTACATCTTCTGACTCAATGTCTAAAGGAGTTTCAATCTTTGTGTCAAATGCTATACCTTGGGAACATTTTGGAGAATCACGGAGATGGAGTACACAGATGCCTTGTTGTTTAAGGGGAGTTGGCCAATTCATTAACTACCTTAGATGCAGTCTATCTCCCCAACTCTGGTCAAGTTTCCTTTGGACCCAATATTGGACATTAATATCTGTTGAGCCTCAAGTGGATTTATCTCAAGGTCATACCAGTCTTCCCAGGTTAATACATCATAGATAGAGATGAGCGAGCACCCAAATGCTCGGGTCCTCGTTATTCAAATCGAGCGTTTCGTAAAATTTGAGAGCTCTACTCTAGTAACGAACCCCCTTGACTACAACGGGAGACTCGAACATTTTTGTATGTGGGCCACCAGGTCCCAACCTATTTTTTTTTTATTGGGCTCTCTCTCTTTCCCCTGCCAGTCAAAAAATTTGCCGTTGACATGCACGCTGCAGCGGGGAGGGGCCAAAAACTGGTGCGGGTCGTACATGGCGTGATGCTCGTTCGAGTAACGAGCACCATCAAGTATTCTAATACTTGAATGAGCATCAAGCTCGGCAGAGTACGTTCGCTCAACTCTAATCATAGATGTATCGAATTTTACATGAACATCAATTGGCAGACATTTGGAGGATACTTAATCTCATGGTTAGAGACTATACATTAAAAACTATACATTTTTCTTAACACCCCATAACCTGTACTGCAGGATAAATTACTTATTTTTGAACTGCTCACCGCTATCCTAGCTTTCAAATACTTCTATAGACAATATCTCACTCTCAGACCATGCTCTTATCGCTTTAGGCATTAAATTACCAATGGCTTATCCTTTCAGAGGCCATTGGCATCTGAATGAATCATTTTTATTAGATCCTCAAGTGATAACTGAGCTCTCTAGAGACCTTAATAAATATTTTGATCTCAATATAACCTTCAGAAGTTACCACCTTTTCACTGCATTGTTTTCTCATATTCCTCCTCTAGAGCAAAAACATTGATCATTGTTAGATAGAAATATTGGGGCAGCCCTAACTCAAGAGACTCAAGGTATGTTATCTTTGCCTCACAAAGCAAAAGTCTCTTTGGTGAACTGTAACAGGAACTCGTGGATCGAAATGAGCAACTGGCAACACTGAGATCCATTGGCATCATGGAAAGGAGTTTGCTGCTCACTGAGCAGGCATTCGCTGGGGTAGAGGCGGATGCGGATGGTAGTACTGAAGAGCAGGGGGAGCGGGCAGCTAGCTAGGTAACAGAAGGCGTAAAGGGAAGAGAACCAGGGAGGCTAGTCCTGAACTGGCACAACCCAACAAGTTTGCAAAGTTGGCAGATAAGGGGGATGCCATTACAGAGCCAGTACCGCTGAAGTACGACATGCCCTCTGAACGCCAGGGATATGTCTGCTCCAATGAGAAGGAGAGGGGGAGTGCAGGGCAGGCTACACAAGTCCTAGTGGTGGGGAACTCAATTATAAGGGGAATAGATAGGGCAATCTGCCACAAACACCGGGATCATCGAACGGTCTGTTGTCTTCCTGGCACTCGAGTTCGACACATCGTGGCTCAGGTTGACAGATTACTGGGAGGGGATGGTGAGGATTTAGCAGTCATGGTGCACATCGGCACCAATGAACAAATTAGAGGTCAATGGAGGGCCCTCAAAAACAATTTCAGGGATATAAGATCCAAACTTACGGCAAGGACCTCCAAGGTAGTTTTCTCGGAAATACTGCCTGCACCACGTGACACACTAGAAAGGCAGCTGGATCTTACAAAGGTAAACCAGTGGCTCCGGAGTTGGTGTAAGAAGGAGGAATTTGGGTTCCTGGAGAACTGGGCTGACTTTGCTGTCGGCTACAGGCTCTACCATAGGGACAGGCTGCATCTTAATGGGGAAGGTGCAGCTGTACTGAGGGAGAAGATGACTAGAAGGCTGGAGGAGTGTTTAAACTAGGGACTGGGGGGAAGGGAAAAAAGAGAAACAAGTGTAGACAGAGACCTGGGACCAAGTAATGGGAATGGGGGTCGACTAGGGAGTGGGGTTAGTACAGTTAGAACTGACAGAATAGCTAATAGTACCATTAGTAGCAAAATGAATATAAAGATCAACAAAAAACATATAAATTGTATGGCAAAAATGCAAGAAGTCTGATCTGTAAAGTGGTTGAGCTTGAAGCAAGAATGACTGATGAAAATTACGACCGTGGCAATAACGGAAACATGGCATGATGATAAGTGTGATTGGGTGGTGAATTTACAGGGTTACAATTTCTTCAGACAAGACCTTGAGGAACAGAAAGGAGGAGGGGTTTGTCTGTATGTTAAATCCTACCTAATGCCAAGGCTATGAGAAGATATAGGTGCAGGAAATAAAATCGTGGAATCTCTGTGGGTAGAAATACAGGGAGAAAAAAATAACAGAATCCTGTTAGGGGTTTTCTATAGGCCACCAAAAGCAACAGAAGAAACAGAAATCTTATTATTAAGGCAAATAGAAGAGGTGCCAAACTGCAATGAAGTAATTATTATGGGGGACTTTAATTATCCGGATATAATATGGGAAGATGAAACCTGAAAATCTCACAAGGGTGATAAGTTCTTGAGAACAATTTAAGACAACTACCTTTCCCAACTTGTGCAGGAGCCGACTAGAGGGAGGGCCACTCTAGACTTATTATTAACAAACAAACCGGACCGAATCTTGGGGGTCCAGGTTGAGGGACACTTGGGAAATAGTGAGCACAATATAATTAATTTCCAGCTATTATTCAATAAGAAGCCCAACCAGGGTACGACAAAAAAACCCTAAACTTGAGTAAAGCAAAATTTGATCAGCTTAGAACTACTATTGGTAACATTAACCCTTTCCAATCCAATTATTTTTTTCTCATTCATTCTCCCCAGCTCCAAATAAATTGGAGCTGGTGAGAATAGATGAGAAGAAATACATTGCCCTGCACCCTCCTGAACTGACAGAGTTCAGGAGGGTGCAGGTGCTCACTGCACCGTGGGGGTGGGGGTGGGGCTGCTTACCTGTCCGGCGTCTTCTGCATTTCCCCTCTGCCTCCTGGATCGGCGATCATGTGACCGCTGGGGTCAGATGGCACCGAGCGGTCACATGATCGCCGAGCCGGGAGACAGAAGGGAGAATGCGGAAGACGCCGGACAGGTAAGCAGGCCCCCCCCCCCCCGCGGTGCAGGCTCCCGGCTCGGCGTTCATGTGACCGCTGGGGGTCAGGTGACACCGGCGGTCACATGATCGCCAGCGGAATCTCCTGCATTACATAGCGCTAATTGAGCGCTATGTAATGTGTAAAGGAGAAGGCAGAAAGGGTTAAAAACCCTTTCTGCCTTCTCCTTGGGGGTCCTCAATGAGGACCAGTGCAGGAGTGTATCTGCACCAGATGTGTCTGATGATCGAGTGCAGATGCACTCCTGCACTGCAGTGTCGGGCCTGCCCCGACATCGGAGCTGTGGAGGGAAATTATGATGTCGGGGCAGGCCCGACATTGGATTGGAAAGGGTTAATCCTCAAAAATAAAAACACAGAAGACAAATGGGAAAAGTTTAAAAACCTCCCAATTACCTCATGTGAGCAGTTCATACCCTTTAAAAATAAAAGAACTATAAGTAGAAGGAAACCAATGTGGCTCGACAATACTGTAAGGGGGGGGCAATAAATAAATTAAAAAAAATGTGTTTAAACTACTAAAAGAAGAAGGCATCCAAGAAGCGTTAAACTCATACAGGGAAAAAAACAAAATATGTAAAGAAAAGATTTGCTAAGGAGAAGGCAGAAAGATTGATTGCCAAAGACAGCAAAAATAACCCTAAACTATTCTTCAACTATATAAACAGTAAAAAGATTTGCACTGAAAGTACTGGCCCTTTAACAAATAATGGAGAAACCATAGAAGAGGATGGGGGGAAGGCAAATCTATTAAATAGTTTCCTTTCAAGTGTATTCACAAATGAAAAAGGAAATGTTATACGAAATGCAGGGGAATAAAACGAACACCCCACTAAATATTGCATGCCTAGCACAGGAGGAAGTTCAAAACTGGTAAAAAGGATTAAAATTGATAAATCGCCGGGCCCATATGGAATACACCCAAGTGTTCTAAGGGAACTAAGTGACGTGATAGCTAGACCGCTATTTCTTATATTTATGGACACTATAGAGACCGGGGTTGTACCACTGGATTGGTGCATTGCCAATGTGGTTTCAATATACAAAAAGGGGTCAAGAAGGGAGCCTGGTAACTACAGGCCGGTAAGTCTCACTTCAATAATTGGAAAAATATTTGAGGGGTTTATGAGAGATGCCATCCTAGAATACCTCAAGGAAAACAACAGTATAACACCTCATCAGCATGGGTTCATGAGGGGTCGATCATGTCAGAACAATTTGATCAGCTTCTACGATGAAGTAAGTTCTAGGCTGGACCTGGGAGAGTCTATTGATTTCATATATCTGGATTTCTCTAAAGCATTTGACACCGTGCCACATAATAGGTTGATATATAAAATAAGACTGCTCGCTCTGGGCAAAAACATGTGTATCTGCGTAAAGAACTTGCTCAGAGATAGAAAGCAGAGGGTGGTCATAAATGGATCGTACTCTGACTGGGCCACTGTTGCTAGTGGGGTGCCACAGGGTTCAGTATTAGCCCCCGTTCTGTTCAGTATATTTATCAATGACCTGATAGAGGGACTGCACAGTAAAATATCAATATTTGCAAATGATACAAAATTATACAAGACAATTATTACAATGGAGGACAATGTGCGGCTACAAAAGGACCTTGATAAACTGAAGGCTTGGGTAGAAAAAATGGCAAATAAAGTTTAATGTTGATAAATGTAAGGTTATACACATGGTCAGGAGAAACGGATGTCACCAATATACACTAAATGGGGTACTGCTAGGAAAAAGTGAGATGGAAAAAGACCTGGGGGTACTAGTGGACTGTAGATTTAACTGGTTCAATCAATGCCAGTCAGCTGCTGCAAAAGCAAATAAAGTCTTGGGGTGCAATAAAAGAGGCATGGGGCCAGGGACGAGAACATTATTCTTCCTCTATATAAGGCACTTGTCAGGCCTCACATGGAATACTGTGTACAGTTCTGGACACCAGTGCTCAGGAAAGATGTTGCAGCGCTTGAGGGGGTTCAAAGAAGGGCGACTAAGTTAATAAATGGAATGAGAGGACTAGAATACCCAGAGAGGCTATCAAAGTTGGGATTATTTACCCTGGAAAAAAGACGGTTAAGGGGCGATCAAATAACTATGTATAAATACATTAGGGGACAATACAAGGATCTCTCCCAGGACTGTGATAGTAACAAGAGGGCATCCGCTATGTCTAAAAAAAAGCAGGTTTCATCACCAACATAGAAGGGAGTTCTTTAGTGTAAGAGCAGTTAGACTATGGAACTCTCTGCCTGAGGACATGGTGATGGCAAACTCCATAGAGGAGTTTAAGAGGGGACTAGATGTCTTTCTGGAGCGCTATGATATTACAGGATATAGACATTAGGTGACCAGCAGGGTTGTTGATCTCAAATGTTGATCCAGGAATTACTCTGGTTGCCATTATGGAGTCAGGAAGGTTGCCTTCCTCTGGACCAACAAGGAAGGGGTTGAAACAGGCTGAACTAGATGGACATTGTCTTCATTCAGCCTAACATACTATGTTAGGTGAGAAATTTTTTTGTAAATTTGGAAATTATATGTGAGATCTCAGACCAGAAACCTGCCAATACTAGGCACTCGGAGAATATATGTAATAAGGTTCCTTGTTCCGACAGCACAGTGGAGACATGGATGGTATCAGTTTTTGTTATTGGGAAGGCACCCTGTACAAGTGAGAGAGGATTTTGAATCTTCTTTCTTGAATCCTACTAGAGATAGAAGATGTATGTGTATATTTTGTCTTTTTGCTCCATCGTGAGTGGCATTGACAAATCTTCTTCTAACTTCTGAATGTAGTTGGGGTTAGGAGTATCGGGATGGAAGATCAGGATATTGTAGATGCGTGAGAGGTTGTGTTGGGAAGGATCTTCTTCACTACAGAGATGTTCAAAAGGCGTTTTAAGTCCGTAAAAATCCTGAGAGGTTAGGCAAGGATGTAAAAAAGGGTCTAAGTTGGATAATGTGCCAAAATGACAGTGAGACTGGTTCCATTTTCCCAGCCAATGTGTCATTGGGAAGCCATCGTTCCTCCTGGAGAAAGTGGTGTGCTCTGAATCTATTGTTAGAAAACGATTGGCGAAATACCTTGCTTTCCAGGGCAGGTGGAAAGGACAGTTTGCCTAAAATAAGGAAACATAGGGGAAGGTGTGGGAGAGACACCTGGCTTGGGGAAGACATGTGTAATGACCTTCAGTGTTGGGCCAATTATAGGGAAGCTTATAGCCTTGGCAGGGGTATCTTCGTGAAGCCAGGGTAAAGTTGCTAAAAGCACTAGTTATGATGCTTGTTCTAAAGAGACCCATTGTTTTGAGTTCTTCATGTCTATGCCAATCAATTATACATTGTAATTGGGAAGCTTTGTGGAAGGCTATAAAATCCAGTAGGCCAAGGCCACTTTTCAATTTAGGCCTGGTAAGTATGTTGCGAGCAGTGCCCAGATAATTTTGTTGAGAAGTGAAAGTAAGTGTCTGAAACATTGTCTGGGGATATGAATTGGTAATGCTTGGAAGGTGTATAAGATTCTAGGAAAAATGTTCATCTTGAAGACCAAACATCTACCAAACCATGAGAAAAGGCCCTTAGTCCAAGTGTTTATCTCTGATCTGAGATTGCTCAGAAGGTTTGGATAGTTGGCTGAGCAGAGGTCAGAAATGCCTGCCATGAGATAGATGCCTTAGTATTTAATATTGTTCCTAGCCCAGAGGAAAGAGAATGAGTCCCTTAATTCAGCTACCAGTGTTTGATGTAGGGATATGTTTAAAGTGGCAAATTTTTTGATAGTTGATTTTGTAGTTGGAGAATGAGGCATACTGGCAAAGTTCACATAATAAGTTTGGGAGTGAGATACGCGAGTTGGAGATGAAAGATAGATAATCTGCGTAAGTAGCTATTTTGTGAATGGACACCCCCATTTGAACTCCTTTCAGTGTGAGGACAGGTTCTCCTTGTGAAATGGGGGTCTGCATAGTTTGGATTGCTTCTTGGGAGAAATAGAGAAATTTTGGAGATAGGAATGCATTATTGTTCAGCGAGATGTTTGATCATGGTTTGAAAGGGGGATAGGCAAGTTATAAAGGGACTGATAGTATTCTCTAAGTGCCAAGTGGGTGTGACCCATTGTTGAGGAAATGTGGGGAATAAATTACCTAGTCCTCTCTTTCTGTAGGGCTTGAGCCAAGATACGACTGGGTTTGTTGTCAAATTCATTAAAGTGTCTACTGCACTTATTTTGAGATTCTTTGGCTCGTGCTAAGCAATGTGACTGTATTTGTCCCCCTAGCTAAGCCAAATCGGCTCCTTTCTCTCCATCCAGGGTAGATTTATGGGTAGCATCTAGAACTGAATACACTCTTAAGAGCCTCTTGAGTTGAGAGCTACATTTTTTTTTTATGCGAGAGCCAATACATTAGGTCATGAGTGAGAGCTTAGGACAGCATTCTGCTGACTTAACAATCTATGCCACATGAGGCCCTATAATGCTAACTTCACACTGGCCA
Source organism: Eleutherodactylus coqui (assembly GCF_035609145.1). Taxonomy (NCBI): domain Eukaryota; kingdom Metazoa; phylum Chordata; class Amphibia; order Anura; family Eleutherodactylidae; genus Eleutherodactylus; species Eleutherodactylus coqui. The sequence goes on along the minus strand of NC_089839.1, from coordinate 140,110,715 downwards.
TTGACTATAACAGAGTCCGTCTGCTTTCCGCCCAGCTGCTCAGTTTGTAGATAGAGGAAAAAGTACTGCAGGCAGTGCTTTTTCTTCTGGTATTTTAAGCCAGATATGTGATAGAATCTCTGGCTGGTGGTTCCAATGCAGATGTAAAACCGGCCTTGCACCAGCATTTTGGATATCACTGTATACAGGTGATGTATATACATCTCCCTGTATATAATGAGACAGGCCATGCTGGTTTAACCTGGGGATCTCCTGCATATAATTGCACACTTCATACTCAATTAAAAAAGGCATCAATAACCTGCATATATTGTTTAAATCCACGTGCAATTTTTGGATGTGATTTTAATTGTGGTTCAAAAATACAACAAAAAACATAAACCCAGCCTAAGGCCGGCTTCACAGGTCGATAAAATTGCATGAGATTTCTGGGTTTTGAGATGCTCAAACACAAACCCCATTCTGTTGAATAGGGTCATACACCTGAGCAATGTTTTCCTGCATGGCACCACAATGTTATGCAGGAAACAAATCGCAGCATGCTCAATCTGGCTGTGTGATCTTGCAGCGCCTGCCCCATGGAAGAAACTCCAGCTGTGACAGCCGCGCCAGAGGATCCCTGCATCCCCAAAGTGATGCAAGGCCATTTTACCATGAAAATACCTTGCATTCCTTGGTATTTCATATGGTGGGAGAGCGATTTCGGGCTGTGATTCATGGACCCATATCGCACCCATCAGTGTGAAGTTAACCTAAGGGGCTACAAACAAATTTTCATGTGCTGCAGGAAATAAGTCATGTTTAGAAAGCTTTCCCCAAGGGTCTAGATCATGTATGTAAATTTGTTTTGCAGCTGTATGCAGTGTGGTTTTGGTATGCATGGGAAAAGGGGAGAGGAGGCCCAGCTGAACTTTTTCACCTGGGCCCCTGAGCCTTTAGTTATGCCCCTGCATGTGTGTGTATACATTTGCATGTGCATATGCGTGTGTGTACGCATGTATATGTGTGTGTATACATACGTGTGTCTGCGTGTGTCTGTGTGTGTGCGCGCATGTGCATATACATGTGTGTACGCATGTATATGTGTGTGTATACATGTGTGTGCATGTGCATATGCGTGTGTATATGTAAGTATGCATGTGTGTGCGCATGTGTGCCTCTTTCATATGTGTGTGCAAGTGCAGATGTGTTTGTATCTCTCTCCACTCTCTTTCCCTCTCTCACCCTCCCCAACACTTGAATCTCTCTAAGGGCTTCTTCACACTGGCTAGGGCAATATCGAGCTGTGATTCACGGCCCAATATCACCCTCGGCTATCCATGTGAAAGCCATGGATGCAAGGCATTTTCATCTGAAAGACAGCCTTGCATCACTGCGGGAACTCCATTCATTCCTGCTGCGGCTGTCATAGCCATAGCAGACAATTACAGAGTTCTCCCATTGCTTTCAGCAGCGCCAGCCCAATTGAAAACAATGGGCGATATCACTGAAGAGCTATATGTTGTGAGACTATGAACGTTGCTTAGCAACGGTCCAATCCTCCTAACAGCGCTGCTCGTGATACTCCACCTATACTTAACATTCAAACTTTGAGGTGGCCTGAGAGGTCACTCAACATCTCCAACTAAGATTTTAGGATTTTACGGCGGTGGTGAGGGTCTGACAAATCGAATGTTACAATATCTGTAATCTTTGATGGTACTCACTAGACCTCTCTTTCTCATCGCACTGTAAAACTCTTCTTTCTTCCTCTTGATGGTGTTGGGTATGAGTCTTAGTGGGGTACTCAAAGAAAAATGATACAATAATAAGTAATCAGGCAGTATATAAAGGAAATCAGGTAGTGTATAAAGGTAATATAGGTATTTGACTTATCTGCAGAATATACTGGGGTTTATTTATCAATAACTGCATACTTTGGGTAGATTAAGTATATTGGCCAATATGCTGTGGGATACCATAAGGAACCTGAATGCCTCCATGCCCACCTGTCTCACATCTTGTATCCAAGCTAGAGGTGGCCTAACAGGTTATTAGAGCCTCCATGCCTGCCTGTATCACATCTTGCATCCATCTAGAGGTGGTACAACAGGGTACTATAGTCTCCATACCTGTATCACATCTTGTATCCAAGCTGAATGCGGCCCAGCAGGGTACTAGAGCCTCCATGCCTGACTGTATCACATCTTGCATCCAAGCTGGAGGCGGTACAACAGGGTACTAGAACCACCATGCCTGACTGTATCACATCTTGCATCCAAGCTAGAAGCAGCCCAGCAGGGTACTAGAGCCTTCATGCCTGACCATTTCACATTTTCATCCAAGCTGGAGGTTGTACAACAGAGTACTCAAACCACAATGCCTGACCGTATCACATCTTGTATCCAAGCTAGAGGCAGTACAACAGGGTACAAGAGCCTCCATGCGCACCTGTATCACATCTTGTATCCAAGCTAGAGGTGGTACAACAGGATACAAGAACCACCATGCCTGACCGCATCCAAGCAAGGCAGTTTTCCAAAATAAATGATCCTTTTGCTCTGATATTGCAGTCACTTCCTCATATCAACACTACAATGATACAGAGATAGTTTCATTCGATTCCAACAGTTTCTCCTTGATATTTGACAATAAGGTCACTCTTACACACACTGCTTTTAACCACGATTAGCATGGTATCCTGAGCGCCACGCTAATGGTGGTACAATGCTCTAATTGATTTTTATGGGGCTTCTCAGACCCGTCACAATGATTGGGTGCGTTAAATAGCCCTTTCAAACACTTTGACAAAAACGCACATAGACATAACTAAAAGAAAAAGAAGCCAAGAATCCACCATCTTGATAAACAGCAGGACAGACTCAATCACCATTAGACCCTGGTAGAATGCAGAGAGCCAGATTGCATTATGAGCAAGCTAAATGTTCAGTGCCGACTACTATACAGCCACCCAGCCCAGATTGGGAGAGGGGTGACTGCTAACAAACATAGTCTGCACATGTGAACTGATACCAAGGATGTCAGCCGTAGGTAAGTGTGACACACCACCATCAGTTCACATGTGCAGACTATGCCATGAACAATTCGAAGGAGAGACCGACAAACCTACCAGGTGCGACAAGCCAACCCTCACAGAAGCCAGCAGTAGGCATCACCTCCACCCCCGCCATGCTAGATAGATCCATCCCACCGGCTTACATTGCCCCAAGAAGCCCAGGACCCAGTGAGTATACACACAAGACCACACAACTAGAACAGGAAGGAGAAAAAAAAAAGACACGCGATAAGGACTGTTTAAACTCTCTGGGACTTTTTGGTACCACCGCTCTATGCCTGTTAACTATCTGCCAAGACACGAGCGAGTGGGAAATGTCATTGTTTTTGCTATACCTGAGGGAGAGGACACAAACACATTAGAATAGAATTTCTTGTACAGTGACATAATCATCTAGAATGCTGTAGTATATTATTGATTTATGCTGTCAACACAGTAAACGAGATTTATGTGCCACCGCCCTGTGTAGAGGTAGATTGCTTAGTATCTGCTACGATACGGGCGAGTGGGTAGTGAAATTGATTTTGATACACTTGCCGGGCGAAAGCAGCTCCCCACATGTTAGGGGGAAAAAAAAGTGAGTCAAATGCATCAGAATAGGATTTCCCATAGAATTGGACAATTAACTAGAATGCTATATGGTTGAATTGATCTTTCCTGTAAACACAGTAGTCGAAAACATAAACTATAGGGACACACCTGGAAGCAGCCATGTGGGCATCCAACCCCCCCCCAAACCCTCACATGCCCACTCCGCACCCCCCCCTCACAAACCCACAACATACATATCATGTCATGGAACGTTAAGGGCCTTGGCTCTCCCCACAAGAGGAACATGTTACTGCACCATCTCAAAAAGTTCTGACCTGACCTAGTTTTTCTACAAGAGACACATATGTTAGAGAAAGAATTCTATTGCCTGAAAAAAATCATGGGTCGGCACAGTAGTCGGATCACCAGCAGTGAATGGGAAAGCAGTGGTCATTATCCTATTTAACAAATCCTTCCAGGGCACCCTGATTATGGACAACAACGATAAGGTGGGCAGATGATCCCACGTGCTCCAAGAGCATGAGGGAACCAAGTACAGCATATACAACATTTATGCCCCAAACTGAGAAAATAGACTCTTCTTAAAACTAATAGAACTACTTCACAATGATCCTGTGGACCAAAAAGTGGTCGGTGGGGACATGAACACGGTAATGACAGTGCTAGAAGATCAAAGGGGAACATCACTAGTACGCAACATAGACAGAATTCTGAAACCTCTCACACAAATAGCTGGCCTAAGTGATACATGGAGATACTTATATCCTGAAAGCAGGGTCACGTATTTACTACATACTAATATCGCAATGTATGGTACACAAAAGTGCAGAAAGCAGAAATACTAGACATGGTAAGCTTCGACCACTCACCAGTAATGATAAAACTACATTCTGGGAAACAGTGAAAGCTGTCATACAAGGTAACCTAATGGGATACATGTCCAATCTACACAAAAAACAATCACACACTATGATGAAGCAAGTCTCAAACTATGCAAAACATACACAACGTTCCTGCGGACACAGATACTGGTAACTTAAGACAAAGAAAAATGGTGTGTCGCTACAGCAGACTTTGAACTCTGGCTAGATAGGAAAGAGAGATTGCACCAAAAGTACCTGAAAGTTGAGCTATACAAACTTGGCAATAAAGCATGCCAGATTTTAGGAAGACTAGCGAAAGGACAGCATGCCAACACAAACATAACATCCATGAGAGACGAAAACAGGCAAACACAAAAGCACCCAAGAAACAAAATACTCTAGAAATATTTAGCAACACGACACAAGCCCCAGACAAACAATGCGGAACGCGGGAAAGAATTTCCAAAGAAGGTTTTGATGTCCATTCTAAGTCAAACACAACTTGCATCACTAAATGAAGAAATAACAGAGTAGGTCAAACAGGCAATAACACAATTATCCAATGGCAAAACACCAGACTCACATGGATGTCTGGTGATAATTTTGCAAGTCCCTCAAGACCAGGATATCCCCCACACTAATAAATCTCTTCAACCAAATACTGCAAACTGGAAAGCAGTCTGACTAAGCCAACCCAGCACACGTAAAAATAATCCCAAACCTTATCCCACTTTTATGCCATGCTAAACAACACACTATCAGACCACAAGCTACTTTGCATGCTACAGTGGGAAACTGATTTTAACACAACCTTATCATTAGCCCGTTGGCACCATTGTTGTGAAACCCTCAGCAAGAATAGCTGGCAAATATCATTAACCGAGACCTCCCTAAAGGTACTACACAGAGCATACCTAGTACCTGAAAGACTACACAACATATACCCAGATATCTCACAATTAAGCTTTAGAGGATGCAATGACATGGGCTCTCATAAACACATATGGTGGTCATGCCCAAAAGCCCAGGATTTCTGGAAAAGAGTCTCTCATCTCATAGCTTCGGTAACAGGGACAGATATTGGACTAGACCCATTCATCCTATTACTGGGAAATAAACCCACAGGAATGCGCAACCCTCCATTTAAGTTACTCCAACATATAACTATGGCAGCTCGCATACTAATAGCACAACAATGGAGAAAACCTACACTACCCTTCGAAGCCTGCATAACACGAATAAATAAGATTTTTGTAAACGAAAAGCTTGTTGCCATCCGGCAAGACACAACCCCCCAATTTGAGAAGATATGGAATCCCTGGATAACGCACATCAACATCCCTAATCTATACAACCACATGAGGACATAAGTGGAAGATCCTGCTTGTTCCATCTAGTTATATTCACTAATTTAAAAATATCCACAATGAAGGTGGCAAAGACATCTAAAAAATAATGATTCTCTCAGTCATGACCAGAGCTGGAGGACATCGAGATCCGTTTTACCCCCTCACCCCCCTATCATTCTAATAAAAACATGTGAGACTCATAACACCATGATGTAACCCTATCTATGCAAATTGAATAAATATTTTAGTTCTGTTAATTGTTATCTATAGTATATAAGTTAAAAACAGGCCAATGACTCTGTACTTCATTGTCAAGACTTTACCTCCCTGCGTGGGGAAATTGTGGCAGAGTGTTGCCACCCTTAAGATTTTATTTCAATAAAAACCGTTGAAACATAAAACTAATCCCAAAACCAAACAAAGACAGGGAACTCCCAGAATCATACTGCCCAATAACACTCATCAACAGGATACCAAGCTATTATCTAAAATCATGGCTGACTGACTCAGCAAATACATGACTTCGCTGGTAGACCCGCCATGGGTAGGGTTTGTGAAAGGTCGCTTTGGCTGAACTTAGTGCTAAATAAAATAAACATTGAAGGAACCTTTAGAACTTACATTGACAGTACATACCACAATCCCAAAGCCAGAATACACACGCCAGGCTATTTGTCAGCCCCATTTGAACTTTACAAAGGCACAAGACAAGGCTGCCCGCTATCATCCCTACTATTCAACCTGGCATTAGAACCACTAGTCAAAAGACGACATTCTACTGTTTCTAGATCAATCAGAGATGCACCTGAAACTGCTATTACAAATTATAGCCGAATACAGGGTATTCTCGGGCTATAAAATAAACCCCGTGAAAATTGAAATACTAGAAATAGTCTCACCCTGTCCTACTACGCTATGTACGTCACTCCATTGGCTGACCACCATAGCAAACCCCACTCATCACATATTTAGGCATCAAAATAGGAAAAATGCCAGGCTCTATCTACACACTAAACTACCCACTGCTATTTGATAAAAATACTAAAACATAAAAATTAAGAGCTTCTCAAAACTATTATATCCAATGCAAACGATCCCCCTACTGCTCAAACACCGAGATGTGAGCTGCCAAAACTCAGAATTCACTAAAATTATCTGGGTAGGCAGAAAACCCTGCATCCTGCTCAAAAAGCTAATGCTAGACAAAGGGGAGGGAGAAATAATCTTACCAAATATACGAAGCTACAACATAGCTTGCCTAACCTGCCACATAGTAGACTGGATTAAGAAGACTGGTGCGTACTCTTGCAAAGAAATTGAATCCAGCTGCACCCTGGGAACTATTGGCTTGCCTGCATACAGCCTATGCTAACCTCCCAACAGACATACAGCAAGAAATGACTCTACCCACAAAGAGCAGAGGAGAAAGAGGTACAGCAAGAAATATCTCTACCCACAAATAACAGAGCAGAGGAGAAAGAGGTACAGTCAGAAATAACTCTACCCACGAAAAACTGTGTAGCAAGCACACAGAGTCTTCTTGAATGCAGAAAAAGAAGTGCTGTTGTGAAAAAGAAGAGGGGAATGATGGTTGTGGGGGATTCCCTATTGAGAGGAACAAAGGCCACTGTCTGCAGACCTGACACCTCACAAAAGCTGTGCTGTCTTCCAGGTGCACAAATCAAAGATGTGTCTGATGTTAAGCTATCCACAGCCCTTCAGAACACCACCCATTCCTACTAATACATGTAGGGACAAATGACACTGCAAATAAGGACCTTGCAACTATCTGCAGAGACTTTGAAGAGCTCGGAAAGGTGAAGGAACTAGGAGCACAGGTAGTCTTCTCATGCTCCCAGTGGATGGCCATGGAATAAGACGTTGGAACAGGATTCTAGAGGTGAACAACTACAGCTAATTAATACCTCGCTATTAGAAGTGGAAAGAAAGAAAAAAGACAAAAAATTCAGAAGATAAGTAGAGGAGCAAGAGACACCGATCACAAACTAAAATGTTTCTACACAAATGCACAGAGCATTGGAAACAAGGGGAATTGGAGCTCCTAACACAGGAAGAGAAATATGATGTCATAGGCATCATGGAAACTTGGTGAAATGATACACATGATTGGAATAAAAGCCTTGAAGGATACAACTTATTTATAAGACACAGACCTAAAAAAGGGAGGAGGTGTTGCATTGTATGTTAGGAAAACATTCATCTCCATAGAGATTCAAGCTTCAGAGCATGGTAGTTCTGTAGAAACTGTTTGGGAAGAATACAAGTAGAGAACAACAGAAAGGACACTATTGTAGGCATTTGCTATGGGCCACATCAGATGGCCAAACACTCAAAAAAGCATGACATAGTGAATATGGGGATTTTACCTATCCAGACATTTGTTGGGAATCTCTCTCAGGTAAAAGTAATGGACCCAACAAATTCTTATCCGCTCTTGCTGACAACTTTATCTTCCAAAAGGTCGAAGAGAAATCAAGGGGATCTGCTATCTTGGACCTAATTCTTACCAACAGGGAGAAAATGGTTGAGGAAGTAAGGATGGCAGGGACCGTAGAAGGCAGTAGTCATTCTATCCTTGAATTTTGGATAAAAAGGGGAGGAAGACCTGAGAAGATTCAGACCTCAAAGTTAGATTTCAGAAAGGCAGATTTTAATGAACTGATCCAATGGCTGGATGTTCTTAAGGCCAGAAATGTCCAAGAAGGTTGGGAAATGTTGCGAAATGAGATTCTCAAAGCGCAATCGTTAACAATCCCCTAAAAAAGGAAGAATGGGAAGCATTTAAAGAAACCAGGATGGATGAACAAAGAACTTGCACACATGTTAAAACCCCCCCAAAATATGTTTATCAAATGGAAAGAGGGAGGGAATATCTAAAGAAGAATATAATGCAGTCTGCAGAAACTGTAGGGCAAGTGTCAGAAAAGCTAAAGCTAACAATGAATTGAGGCTTGCAACAGAGGCCAAAAGCAATAAAAAATATTTTGGAGGTATGTCAAAAGCAGAAGAAAAGTCAAAGATGCTATTCAATGCTTACAAAATGAGAATGGTGAATTGGTTAAGAATGATTTTGAGGAGGTCGAACTTTTAAATTCCTATTTTGCATTATGTTTTCTCTCAGAAAGAAGATGGGACATCAACTGATCTTCCCTGTGCTATTGGGGGAATAAAAGAATGCAGGCTATCTATAAGCAGAGAGATGGTGAGGGAACACTTAGCTAACTTAAATGAATTCAAGTCTCATGGTCCAGATGAATTACATCCTAGGATACTAAAGGAAGCAGCAGAGGTAATTGCTGAGCCACTCGCCATAATCTTTGAAAATTCCTTGAGAACAGGAGAACTCCTAGAAGATTGGAAAAGTGCAAATATTTTCCCTATCCTCAAAAAAGGGAAAGTGGATCCAGGAAACCACGGTGTTACGGTATCCTACCCACTGGTATGCCAGCCTGGATTTCCCTAGAACTTACCCGCAGCCCCCTGTCCCTGTCTACTTGCCTACACTCCTGGCTAACCCCAGGCGGGGAACTGGGCGGCGGTCCTTACTTTCACTAGGGACCGAGAGGGGACACTGGCGTACCAAGATGTAACAAGGTAGAATACCGACAGGATGGGCAGATGATACAACCAACAGAAAAATACAAGCAGACCAAGGCAGATGGGAGTACCTAGCAGATATGACAGAACAAGCTGACAACGTTGGAGACAGAGGCAGGATGCTAACACGCTGATGGAAACCAAATAACTGGCAGTGAATGCAGGTCACTGTCAACCTTAAAAACACAAGTCTCCACCCAGGGGCGGAAGGAGGGAGACACTTACTCCCACACCACCAATTTAAAAGGTGCTAATGCACGGGGCTGACTACAGGTGCGCGCGTGCACGGCGCCGCCCAGACCCGCGAGTGCGCGCACTGTGCTGCGCACCAACAGCACCACGCCAACCAGCCACCCATGCCCCCGGCAGCCGGACAACAAGCTGGGGGGACGCGCCCCGCAGCCGCCGCACAGTAACACACAGGCCTGTGAGCCTGACTTGTATACCAGGAAAGATCTTTGAACAAATTATTAAACAGCATGTATGCGAGTACTTGGATAAAAATGGACTAATTAGCCAGAGCCAGCATGGGTTTGTAACAAACAAGTTACACAACGCAAATCTAATTTCCTTCTATGACAGAATCACCAACTGGGTTGATCAGGAAAATGCGGTGGATATAGTATATCTTGACTTCAGTAAAGTATTTGATAAAGTATTTCATACCATTGAAAAAATGACCAAATATGGGGTTGACAAGGCAACTGTTAGGTGGATTCACAACTGTCTGAGTGATCGTACTCAAAGGATGGTCATAAATGGCTGCACATCCAAGTGGAAGAATGTATCAAGTGGGGTACTATAAGGCTCTGTCTTAGGCCTAGTATTGTTCAACATTTTTATAAATGAGGAGGAGGGAATTGATTAAAAATTGATCAAATTTGCCGACGACACAAAGCTAGGTGGGATAGCTAACACTAGGGAAGAGAGAGAGAGTATTCAAAAAGATCTAGAAAAGCTTGAACAGTGGCCAGCGACTAACAAAATGGTATTTAACAAGGAGAAATGCAAAGTCCTACACCTGGGCAAGAAAAATGAAAAAAGCACACGGAATGGGAGCAATTGCGCTAAGCAGCAGCACATGTGAAATGACATGGGTATACTAATAGATCATAGACTGAACGTAAGTCAAGAATATGATGCAGCAGCCAAATAGGCAAACACAATTCTGGGATGTATTAAGAGAGGCATTGAGTCTAGATCATGTGAGGTAATTATTCCCCTCTACTCTTCCCCTCTAAGTTTAAAAAAGACATCGACAAACTGGAGCATGTTCAGAGAAGAGTTACCAAGATGGTGAGCGGTCTGCAAATCATGTCCTATGAGGAACGGTTAAAGGATCTTGGAATGTTTAGCTTGCAAAAAAGAAGGCTGAGAGGAGACTTATTCCTCCTGCCTGCCAAACATACAATCCTAAAATACTGGCTCTCAGAGATGCTCCCCGAGGTAGCAGAAGTGGTGGCCCAACTCACTCGCATAATAACAATGGAAAGAATGGAAGAAAAGAGGCACAAGGATAGGGGTGCACAAAAACTTCAAAAAATGAAAAGGACTTCTCACCTGCCACTTTTCAGAAGTGAAAATATCCGAAATAAGAACCCTCTTTAGATATATGGAATGGTACCTAATGGAAACGAACATTGGGCAGGCTAGTGGTGAGCGGAGAGCAAGCAGGGGGCAGGAACCCTAATCATAAGGCAAAAAAACGGCCTCTGGTCTGTTTCTTGTAACAAACGTATCCACTTCACTTACCCTCTCCCTAATCCTCCCACATCCCTCCTTCCCATTGGGATGAAGGCCATTATGAATCAAGACTGTTCGGAAACTACTTCATGAGAAAGAGGACTAGAAGCTACTGCTGTGACCACCAAACAAAAACAGAATGTACAAACCAAGGACTATTGCCTTCCCTTCAGAATACTGTAAAGGGAACTGCCAGATAGCACCATCTGCCCTTAAACCATTGCAAGACCCCATGGACGGTCAACAGGACTTTAAGAAGTTACTGGTTCAATACCAGATGTTTAGGGATTTCTGCAGCAAGAAGAAAGCTGACCAGCTGTCACCTCATTGAACTTCTCCTGCTCCTGCCCTGGCTGACTCTCACTACACAAGCAAACAGGATCTCATTATTAACCCTTTTTGGGACCCACCAATTGCTAGTATATTTTAAACACCAGCAGCCTAATGAAGGGGTTATCCCCGAAACGCGTTTTCATAAGCTGATCATGTACTTTATTAAATAAAAGGAGAACTTTTCCACACCTTTGGTCACTTCCTACTTGCTTTAACCTGGAGTGTTGCGCCTTCTCCACTGCCAGTTTTTAGTCCTATTCTCTCACTCTGTTTCAAGAATGGACTTTGGAGGCAAGAACACCAACTATACCTTCCCAGGGCTGGTCAATTTGAAGTCCTCAAACTGGTCCATGATTCCAAGCTGGCCGGTCACCTTGGGGACCCAAAGACCCTGGAACTCCTGCTTCATTCCTTCTGGTTGCCCAACTGCAGGAAGGATGTGATATATCTTTATATATATGAGATATGTCACCTCTTGCGAGGTATGTGCCCGGAATAAGACAACACGAGCTCACTCGCTTTTTACAACCTCTGCCAATCCCATCCAGGCAATGGGGATCTATATCAATGGACTTTATAGTGGACCTGCCCCCCTCAAAAGGAATGACTACCATCTTGGTTGTTGTGGACTGAGTTCGTCCTCATAAAAAAGATTCCCACTGTGGAGTTGATGATCTGGGAGGTTTTCAGACTGCATGGAAAACCAGATGATATAGTTTCGGACGAGGGGGTTCAATTCACATTTAAGTTCTGGAAGAGTTTTTGCACGGCTCTGGGCATCACTATTAATTTGTCTTCTGCTTTCGACCCCCAGGCCAACAGTCAGACAAAGAGGGAACAAACCAGACTTTGGAACAATATCTCCGATGTTTTATCTCTCACCTTCAGGACGACTGGGTAGAATATCTATCTACAGCAGAGTTCACAGAGTTCCGAGCATAGTTCTATCGTCCAGAGCCCAACAACGGGATGCAACCTGTTTTCATTCCTGGCCTTCCTGCCAACACTTCTGTCATGAGTGTTGGCACTAACATTCTGAGTAAAACTGCCAGTACTCGGGTAGTGGCAGGGATACAGGCGAGATGAAAAGGCACCTAGACTCACAGGGGACTTCCATCGAAGGTGCTTGGGAAATGTTTGAAGGCCATCCTGGAAGAGGGGGTTACAGTCAGGAGTCAAACTGGATACCTCCTGTATTCCAAGCAGTAGTCCTTCTTAAGCTGCTGATTAACATTCTTTGGTCAGCTTTGAACTTGCCACTCTAGCAACACAAAGCAGCAGCTCTACTAACTGAGCTATCACACTTTGTGATTTTCTCTATGTGGAGGCGAAAAACATCATACCAAAAGAAACACTAAGGAAGGTCAAAAAAGCCAGACAGAGGTTGCCCTTTGTCACAGTAGAAGCTGCTACTCGAGATGCTGGTTGCTCTTGATCACATTTGAAGTTGCACATTCCAGCTGCTGGTTGACTTCCCTTGGCCAGCCTTGAATCTGCAACTCCAGCACGACCTCCACCCACTGAATGTTTTGGATTTCTCCTTGTGGAGGTAAAGAACATCATATCATGAGAAACAGTCAAAAAAGACAGACAGAGGTTGCCCTTGTTCATTGTTGAAGCTGCCACTGCAGCTGCTGGTTGCCCTCCATTGGTCAGCCTTGAACCTGGAACTCCAGCAACAGCAAACGCAACAGCTCTACCAACTGAGCTATCACAATTTTTGGTTTCTCCTTGGGGTGGAGAAGAACATTATACCACAAGAAACACTAATGAAAAAGTCAAAAAAGCAGAGGTTGCTATTGGTCACAGCTGAAGCTGCAACTCCAGTCGCTGATTGTTCTGGGTCATTGTTGAAGCTGTTACTCCAGCTGCTGCTTGCACTCCTTCAGTCAGTTTTGAACCCACAATTCCAGCACAGCAACAGCTCTACCAACTGAGCTATCACAATTTTCAGATTTCTTTTTATGGATGAGAAGAACATCATACCACAAAAAAAAAGCTAAGGATAGGTCAAAAAAGCACAAAGGTTGCCCCTGGTCACAGTTGAACCTGCCATACCAGTTGTCTTTGGTCACAGTTGAAGTTGTCACACCAGCTGTTGCTTACCCTCCTTTGGGCAGCTTTGAACCTGCAACTCCAGCACTGGAAAGTAGCAGCTCTACCAACTGTGCTATTACATTTCTTGCTTTTTATTCTCTGGAGGTGAAAATTATCATATCACAAGAAACGCAAAGGAAAGGTTTAAAAAAGCCAGACAGAGCTTGCCCTTGGTCACAGTTGAAGCTGCCACTCTAGCTGCCCTTGCTCACAGTTGAAGCTGTCACTCAATCTGCTGCTTGCACTCCTTCGGTCAGCCTAGAACCTGCAGCTCTGACACTGCAAAATAGCAGCTCCACTAACTGAGCGATCACACTTTTTGGCTTTCTTTCTGTGGAGGGGAAGAACATCATACTATCAGAAACACTTGGGAAAGGTTAAAAAACCCAGATTGAGAATATCCTTGGTCACAGTTGAAGCTGCCATTTCAGTTGAAACTGTCACTCCAGCTGCTGCTTGCACTCCTTTGGTCAGCTTTAGGACCTGCAATTCCAGCAGCACAAAGCAGCAGCTCTACTAACTGAGCTATCACACTTTTTGATTATCTTCCTGTGGAGCGGAAAAACATCATATCAAAAGAAGCATTAAGGAAAGCTCCAAAAGGGTGAGACAGCGGTTACCTCAGTTCTTGGCTGTCCTTGGTCAAAGAGGAAGCTGCCACCCCAGCAGCTTGTTACTCTTCCTTAGTTCAGCCTAGAAGCTGCAGCTACAGCAACCCATAGCAGCATACCAATTGAGCTTTCACACTTTTTAGTTGTCTCTCTATGGAGGAGAAGAACATCATACCACAAGAAATACTAAGGAAAGGTCAAAAAAGCAGACCAAGATTGCCCTTGGCCACAGCAGAAGCTGCCACTCCAATTGCTGATTGCCCTGTCACTGTTGAATCTGCGACACCAGCTTTGCTAGTTACCCTCTCTTGGCCAGCCTTGAAACTGCAACTCTAGCACCACAAATCAGCAGCTTTACCAATTGAGCTAACACACTTTTGGGTTTTCTCTGTGTGGAGAGGAAGGACATCATACCACAAGAAATGCTAAAGAAAGGTCAAAAAAGTCAAACAGAGGTTGCCCTTGGTCACAGGTACACCTGCCCTTCCAGTTGCCCATAGAGCTGCGGGTTCAAGGCTGACCAGGGGGAACTGGCACCTGGAGTTGCAGCTTCAACTATGTCTAAGGGCAACCAGCACCTAGAGCTGCAGCTTCAAATGTGAGCAAGGGTAACCAGCACCTGAAGTTGAATCTTTAACAGTGACAAAGGGCAACTGGCTTTTTGATCCTTCCTTAGCATTTCTTATGGTATGATTTTCTTCCTCTCTATAGGATTAAAAGTAAAAAGATTGGTAGCTCTGTTGCTAAAACTGCTACTTTGCCATTATGTAGTTGTAGGTTCACAGCTGACCAAGGGAAACCAGCGCCTGGAGTTGACTCTTCAATTGTGACAAGCCAAAATATCATACGCAGACAGCTGCTTTAGAAATTCTGCCCTTTATCAGTGTGCAGTAGGTCACTGCTTTCCTACTGAGAGGCCTGTACATGTGAGTCAGGAAGGGTATCGTTTCTTCCTAAGGAGAGCACCTAAAATGTGAGTGAGGAAGCTTATAAGACCATCCATGTTCCTCTGGGCAATATGCAAATAGGGAGAATGAAACCATACCTCTGCAACACCAACTATTGGAAGGCAGCAATCAATACAAGGCAGAGAAAAAAAATGGGTTGCTCACCTCCACTGCATCCAGGTGGTGTCAGTTTTGTGGAGGTATGTATTCACAGAGCTCTGGCTTTACCGCTCAGTCCCAGAGGTATAACAGGCAGGAAAAAATAAAGGTTGAAATTGGCTTCTCATGAAAAAGAACATGCTTTATTAATGCTTAGTGCCAACAAACATCAGAGCAAAGGATGCGTTTCAACCCAGTGTGGGTCTTGGTCACCTGCAAGTCAATGTCAAGACAAACCTTATAGGAATGACTGGGAATTTAAAAACCAAGCTAGAATAGCATACGCAGACAGCAGCTTCAAGATTTTGCCATTCATCATTGTGCAGTAGGTATCAGCTTGGTTAGTAAGAGCACTATAGACGTGAATCAAAAAGATTATGGTTTCTCTTAAACGAGAGCACTTATAAGGCCATCCATTCTCTCACTGGGAAATATGCAAATAGAGAAGATGGAACAAGACCTCCGCTGCTTCCTTTAGTGTCCTAGGATGTAATTCATCTGGACCATGAAACTTGAATTTATTTAAGTTAGCTAAGTGTTTCCTCACCATCTCTTTGTTTATAGATGGCCTAAATTATTTGATTATTTTAATAGCACAGGGAAGATCAGCTGATGTTACTTTCTGAGAGAAAACCGATACAAAATAGGAATTTAAAAGTTTGTCCTTCTCAACATCATTCTTAACCAATTTACCATTTTCATCCTGTAAACATCCAATAGCATATTTGGCTTTTCTTTTGCTTTTGACATACCCCTAAAATCTTTTTTTATTGCTTTTAGCCTCTGTTGCAAGCCTCAATTTATTACTAGCTTTTCTGCCACTTGAAGAATATAATGCAGTCTGCAGAAACTGCAGGGCTTTTGATATTCCTCCTTCTATCCGTTTAAAGGGGTTGTCTCGAGGCAACAGTGATTTTTTTTTGCCCAGTCCCCCTTCTTAAGCATACATTACTATGCACCAGTGTAAATGGCTTTTAAAGCAGGTTTCTACTCACAGTTCTTGTGTTTCATCAACTTATAAAACGTTTCCCAAAGATGGCCGCCGGTTCTTTTCCCAAGGATGCACTGCGGTTTTCTCCCATGGTGCACCGCGGGTCTTCTCCTATGGTGCACCATGGGCTCTGTGCGTTCCATTGCTGATTCCAGCCTCCTGATTGGCTGGAATCGGCACATGTGACTTTGGCGGAGCTACGCGATGATGCATAGAAGGGGGCGGAGCCAAAACGCCGCTCGTGCCCGGACGAACCAGAAGAAGAAGACCCTTCTGCGCAAGCGCGTCTAAAAAAGCAAGCAGACAGCGAAATTAGACGGAGCCATGGAGACGAGGACGCTAGCAACAGAGCAGGTAAGTGAATAACTTCTGTATGGCTCATATTTAATGCACGATGTATATTACAAAGTGCATTAATATGGCCATACAGAAGTGTATACCCCACTTGCTTTCGCGAGACAACCCCTTTAATAAACATCTTTTTTTTTTTAGCATGTGTGTAAGTTCTGCGTTCATCCATCCTGGTCTCTTTAGATGCTTCCCATTCTTCTTTCATTTAGGGATTGTTAACAATTGTGCTTTAAGAATTTCATTTTGCAATATTTCCCAACCTTCTTGGACATTTCAGTCCATAAGAACATCCAGCCATTGGTATCTTTCTGACTCTATTAAAATCTGCCTTTCTCCCCCCCTCCCCCCCATTTTGCTTCCTACCCCCTGTTTGTATTCTTCAGAAGCCAAGTTCTACAGAATTGTTTTTTTTTTAAATTTTATTTTCTATTTAGACATAAGTACAAGTATATGCATACTCAAATGTAGGCCTCATGTTGTATACAAATGTCTTTGAATATTATCGAACGATTTTTGATCTAATACTACGCAAATCTAGAGGACCTATCGTCTTCTCTTGTTTAAAGTGTTTAAATATGTAACGGCTTCTACTGTTTACCCTGTACATGTCTTATCAAAGAAAACCAATAAAGAACAAATTGATTAAAAAATCTGCCTTTCTGAAATCCAACCTTGAGGTCTGAGTCTTCTCAGCTCTTCCTCCCCTTGTTATCCAAAATTAAAGGATAGCATGATCACTGCCTCCTAATCCAGCCACCCATAGTTCCTCAATCATTTTCTTCCTGTTAGTAATGTCAAGGACTGGGGTCCGGGTACGGGGGTCCCTAGGAAAACTGCATGCAACCCCTGTCCCTACCTACTTGCCCCCCCTGGGCTAACCCCTAGGGCGACGGTCCTTATACTCCTCTAGGGATGCGGGGCAGATATAGTCTGGTAACTCAAAACCCTCCACAGCAGACGTATCCAAATTCACTGGCCTAATGTAATTGGTACACTGGGAACCCCACTTGACCAACTCCAGCGTGTCCCAATCAATAGCAAGATTGTGCTCCCTCAACAAAGGGAGCCCTAAGACTATGTCCACTGACAAGTCCTTCATGATGAGGAAGGTGCAGGACTCCATATGCAAAGCTCCTACAGAAAGCTTTAACTCCGGGGTAACAAGATCGACGAGACCAGCCCGCAATGGCGTGGAGTCTACCCCGGAGACCTGAATCAGAGGATCTATGCATAGCAACGAACCAGAGATCTGACCCACAAAATCAAAATTCCCAGCAGCCCCGAAATCAACAAAGGCTTGCCCTGCATGAGAGAAAGAATGGAACTCTAAAGTGCAAAAACATCTTACACACCACTGGGAGTACCTTAGTTCCTAGACAGTTCTCCCAACAACTGACTAGGAGAGGAAGTTTTCCTGTCGAGGCTTCCTCCCACAGTTAGCGACCCGATGACCAGATTCTCCACAGTACAAACAGAGGTTTTTCTTTAGACGGTACCCCCTTTGCTGCTGAGGTGAAATAGTTCAGCGGGGAGCGGTGAAGCAGTCTGATCCTCAGACGAGGTGGCCGGTCAGACCGGACTCGTCCTAGCCAATTGCCTGGCACTTAGTAGACGAGCAGCTCGAATGGCTAGCAACATAGCTTGCTCCAGAGTTCTTGGCTCAGGATGCGCAACCAGCAGATCCTTTATGCCTTCGGACAGACCGGTCAAGAACAAATCTTTAAGGGCAATATCATTCCACCCCGACTCCATGCAGTGTTGTCTGAACTGGAAGCAATAGTCCTCCGCTAACCTCCGACCCTCGAGTAAGGATAACGGTTTTGAGACAGCATACGCAGCCTGGTCGGGTTCGTCATAGATCTGACCCAGAGCTGAAAAAAAACAACCAACGACTGTCGAGTGGGGGAGTCAGAAGGTAGGGAGAAAGCCCAACTTTGAGGGTCTCCTCTCAGGCGGGAAATCACGATTCCCACCTGGTACTTGGTGCCTGATAAGTGGGGTTGCAGGTCAAAATACAGTCTACAGCCTTCTTGAAAGGCAAAAAACTGTCTTCTTTCACCAGAGAACAAGTCAGGCAATGTAGCCCGAGGCTCAGAAACAGTCACTGGAACCGCGGGCGCTTGAGCCTGGGGTGTAGACCAAGCCTGTTCCTGTTGCTGCAGGCGGGTGGTTAAATCAAGAACTGGGGTCCGGGTATGGGAAATCCCTAGGAAAACTGCCCCGTTCCCTATCTACTTGACCCCCTTGGCTAACCCCCAGGGTGATAACTGGGCGACGGTCTCTATACTCCTCTAGGGATGCGGGACAGGAGTCAGGTTACAAACAAACACTGAGACAAACAACATAAAGGCTGGTCAAATCCAGATCAGCAACAGGAGGGTACACAGTACAAGGGGTAAGGCAAAGGCAAGGCCAAGGTACACACAGTAGTCAATCAGGAAGTCAGTCAAAAACAAGGAACGTGAGTGCTGCAGAAGAACAAACAAACACTGGCAAAGACAGGAGGTAACAGAGGTGTTTTAAATCCTGCCAGAACTGCCGCCCAGAAGCTGATTGAGGCGGAGAGTCCTGACAGCCACAGGAACCAATCACTGGGTACCAGGAGAACCAGCCCCCTGGCAGCAGCCTAACCAACAGCCCAGCCACCCGGGTGTCATGGCAATGGGAAGCGGTGGGGGGGCGGCACCTGCCGCGCCCCTAGCAACCCGGCGGCGTCCAGGATACCTGCGGCCAGGGGAGGTCACAAAGACCGGACTCCTTCTGTCTTGCACCCTGGGTGCCAGGACCGGCGGTGAGGGCACGGAGACCCCGAGAGCCACCGGTCCTGACAGGTAAGAATTAGGTCCAAGATAGCAAATCCCCTTGTTTCATCTTTTACATTTTGAAAAATACATTTGTCAGCAAGAGTGGAATAAAAATTTGCTGGACCCATTAATTTTGCCTGAGAGCTCGTTCACATGAGCGCTGTGAGCTCGCAGTATAGCCGCTTGCAAAGATCTTTATACTGTACTAAAGATCACGTGAATGGGTTAATTCCAGCTACTTGAAATAGCCCGTTCACACAATCTGAGGTGCGTGCTTTCCAGCTCCCATAGGAGTCTATGGAAAGCATGCAGGTCAGGTCCTATCTTTGCACGCACCACGGAGCTTAGATGTTGCATTGCAGTCGCATGTCCTATCTTTGTTAGGTGCACAAATTTAGCGCGTCTAATATTCTTTCATGTGAACACTTTTATAGGAAACCACTGGTTCCTATAGAAGCGCTTTCTGTACGTGCCTACACTGCACGCCCACAGCGCTTGTCTGAACGAGCCCTGAGAGAGATTCCCAACAAATGCCTAGATAGGTAAAATCTCCCATAATCACTATGTCGTACTTTTTTGAGAGCTTCGCCATCTGATGTAGAAAGAGTTCATCCATAACCTCTGCTTGTCCAGGCGACCTATAGTAAATGCCTACAATAGTGTCCTTTCTGTTGTTCTCGCCTTGTATTCTTACCCAAACAATTTCTACAGAACTACCATGCTCTGAAGCTTGAATCTCTGTGTAGATGAATGTTTTCCTAACATACAACACAATACCTCCTCCCGAGGTCTTCAAAGTCTCTGCAGATAGTTGCAAGGTCCATTTTTGCAGTGTCATTTACCCTACAAGTATTAGTAGGAATAGGTAGTAGTCTGGAGGACTGAAGAGTCTTGATAGCCTATTAGACACATCTGTGATTTGTGCACATGGAAGACAGCACACCTCTCGTGAGGTTATGTCAGGTCTGCAGACAGTGGTCTCTGTTCCTCTCAGCAGGGAATCCCCCACAACCATCACTCTCCTTTTCTTCTTCACAACACCACCTGCTTTTCTCCATCCAAGAGGATTCTGGGTGTTTACTAGACTGTTCTTTGTGGGCAAAGTCATTTCTTGCTGTATCTCTTCATTCTTCTTGTACGTGAGAGACTGGTACCGGTTCCTGAGCAGTATGGGAGCTGACTGACTTCTGATCTTCCTGCTTCTTTGGGTCACATGCTTCCTTTTTCTTTTCTTTTGCAGGTACATTGAAAAGTTTATTTTCATTCAACATTTTGAAGACTTACTTCTTGACACATCCGCTGCCAGTGAGCAGTAACTGTGTAACAGAAATTAACACCAGGGAACTGTTAACACCACAAATCCTGAAAGCAAATAGTTAATGGGAAAGAGAAAAATAAAATAGAAGGGAACTCTCCCTAAGGGAATCCACCATGTGGATGTCAGGTCAGGAAGGATATTGTATCTCCTTAAGGAGAGTAACTCACTGAGGCAGAGGAATCAACAATTGCAAAACTATTTCACTGGGTTGACCCTTAAAAATTAACTTTTATTATGATGCTTAAAAACTAGGAGCCTCCAAGAAGAAAAAGACATACACACATGAGAGATGTTGGGGGAACTCATAGAGTACTCAAACTCGTTTTCATCAATAAGCGGTTATACAGTTACTAATGTAGCACTCCAAACCGTTTGGAGTATCGGTGGGATGTTAGAACTGTCTCATTGAGAAAACTAGACTAACATAATACCAATAGATATAGGTACGTTTTAGTTCGATGCGTTTCCGTCATATTAATGGCTCATCAGGTACCATGGATCTAATAGAACCATCCCCAAAATGGGGTTTAGGATCCCTCAAAGATGTATGAGGGAGGAAACCAAAAAATTAGTACCAATATACTTTCAAAACAAAATCAAAAATATGTGCACAAGTGATATTATTTTTCCGACCACAGGTAGTGATACCCCAATAGGTCGTCAACTACGCCTAATCCCTGTTCCTTAAGTGCTGGTATAGATTGCGAGCAGGTTACATAATACAATAGTCATCAAGCTGCTGACGTGATAAGCTCACACCGCCTCTCCAGATAGAGAATAGCGAGAGGAACAAATGGAAGCCTGCCGCAGTAATGCGACCGAAATGGGGTCACAAAATACTGCCACAATAGTCCTCAATGCTATATTGATGATGAGGCATAACAATTAGGTGCCTGGCAGGTACAGGTTAAGATACAGCTATGCTTAGTCGTGGCAAATCCCACAATTACAAGCCTGCCTAGTTCTGGCCCAACTCCCCCCCCACCTTAATTAAAAAATCTAAATCATAAAATAAAATACATATTTGGTATCGGCGCATGCGTAAATGTCCGATCTATCAAAGTAGCACATTATTTACCCCGCATGGTGAATGTTGTCCAAAAAAAATAATAAAGAACGCCAGAAATGCACTTTTTCAGTCACTCTGTCTCCCAGAAAAAGCGCAATAAAAAGCTATCAAAAAGTCGTATATGTATTCCGAATTAGGATTAACGGAAACTACAGGACATCACGCAAAAAATGAGCCCTCGCTCAACTACGTCAACGGGAAAATAAAAAAGTTATTGCGCGCACAATATGACGGCAGAAAATAGTTGAAAAAAATTAAATGTCTTTGAAAAAAAAAAAAAAAAGAGTAGTATAGTAAAAAAAAAAACAAACTATACAAGTTTGGTATAGTGACCCAGAGAATAAAGTTATCATGTTTTTGTTGCAGTTTGTGCGCCATAGAAACAAGACACACCGAAAGATGGCAGAATGTCGTTTTTTTTCATTTTACTCCACTTAGAAGTTTTTAAATGTTTTTCTGTACATTATATGGTACATTAAATAGCACTAGTGAAAACTACAACTCATCCCGCAAAAAACAAGCCCTCATACAGCGACGTCAATGGATAAATAAAGCAGTTATGATTTTTTTTAAAAGGGGGAGGAAAAAACGAAAATCAGGAAAAAAAGTGGCCCCGTCATTAAGCAGTTAATAGAGAAGCTATTGCAGTATGATGATTGCTACTATGTGGAATTGATCCATGCTTGATCCAAGTTACAGCTAAATGGTAAAATAGGAAAAGTAATGCAAATGTAATATGGTTAAATAAACACTAGATGGGGCTATTTTACACATTTACATAATTTTAGTACTTCATGTATGAGTCATAATGTGGCAGAGATCTGTCATTTATCCTTAAAGTGGTTGTCCAGTTACTGGACAACATCCCTTCAATAGCGCTCACTGTAGTAAAATAGCAGTACTTACCCCTCCTCTGCCTTCGGGATCCAGGGCTGCAGCAGAGGTTACAGGATCACCATTCATCTCTCCTTGTGTCATGGCTCCCCAGATGTGAGCATGGAAGCCAGGAGAGCCAACAGTGATGCTTCAGCCTCTGATTGCTTATGTCAGCGGGATCATGACGGAGTTGCAGCGCTGGATGTTGACGACAGGGGAGAGGTAAGTACTGCTCAGTTTATGCTACTACGGTGAGCGCTACTGAAGGTATGCTGTCCGGTAACCTGGCAACTCTTTAAAATATTGGTGTATTCAAACTGTACGGAATATTTTTATATGGCCAGCATAAATTTCCATGTTGGCAAGAGTCGGGCTCAGCTGTCTTCTGACAGCCAGGCTCCTGCTCTAAAAGCCAGGCCCGGACAGACCCCTGGTCTGAATCATTTAACCCCTTGCATGCTGCAATCAGTAGCAATAGCAAGGTGCTGATGGTTTCCCATGGCAGCTGTGGGCTTTATAAAGGACTTGTACAGCAGAGCACGCGCACAGGACTCTGAAAAACATTGTATTTTCGTCCGGTGCACAAACTTCAGCGGCAGGCACCCGTGAACCAGGAAGCAGGTGGGTATAAAAAATATATCAACCATCTGTCTCCTGCCCTAGCAGAACCATAAGTTAATTTATGGTGCTTTAGGCAGCTGACAAGCTCCCTTTATGTACACCTTAACGCTTCCACAGGAATTAGCCCCTTAGTGACCTAACCTGTTTGTACCTTAATGACCAAGCCAAATTTTGGAAACTTAAAGTTTCACTTTAACATAGAATAACTTACATATCCAAGTGATTTTAATATTGTTTTTTCACCACATGTTGTACTTCATTTAGGTGGTAAAAATAGACTGATAGAATTTGTGTATATTTATTAATAGCGTCAAAATTGGAAACAATTTTTAAAAAATGATATTTTTTTCACATTTTCAATTACAATATCTCAAATATGTGCAAACATACTGTACAGATTTTTAAATAAGATATATATTTCCATCTGTTTACTTTATTCTGGACGCACATTTGAAAAACTTTAGTTTTTTTTAACCATTTAGGAGAAATTTAACATTGATTATCAACATTTTGAGGAACATTTTGTTTTCCTACACCAAGCCAAGATTGGAAACGCTCATAGGTATCAGCATGATAGATACCCCCACAAATGACCCCATTTTAAGAACTACACCGCTTAATATATTCACTGAGGGGTGTTATATAAATATGAATGAAGACTTGCCCCCCAAATGGATACCCCTGTCTGTCCTGTGTTCAAAAACATACCCATTTTGGCCTTAATATTAAGTCTCTATATACAACAGGGCCAAAACCGAAAGGAGCAGCCGGTGGCTTTCAGAACAGACATTTTGCTTGAAGGTGTTTTAGGCCCCACTGCACACTTGTAGAGCCATTGAGTGGCCAAAACGATGGAGAACCCCCCCACAAATGACCCCATTTTGAAAACTAGACCCCTTAATGCATTCATCTAGGGTAGTACTGCATATTTTTACCACACAGTTTTTGAATGAATCTAAGCAAAGCAAAAGGGAAAAAATTATGATTTTATTTTTTTCTGGCAATTGTGTCAATTTAAAACATTTTTGTTTTTGTACAGGACACATATGAATGAAGACTTGCACCCCAAAATGGATACCCCTGTTTGTCCTGTGTTAAGAAACATACTCATTGTAGCCCTAATCTACTTACCGGACCCATGGCTAGGCCTATAATGGAGGGAACACCCATTGGATTTCAGGGTATAACTGAATAAATTCCAGGCCCCATTGCACACTTGCGCAGAAAAAAACAAAACAAAACATTGGCTCCCTAAAAATAATTCCCTCCCCATCTTTTTGGAGTTCTGTAAATATTAGATAAAAGTAATAATGTAATCTGTGGTATGTCTGAAGACAGGGGTAATTAGGGAGGCCTGGTTGGGATGGGCACATGGGGCCCTCCTCCTCAGGGTGACTTCACACTGGCGATGAAATCGCACGATTTCCCAGCACTGCGATACTGCGAGAAATCGCAAAATAATGAAGCTAATGGCTTCCATTAAATGTGCGATGTTTTAACGCTTGCGATGCAGCGTGAAAACAAAATCGCAGCATGTCCTATCTTTTTGCGATCTCACCCATTGTTTTCAATAGGGCCGGCGGCAGCAGCGCCAGACCCATTGAAAGCAATGGGCGATGATCGCGATCATCTGCCACAGCTATGACAGCAGTGGCAGGGGATTCCTTCATCCCGCGGGGAGTCCCCTCATCACTGAACACTGTGAGATCACTGTCACAGGGTTCATTAATGAGGGGACTCCCTCTGGCCAAGAATATGACTGAGTGCTGCCTCTGATTGGTCACAGCGCTCAGCCAATCAGAGGCAGCACTTTTAGGAGGCGGGGATTTTTCAATCCCCAGCCAGAAGAGATGCTGAAGAAGAAAGCCAGGGAACTGCAAAAAGCCACGCCAGAGATGACAGCGCTTCTAAGGTGATGTATTATTATTAATTTTTTTCTGCAGCTAAGGATTATTTTTGCGGTAGGGGTTATATTTCAAGCACCCCTTACCCCAAAAATCCTTGCCACGGGGAGTCCTCTCATCAGTGAACACTATGACAGTGCTCTCACAGTGTTCAGTGATGAGGGAACTCTCCGCGGGAATGAAGGAATCCCCTGCCACTGATGTCACACCAGTGGCAGAGGATTGCGATCTTCTCCCATTGATTTCATTGGGGCTGGTGATGCTGCTGCCGGCCCAATTGCAAATCAATGTGAGAAGATCGCTATCTCCTGCCGCGGCTGTGACAGCCACGGCAGGAGATTCCTTCATCCCAGCTGTGATGCGAGAACGTTTCCTGGTGAAAACGTTGTGCATCCAAGGCTTTTCAGAAGGATTGCAAGAGCGATATGCCGTGAATCACGGCTCTATGATAGCGTTAATCATGCAGCATAAATGACACAATACATTTTTTCTGCGGGTCAGTATGATTACAACAATACCAAAAGTCTTATTTTTGTTGGAAATTGTCTTCTTTTTCTAAATCGCTGCATTCAAAGTCATATAACTTTTTTATTTTTTCATTGACGAAGCTCTGTGACAGCTTGTTTTTTTGCAAGAGGAGCCGTAGTTTTTATGGGTACCATTTTGGAGTACATATGGCTTTTTGGATCACTTATATTGCGTTTTTTGAGAGGCAAAATGAAAAAGAAATAAGCATTTTGCCTCAGTGTTTTCAGGGTTTTTTTTAACGCTTTTTGCCATGCAGGATACAATACCAAATATGTGGGATTTAATTTTTTTTTTTTAATACTAATAGGTGGAAAAACAAAAAAAGAAGGTTATTATTTTTATCTTTTTTTTAAACTCTTTATAACCTTGTAGTGTACTTGAACCATAACAGCTATGATCGCTATGATAAAGCATTGCAGGACAGAAGACCCGCAATGCCTTATTGCTTGTAATAGCAATCATAGGCAATGGTAAAGCAGGATGGCTGCATCTGGTGTCCTGTTGCCATGGCAACCCGTTGGCCCTCCGCGATCTACATAGATTGCGACATGTAAGGGGTTAACAGCGGGGATCACTGTCCTTATGCACCTGCCCTGTTGCAGGGGGTGGTGCGGGATCTCTTCTGATCTCACGCTATCCACAGGGCGTAAGTGTGCGTCCTGTTGCGTTAAGTACCCCGCAGCCAGGATGTACACTTACGCCCTGTGGCATTAAGGGGTTAATGTTTCTAGATTTTTTATGGTGTCATAGTTTAAGTATAATGAACGAAGGTTTTTTTTTTAGGTGCTTACTGAAACTTTTAAATGCTTAACGTCGTTGTCTAGTTGTTAACTATTAATGGCCTGTCCTCAGGGTAGGTAATTAATAGAGATGAGCGAGCATACTCGTCCGAGTTTGATGGTCGTTCGAGTATTAGGGTGCTCGAGATTCTCGTTACTCGAGACGAGCACCACGCGGTGCTCGTCTCGATTAAACGAGCACTGACCATTGAATTCAATGGAGCCGGCAGTACAGCCGGCTCCATTGAAAGCAATGGACTGCCGGCGTACGCAGGATGAATTTTCGGGAAGGGCTTAAAAATATAAGCCCTTACCTGAAATTCATCCAGAAATGTGTAAAAAGTAAAAAAAAAATATACTCACCTTGTCCCGGCAGAACGATGTTAGCCCATTGAATTCAATGGAGCCGGCAATACAGCCGGCTCCATTGAAAGCAATGGGCTGCCGGCGAGCGCGGGATGAATTTTTCGGAAGGGCTTATATTTTAAAGCCCTTCCCGAAAATTCATCCCGCGCTCGCCGGCAGCCCATTGCTTTCAATGGAGCCAGCTGTATTGCTGGCTCCATTGAATTCAATGGGCTAACATCGTTCTTCTCTGTTACAGCTGTTACAGCTATGGCAGAGGAGAACGATCGTTATGCTGACAGTGCTTAATAGTGAGACCTCGGAGCCCGAAATGCAGCCCTGCATGTTGCTCCTCGCCTGCCCTATCCATTTCTGTGTTTTTTACATGACTTTGGTGATTTGCTAAGATTTTCACAAATGAAAACCTTAGCGGAGCACCAGTCATATACAAAAATGCTCGAGTCACTCATTGACTTCAATGGGGTTCGTTACTCAAAACGAACTCTCGAGCATCACTGAAAGTTCGACTCGAGTAACGAGCACTCGAGCATTTTGGTGCTCGCTTATCTCTAGTAATTAATAATAGATCTCAGTGCACTGTCCAAACCGACCACTGATTGGTAGGGGTCCTGTGTGACAGACCCCCGACAATCTACTACCGATGGCCTATCCTGAGGATAAGCCATTGTTTACAACTCAACAACCCCTTTAATGCATTGAAGAACTGAAATGGTGAGTTTGCCCTTTAACCTGCAGAAAAATGAATGAATATTTGAATGCATTTAAACATGAATGTCATGCTCAGATGAATCGGTTGGGCTGCCAGACGAAGGTTCTTGTTCAGAACTGAAATGCATAGCTGCTTGTTCTGCCCCAGAGTAAAAAGCATCAAGCATTAGCTGGAGTGCGCGACACGTTCTAAGCTTCCAGACCCAATCTGAGAGGAATAATCATCTGCCAGCCGGGAAGTAATAGAGGCAGCCGGTGACAGCCACTGGCTTACTGCTACACGCACTACTATGGCTGTGGAAAGAGATCGCTATTGCCTGCCGAGGATTTCCACATCAAGTCTCTTCTCTTAAGCCTCATGTCCACGGGGAAAATCAGGCCCGCCGCGGATTCTCCATGCAGAATCCCGCAGCGGGTCCCTCCTTTCCAGCGGACATGAGGCCTAAAAAGAAGAATTACTTACCTGTCCAGACGCTGCAGATCTGCCCTCTGTCGCGGACGGATCTTCTTTCTTCGGCCTGGCGGATGTGCTCAGCACGCCAGCAGCGTGCCGCGCGCATGTGCCGTGCGCTCTATTTTTTTTTTTTAACTCCTGCTCTCCTGTGCCAGAGAGCAGGAATTCAGCTGCGGGTGTGCCGCGGATCCGGACAACTTCCATAGGCTTCAATAGAAGCCTGCGGGAGCCCCGCACTAAAATGGAGCAAGCCGCGGGTGTTTTCCCGCACACGCAATCCGCGCCTCAGGGAAAAATGACATCCGCAGGTATTTAACTACCTGTGGGTATCCAATGCATCCCTATGGAGCGCGGATCACGCGTGCGGGAGAAACGCAGCGGATTTAAAATGTTATTTTGCCGTGGACATGAGGCCTGAATCTTTTCTATAGCTGTCAGGCATGAAACAGAGAAGCACAAACGTATCAGCTTCTTACAGAATGACCATCCTTGCGGCTCCTACGGAGATTCCCATCCAACCTTTCAAGGCTTGGGAATAAGAAAGAAACCTAGTAAGAAAGAAGCAGTGATAAGAAGAGAAAAAGAAGGCTCTCTGTAGAGAATTTAAGGGGTTCACAAAAAGTGGGGTGTTCCAAGTAGTGAAATTCCAAGTATAGTGGATGGATTGTCAGCCGAGGCATTCACTCATCTGACTCAGATGCCACCATGTAGGATATGAAAGGGTAAACTCCCAGGTTCAGATAAGCGTTAGGTGACACAGTGAGACATTGTACAAAGTACAGACATTTGTTCGCAGGACTCTAAGCCACCACAGGAATGTCCCGAGCCGCGGTGCCAGGGGGCATTTAATTCTGAAAGCCATGTTCCTGGTAGACTACCCCTACGGTAGGTCCATACTCTCCATATCTCTACTACTATAGTGTTAGCAGCAGGAATACATTTTCTTCATAGCAGTAGTTGAAGGTGATAGAGAGGCACATCTATAGCAGTCCTTGGAAAACTTCCTCAGCGACCGAGACGGACACTCGGGCCACTACACTTCCAAACTGGACTGTAGAGGATCAGAGCATTGAAGGAGACCTTACCAACTTTCATATATTGAGAATGAGCCCCACACTCACCAATCCATTGCATGAATAGAGGGTTTTGCATTGCTTTACCTTTGCCCGATTGTGATCAATGCTACTAATAATGACCAGAGATAAGTGTTTATGTCCGGTACATATTCTGAACTACAGGAATCTGTCTCCAACGATCGTTCTGCCACCAGACTGGTGATCACCTGGTTTTGGCTGTCACATCATATTGAGAGTTGTAGCTTTGAGATACAGTTACAGGTTGGAGGATTTCTGCTATAGACACAATGATCATCATTTCTAAAGGCCCCAACATGCCTGTTTTACTGTATCAGTGCTGAAGAACAGCATTTGTCTGCCGGAACAACCCTGAGGCGGTGGCACTTCCCTTTCTTGGCATGAGCAGTGGTGCCAATAAAGATGGTGGTACGGTGCAGCGCCACACAGACTGCTGTCTTGTTTCACCATCATTCATGCTTGATAAAAAAGTATTTTTGCCCAAAACATTGCCTATTCGCATGTCCGGAGCCACCATTAAACTATTCACACAAGTGCTGTGCGCCGACCTTATTGGATGCCGTTAAAGGGAACCCGTCACCAGGTCCAAAGACCACATGAAGCTGGACAGGTATGACCGGCGCTCCCATGTAGGCTTGAGGGCACATGGACATGTAAAAAGGTGCACTTGGGTGTAATTCAGATTGGACAGTTCATGGACATCCCGCCATGTGCAGGACGCCGCTCATTAACGTGTAAAACGTGTGAGTACATGTGATTTTTGGTCCAAAAATCAAACAGAAAACATCGATGTGCACATACCCTTTTTTTGAAACACTGCGGTATTTCAGGGCAACCATAGTCGGAACTGAACTCCGGACCATAAAGGCCGGCTGCGCTGCCTTTCTTCTGCCTACATGCTGCGGGCGGGGAGCCATGCAACCGTTTCCGTGACGCAGAGCGCAGTTCGCTGTCAAAATTCAAAGTATGTTTACTTTGTAACTGCATAGCGTTGCAGAAAGATACAGGGGGCGCTGTGCATACCCAGCGGGCAGCTGACATACAGGTGGGTGTCTGCCTAGAGTGTCGGTGCCCCCAGGAAGTACAAGTGACGAGGGCATGTACCGCAGGGGCATCTTACATGGCAGCGCCTGGCGACAGGTCTTCCTTTAACCAACTTTCTGGATTTCTTAGCAAGGATTCCCGATGAACAAGCGTCTTATCAGCGCCATATGTCCCAAATGCGGGAGAACGCTGTCGATTGCAGCGGTTCTAATAGATTTGGTGGTTACAGCTGTGACAAGCCCCTGATGTCCGCAGCTGTATGTCTGCCATCCATGCCTACTGAAGATGGCACAGGGCGCCAGTCTGTAGGGCTAGAAACCGCCACCCTCTTAACAGGCAGAAAATGTATATATTCTGTAACTGGAGGCGCAGCCAAAGCAAACGTGCAGAAATCGAGGCTGCGACCGCTTCTCGCCGGCTTGTCTGCGCAGTTGCTGAGAGGCCATAAACAGTCCAACTGCTTTTAGCTACACTCAATAGGAAAACTTGGCAAGTTGTGGCTGCGGACACACTGCAAGGACAAAGGTATGCTACAAGTAGACTAATGCCATGATATTACCACATTACTTCTCTACACGTAGGCAGCCATTAGAAACTATTTACATCGCGCCTAGTTTAACCGGAACTACATTGATGAATGTCAGCAGCAGCTTCAGCCGCTACTATGATACTGCGCATGCGTCTTAGCTCTTGGTCGGATAGGACAGGGCATTCCAATACGACAGTGTCGTAAAGAACTGTAACGGCGCAGGCGTGGATTCCACAGGCCCAGCATCCCGACGCCCCGCCTTCTCTCGCAACACGCATGCGCGGACTGTGTTGTCAGGGGTGACGTGTCCCGGTGACAGCCTGGCAGGAAGTGGCGGAGCGCGGATCAGGGAGCCGTAGAGATGCTCAAGAAGTTCGACAAGAAGGACGAGGAGTCCGGTGAGTGGGCGGGGGCCGGTGTACGGGTCGGTCAGCTGCGGGCCCTGTACACGGGGTGGAGCGGATACACCGCAGCTCTCGCCGACCTCTGGGCTGACAACTCCCAGCATGTAATGTGCCGCCCTGTCCGTGCATGCTGGGAGTTGTAGTGCCCCTGGCTTCTATCTACAGAGATTACTGTAAACACCTGGTGGACGAGGGCACTTTATAACGTGCCTCCAGGTTGTGCGCGGTCTGTGCTGTACGCAGCGCTCCTGGACGGTGCGGATCCACGTATGGATCGCCCTCCATCCTCTGATGTCAGCAGCTCCGCCTCCTCCACAGCCGACCAATCCGCACATAACTTTCCAGTTGCTTGTGAACGGATTTGTGCTGACTCCACGTGTGGCGGCCGCGGCGGGTCACGGATGGGCGCAGGTTTCAGTGCATAATTCTTGCTGAAATCTGTGGCAAATCCAACATGCCTGGCGCGGCGACACAGAACCCGGCAGGTGGGGCGCATCCGTTTATTGTGGGGTCTCATGCTGACATCATTAGTGCAAGACAAAAGGAGTGCGTCACCGCAGGCAACGCCCCCTCTTTTGGGGTAATGAGGCTCCCGGCCCGCGGCTTCCCGGTTCCCTGCCCCCTGGCCTGCGGCGTCCTTGTCCCCGCCCTCTGGCCCGCGGTCCGCACTCCTGATTTTTTTCACATAATGTGGCAGATTACGGGCATAAAATAAATAAGTGAAGTAGCCTATTTTGGCGTGTGTTACATACATAATACGCCCACTATGTTTGTTTACATCTGCATCCAAGTTCTTGATCCAATGAGCCTTATTGACTGACTGGGTCTGTAATATAGGTGCGTTGTAATGCCTATACTACACCGCAGTACCCAGCACTGTCGGAGGTGTATGTAGTGACATTCAGCTCTGTTGAACCACAAGTTGTATTGGTGACTTTAGGCCCATTTAGATACAACGATTATCGCTCAAAAGCCGTCTTTTGAGTGATAATCGTTGTGTGTAACTGCACTGACATCGTGCAGTTTTCGTTATCTTATTGCTCATGACGACGATGAGCCTCATCAGGTATTCACAGCGGGATACAGCTGATACTATTGTTTCAGCTGTATCCCGCTCCCTGATGACAGGCGGGGGATGAAGAACAGAGCGGTCCAGCTGTGTTCTCCATACCCCGAACAGAGCGCTCAGCTGTATAACAGCCAGGCGCTCCGTGCAGAAAACAGCTGGATGCAGAAGACAAGCGTGACACCCCGCTTGTCTTCTGCATCCTCCGCACCGAGCGCTCGGCTGTATGACAGCCGGGCGGTCCCAGTGGGGAACAGCTGAATGCAGAAAACAAGTAGGGACACCCCGCTTGTCTTCTGCATCCTCCCCTGGCAGCGCAAAGTGATCACTCATCTTGAGCTGTAAATGACACAACGATGATCGCTCAAAAGTCGCTTGAGTGACATCTTTCGAGTGATTATCGTTGTCTAAATGGGCGTTTTTTGAAAGTTTCTAAAGATGATTTTTAGGGTCCTTTTAATTATAGCTGCCTTCTAGCTCATGGGCATAAGATGGGCACTTGGCTACCACAGAGCGTTTGGGAATGTTTGGGGATGGATGGTTGGAGGTGTCATTGCTCATTCCCATTCACTTTCATTGCTCTCAGCAGTTGCTCACACAGAGAGATTACTACCGACAACGATGACTTCTCGTCTCGGTCATTGGGGGATGCAGCTTGCAGACTGGGGGGTATAGCTGCTGCCACTAGGAGGCGGACACTAAGCAGAAAGTGTTAGCTCCTCCCACTTGGCAACCAGCTGTAGTTTAGTGTCCATAGGAGGCAGACAAGGTTTCTTCTTGATCTTCAAGCACCATCTGTATTTGGGGAATAATGGGGAGGCAGAACTCGCCCTGTTACCCCACCAAGGCAGGCGAACTGAACAGATCTAACTGGTATTGTTGTATCTTGATGCCACTGGAAGCTAGGGGTTTGACAGGGATTCTATGGGGGGTGGAGGAAGAGGGGAAGGCAGCTTGTGGGCCGCCAGGAAAGCCACTTCACGGTGCTGTGGCCTCCCTGCTGCCGACCCCGCTCTGCGCTTAAACACTGAGGGGGGTGCTGCCTTCTGGGGTGCTGTCAGGGAAGCCCCTGCAGCGGGGGCCGCTGTCTGCATTGAAAAGAAATGGAGCTGTAGGCTAACCTTACTGGGCTGTCAGGACCTACAGCCGAGCCAGCTCTGCAGCCAATCAGGTACAGTCAATTTTGTCTCTACCAGTACTTCCTGGTGGCGTCAAGATACAATAATACTGCTAACCCTTCTCTTATCCAAAGAAGAGGAGGCATGTTTGAGCATTAACTGGAATGTGTTTCCCCCCTCCTTTCACTGGTTCACTCCCTTCCTCACTAAAGGCAAGCGAACGCCAGGGGAACACTGCAGGAACAGTGGAGCATCCTGCCCGGTCAGAGGGATAAGTATCTTACCACTCAAGATAAGTATGGTTACTCACCCTCTGTCCTCTTGTCCGTTGTCCCCATGGACAAGTGTGGGGGTTGCCTTCTCTGCTGTGGGGATTTGCATAGCTGGCTGCTGAGGGGTTTCTTTCCTGGCTCCCCTCCTGACCTCTGAGGTCCTCAGTCCTTTTTAACGCTCTACTTGGTGGGGGTCCAGCAGACCTGGCCATGCCTCAGATGCATGTTCGGGAGGTCGTCTCTTAAAGCCATTCAATTCCACTTCAATAGATCCCGCAGTACTCCATATAGATGCACATCTAGTGCAGAGGTCGGTAAACAAATGCCAAGCCACTTATGGGACCACGGACCTCCCGTCCCCAGACGTACTCTACCAATTCCAATCAAGCGGCAGCATCAATGGTGTATCAGAAATACAAAAGGTTTATTGCTCCATAAAAAATGGCAACGTTTCGACTAAGAAAGTCTTTTTCAAGTCTTTTTCTGGCTTACAAAAGACTTTCTTAGTCGAAACGTTGCCAATTTTTATGGAGCAATAACCTTTTGTATTTCTGATACACCATTGGTCTCTTACAGCTATGTCATAGAATTCAGTAGAACACGATCGCTTCCTTTGCTCCACGACTCCAAGGTCTCCTCCAGAGCTGTGTTTACAGGGTTCTATTCCAACCTGGTCATGGTGCCCCAGAGGGATGGGCCCGCCAGACCTGTTCTGGATCTAAAGAACCTATATTAGTAAGTACAGGCAAGGCATTTCCACATTACTCTGGACACCTTGTCCTGTTTCGGGTGAGCATCATCTACCCCAAGTCCTTCCTCTTTACCTTGCAGTGTCCAAATTATCTGGGCCTCTCCTACACGGCTCAGGCCCACATACAGATGCCACCGACTGCTTCGCCTCATGAGGCAGATACACTTTTTGCCCCCCCAAAACAATGTCCCTCAATTCCATTCCTGCTTGGCTACTCCTACGGCTGGCATACAACTGATTAGCTTGGTGCCTGTAAGGGGAGAGAGCTAACACTTTCTGCTTAGTGTCTGCCTCCTAGTGGCAGGAGCTATACCCACATCTTCAAGCTGCGTCCCACAATGAACGAGACGAGAAAGGAATTTTACAGTAAGATCAAAATGTTTTTTTTCTGGCTGCACAGCAGATGCAATCATCCGAGGAACAAGAGTTTGCTCGTTCGTCAGCTGACTGAGTGCCGCTTCACATGGCCTAGTGGTTGGGCAATGGGCATTTTTACAAATACCATTGCCCAGTTATTGGGCAAAGTAAAAGGCCCTTAAGGTGGTGTTCATGCATTTCAAAAATCACATGTAAGATGTAAGCTTTTTTGTTGTTGTTTTTTTTCCGCTTGTATTGCTAAAATTCACAAGCGGTTTCTAAAAAAATGCATTGAATTTTTAACAGTATGTTTTTTTTTTAAATTTTTTGATAAATATAAAAAAAATTATTTTTTTTATTGTGGCTCAAAAGCGCAATAAAAAATTCCGGGTGTGAACTAAACCTAAGTTTACAGTTCTATCAAGACCTGTCTTTGCCGTGCAGATTCCCAGCAGTAAGCCATAGACAGAGCTGTGTTGTGGGATTTTTCCAGTCCACTTGAGTGATTATTTCTGGTTCTGTGATTTCAGGTGGCGGCTCCAATCCTTTCCAGCACTTGGAGAAAAGTGCAGTTCTCCAGGAGGTGAGTTGTAGATCTCAATCGCACATCAGGTCTGGATGCTGCTGAAACATTTCTAGGAAACTGAATAAAGGGGCTGTCCAACAGAAAGAACTTCCCACCTATCCATAGGTGTCTGATTGGTGGCGGTCCGACTGTTAGGATCGAGGAGAGCCGAGTGCTTGTTGGAAGTCTCATGGAGAAGAATACAGTGACGGAGTGAATGCTTGACCACCTAGTTCATATGGGGACACACGGAACCCCCACCTTGTGATCGGTGGGGGGCTCGGTAGTCCCACCGATCAGGCACCTATTAACGATCCTATGGATTAACAAGTTGTTTTTGTGGGACAACCCCTTTCACCCACGCATGTATAACTATGGAAGGGAATCCAATCACAATCGCTGGGAAACGTGGAGCGTTCATGATACATATGATGGCAGATTTTAGCCCCAGACGAAAGCACTGATCCAGTATCCTGACATGAAGTGTTGTGAATTTCTGATGTACTTTACAATTACCAATTTCAAGATCTCTGCTTCCTCACAGTGAATGCAAACTTCGTTTACAATCCAGAGAATTGCTTCCCATCCTGATCACACCGTTCATAGCTAATCACCAGAGACGGAACCGGATCAGTTTTCAGCCTCTGGATGTAACCAAGCAAGTTTTCACTCATTAAGAGCAAGCAAAGATATGAAAAGTGCAGAGATATTGGAAACCCTAAGGGCTTGTTCACATCAGTGTTGGAGGTTCCGTTTGGAACCTCCATAGCTAATTTCCACTAGAAAACAGGACAAAATAGTGCAACAAACTGCGCTGGTTCATCCTGTAAAGTCTGTAGGACTGCTGGCTGGAAATCGATCAGACCCATTATAGTCAAAGTGATCCATTCAGATCCTTTTGGCCGTGAGGTGCCATTTTCTTGCTCCCCAAATGGAGCAGGAAAATGGAACTCCTGAATGCCGAATGAGCCCCAAGTCTACTGCAAAAGTTGCAGACATCTTCAATACACCATTAATGCATTTTATTCACAAAATTGTCACAGTGCTTAATGTTTTTAATTCTAGGCTCGTTTGTTTAATGAGACTCCAATCAACCCCCGAAAATGTGCTCATATTTTAACCAAGATCCTGTACCTTATAAACCAGGTATGTGCACAATACTGTAGTAGTATTTCTGTACTGATAAAAGCCGTGACACATGTTGGAGACTTAACGTGCATTTACACACACAGATGATCACTCAAAATTCGTCAGAAACTGACAGTTCTGAGCGCTCATTTTGCATTAGTCCATTAGTAGCTAACTAACGCCATTTGTCTGTATTTGGAGAACAGCCGGTGCTCTGTTCTCTAAATACATCACTATTCTCTCTCCAGCGGGACAACAGCTGTTAAAGGATAGTATCAGCGCTGCCCGTGGAGAACAACAGATTTCTTGTAGACCTAAAATCGTCGATGGCCGAAAAGTGCATCTTAAGTGCACGATGCGCACACATTTACACGCAACGATTATCGCTCAAAAGATGGCTTTTTTAGCGAAATTTGAGCAATAATCGTTGTGTGTGTAAAAGGGCCTTTACATAACTTTTTTGTCTGTTTAGCTATAAATAATCTATGCACTGGGTGAAATAAATCAAAAACGGCAGCAAGTAAAAGTGGTGAAGCTGCTGAGGGCTGGAATCTGGTTACTCTCTTTGCTTTTTTAAGCTGCAATCATGTCCTCTACATACAGTAGGTACATTGGTTTCTCCTCTATCTTTGCAGGGGGAGCACATGGGAGCCACAGAAGCAACAGAAGCTTTCTTTGCTATGACCAAATTGTTCCAGTCAAATGATGTGAGTGATTTCTACAACTTGCATATTCTTAGTATGCAGGTCCTGTCCAAAGTATAGAGTACAGTGTCGGTAGTGCCAGTGGGTTGTCTTCCATGCATCCTAGAATTTGCAAAAAATAATTTTGTCATTTACTGCTATTAAACTATATGCAGAATAATTTTCAAGTTTTCAAGATCTTTGCTTTCTATCAGTGAATCCAAAAGCTAAAAATGTTGATCATGTCCAACCAATGCTGGGTGATTAATTGAAGCTATTCGATTAATTAGCATTTGCTAAAGAGCAATCATCAGCGTTGCAGAATCGATATTCATGCTGATCCCTGTGGGTGGGCTAATATCAGGCCGAGGGTAGGTGGGGTGTGCAAGACACAGGGCAGTAAACCAGTGTACAGGACGCTGATGAGCCGGTGCAGAAATGAAGCATAGCGCCTAGATTGGCTGAGCCTCTGCTAATCAGTGCTATGCTTGTGCAGTATACAAGCTTGGCATTGATTGGTTGAGGGTTGGGCAGTCAGTGCTATGCTTCATTCCTGCATTGTCTTTCAGCTCATCAGCATCCTTTACGGAACAGCAGAGGACTTAGGCCTCATGTCCACGGGGAAAACCAGGCCCGCTACGGATTCTACATGTAGAATCTGCAGCGGGTCCCTCCTGCCCCGCGGACATGAGCTCTTAAAATAGGAATTTAAAAGAATTAACTTACCCGCAGCGGACCGGGAAGGTCATCTCTTCCTCACGGCCGGATCTTCTTTTGCGGCCGGCGGATGAACTCGTGCCGCGCGCATGCGCCGGGCACATCCGCCGAGCCGAAGCAAGAAAGATCCGGCCGTGAGGAAGAGAAGACCCTCCCGGCCCGCTGTGGGTGAGTTAATTTTTTTTATTTCCTATTTTAGGTCTCCCGCGGATCCGGACGGCTTCCATAGGCTTCAATAGAAGCCCGCGGGAGCCGTCCCCGCGGGAGACCCACAGGAAAATGGAGCATGGTCCAGATTTTTTCAGGCTCCATTTTTAAAAAAATCCCTTTTATTGACCATCCGCGGGTATTTATCTACCCGCGGGTGGTCAATGCATCCCTATGGGGTGCGGATCCGCGTGCGGGAGAAGAGTTAAAATCCGCTGCGGATTTTAATTCTTCTTTTGCCTGTGGACATGAGGCCTTAATGTCTGGGTGGCTGAGGCTTGGGAAGGAGGTTCATGGGAAAGGGGGTGTTGGGGGACAGACAGTATACTGGGAATGTGGTGACTCAGGGGGTAGAGGAGAAGTACATTTTTTTTTTCCTGGCAAATACAATGAATTTGGGTTCACATAATTGATGGGATTCACATAAGATGTGAACAGAGCCTGAGGGTTAGCAGCATTTACGTTGCAGAAATATTTCAGACTGTCCCATTCATCCAAATGATACTTACAGAAATCTATGTGCTTGCCATCAGAGCAATCCCCGTATTTAAGTTGGACATCAGCTGCCTCTGGATATTAAAATGATTGTTCCATTTGCTGACAGCAAGCTGAGAACTTGAAAATAATTAGGTAATGAAACACGAAGGATGTTAGAAAGTTGCAGAATTTTATACTTTTCCTTATACAATGGTAGTCACCATTGAGCCATGATCAGCAGCCTAGAAAATGGGTACCTGCAGACCCCAGCTTTCTCAATCCTCAAGAGAGGCCATTGTTGCAGTATCTGTACCAACGTGTGTGTCTATAAATATATGTACCTTGTGTATATCCCTTCCCTCTCCCAGCCCACACTGCGCAGGATGTGCTACCTCACTATAAAGGAGATGGCAAGTATCTCTGAGGATGTGATCATTGTCACCAGCAGGTGAGTTCAGGCTTCTAATCTCCTTAAATTACACATACGCATTTTAATATAATCTGGTGGAGATTATTGGTTGATGTGTTTGCAGTTTAACCAAAGACATGACCGGGAAAGATGACAGCTACAGAGGACCGGCAGTGAGAGCCTTGTGTAAAATTACAGATGTAAGTCAGTTTACTGTCAGTGGGATTATCTTCTTTTTCAGCAGAGAAGCGGAAGAGCAATATCCCGTTGTAATGCTGTGTCTGTATCTCTTCAGAGCACCATGCTACAGGCCATTGAACGCTACATGAAACAGGCCATCGTGGATAAAGTGCCCAGTGTATCCAGCTCTGCTCTCATCTCTTCTCTGGTATATTCTTTTAAGTCCTACTAGATACAGTTTTTCCTGGGAGTAGATGATGGCACAGGCATGTGCAGATTATTTATGAAGCCTATATGTGTTCATTATCTGCATACACTGTTTGTTTTTAAAGGGGCTTGTCTCATACTTTCCCACTTGACTGATGATGAGCCTATTTCGGTGAAATAAAGCCTTACAATGCCATTAATAGGATGTCTGTGATGCATGGATGAATCGGTTTCCTCCAAAGCAGTGGTTTCCAGCTGTTTCAAAACACGGGCTGTTAGGGCATGCTGGGAGTTGTAGTTTTGCAACAGGTTGGCCACCACTGCTCCAGAGGAACAGCCTCATCCTTCCACTCTGTTTAATAGGATATCCAAATATGGGACCCTTATATGATATAGTACGTAGGGGCTGTTTAAAGCATCCATCCTCTTTGCAGCTCGTTTACATGTTGCAGTAGATCTTTGTGGTTGATGTGTAAGGGAGCATTTTTAGGTTTAGCAAAGTCAAACAGATTAAAGAGGCCCTAACGTCTTCAGTAAGCAGGGCCAGCTGAATAGCTTAGTAGCTGCGGCCCCACTGACTGTATAACATCTTTTCCTTCATTCCTACTACCCCTCCATACCAAGTCTGTTTAGATTTTGCTCCCAGTAGTATGAAACTGTCAAGTGGGCCGTCTCTTCTGCTCACGGTAATTGGATGACATCAGGTTTAATTGACAGCAAGTGAAGCATGCCTACTTTACAGATTCAAAGTGCTGGGAGTCAACTCTAATGGGACTGAGAATGGAGAGGGGGAAGTAGAGAGAAAAGACTCATGATAGCAGGGCCGCAGTCGCAAAGCTGTGCCACCGGCTTTGCTGATCTGAGGACATAAATGGTCCTCTTTAAATAAATAGGTCTGTATAATAATTGTTTATAACTGTTTAACCCCCTCAGCACCTGCTGAAGACCAGTTTTGATGTGGTGAAGCGTTGGGTCAATGAAGCACAAGAAGCTGCCTCCAGTGATAACATCATGGTGCAGGTGAGCTTTGTATGAATGCATTTATGATCCCAGAGATCGTGTGATTTGACATATTAATCACCTATCCTATTACTCCTCCAGTACCACGCTCTTGGATTGCTGTATCATGTTCGTAAGAACGATCGTCTCTCCGTCAACAAGATGCTGAGTAAGTTCATGCGTCATGGCCTAAAGTCTCCATTCGCCTATTGTATGATGATTCGTGTGGCCAGCAAACTCCTGGAGGAGGAAGATGGAAAGTAAGAAAATTAGTAATTTGGTGATATTTAGATATTCTATGTAAGGATGGAGAATAACTTTATGCTCTTTTTCAGCCGGGATAGTCCACTGTTTGATTTTATTGAGAGCTGTCTCAGAAACAAGCATGAAATGGTTGTTTATGAAGCTGCTTCTGCCATTGTTAACTTGCCTTCCTGCACTGCCAAAGAGCTGGCACCCGCCGTGTCTGGTGAGTAGGTTGCGTAGTATTTCAATTCTGCTGTGAGCCCAGGGGAACGCGATTTGTTTCCCCACCTCCATGCCTTATTAATTGGATGCTTAGAGATCCTTTATACCTAGTCCACGATACAAACTTCCTTGATTTAATTCTGTTATAATTTTTTTGCTCAGTGTTGCAGCTGTTTTGCAGCTCTCCAAAAGCCGCCCTCCGTTACGCTGCAGTCAGAACCCTCAACAAGGTACCGTGCTCTGAGACATCTTCATTGCATCCTAATATAGAACTGTATTCACTGTATATAAGTATATCTGGATTATTGCAGGTGGCCATGAAACACCCATCTGCTGTAACTGCCTGCAACCTGGACTTGGAGAATCTGGTGACAGACTCCAACCGCAGTATAGCCACGTTGGCAATCACCACACTCCTGAAGACTGGCAGCGAGAGCAGCATTGACCGACTCATGAAACAGATCTCCTCTTTCATGTCTGAAATCTCTGATGAGTTCAAGGTTTGAGTCACATCCTCTGTTACTTATGGAAGCATCAATCTTTACATTTAGTATATCTGATGCTCATTAATAAATAGGATAACAGTTTGGGGAATCATTTCCTTTAGATTTAACCTTTTAAAGGGGGTGGTCTGAAAAAATGAAGTTAACCCCAACACACAGGATAGGAGATACCCATCTGATCGTAGGGTTCCACTTTCATTGGGGCTGATGGACATGATGGTCACATATTCAAGTTCTCAGCTGTTTGATTCATGCAGAGGTTTTTAAGTCCCCTGGTC
This sequence comes from Eleutherodactylus coqui, assembly GCF_035609145.1. NCBI lineage: Eukaryota > Metazoa > Chordata > Amphibia > Anura > Eleutherodactylidae > Eleutherodactylus > Eleutherodactylus coqui. The sequence continues at coordinate 140,069,163 of NC_089839.1, read as the reverse complement.
TCATGATCAATGGATGTCCCAGCAGTCAGCCCCCTACTGGACCAATAGTTATCACCTGTCCTATGATTAGGGGATAACTTCTTAACATTGGACAACTCATTTAATCCCGCTTAACTGATTACCCCAAGCTCTGCTCCTTTAACAAAAAGGAACATTACAGTATTGGACAAACAAAGCTATTCTCCTTCAAACGACTGTAGCTCTGGTTCTGTTGTAGCTACAGTTAAGGTTTTGGTCTAATTTTAAAGCCAAGTAGCTGTGATAGAACTGAAGCTACAGCCATTTGAAGGGAGAACTGGAATACTGAATGTACAGCTGTCGCATTAAACTGTGAACAGAGGAAAGAGGTGGTGGGTGCAGAAAGGGACAAGCAGGCAGCAAAGAATCATCTGTGGTTCTCCTGTCTCACGGAAGAGGTTACACAGACTTTTGATCATGTTATAACCCCTTGTCAATCAGACACTATATTTGCTCTGTTACATATGGAGAACTTATTTATTTTTCATTAATCATTTTCTCATCTAATCACTCCTCTATGCTGTTTAACCCAACAGATGCCATAGTGGGGAAACAATTTACTGGTTCCTAAGGCTAAAATTAGTTACGTCACGAAGGGGTTAAATATGAACTTGAGGTGACTGAGTTGTGTGCCAAATATATTTACATGCCATATTTGGAGTCGGGAATGAATTTTTCCCCCTAAAATGAGGAAAATTAGCTTCTACGACAGTTTTTTTTTTTTGCCTTCCTCTGTGACAGTTAAGGGGTTAATGATGCAGAAAGTTTAGGTACCTGCGAAGACCTTTTTTTTTTTTGGAAGAAATTTGAAGATCTGTCTCAGCCCCTGCTCTGCCACGTTCATTTATGTGTTGGGTAATGCAGTGAAGAGGCCAAAGTGTCGGTTCCAGCAAGTCCCTAGCCCCTTCTTTCTGCTGATTTGTGGGTTTCGGCTGTTTCCAGTTATACACGGATAGCCTAGCCGAAGAATAGATCAGAAATGTTATATCCTGGAAAACCCATTCTAGGCCAAAAATAACTCCAGTTTATATCTGAATGATGCGTGTTAGTAGCTAAATTCTTAGCCAACTTCATAGGTTTGCATATTGTCTTCTAGGTGGTGGTTGTACAGGCGATAAGTGCTCTATGTCACAAATATCCTCGGAAGCATGCTGTTATGATGAACTTCCTATTCACCATGCTTAGGGAAGAGGTAAGGTCACATTGTGTTGTGTCCCTATATCGTTCTTCACTATGAAGTATACTGATGGAAACCCATTGTCAGTATTTATTTTGGAATATTCAATTCACATGTTAATTAGATTCCTTTTGGACATTGGGGGGCAATAGGCTGAACTGGATGGACATATGTCTTTTTTCAACCTTATATACTATGTTACAGGGTGGCTTTGAGTACAAGAGAGCCATAGTGGACTGTATCATCAGTATCATTGAAGAAAATCCAGAGAGCAAAGAGACTGGACTGTCTCATCTGTGCGAGTTCATAGAGGACTGTGAGTTCACTGTTCTGGCCACCCGCATCCTGCACCTCCTAGGACAGGAAGGACCTAGAACCTCAAGCCCTTCTAAGTACATCCGCTTCATTTACAACAGAGTTATACTGGAGAACGAGGAGGTCCGAGCAGGTGGGCGTTACAGGATCTCGTTGTTGTGGAAATCTTGACTTTCATTCTTATTCTGCTATTGATAACGATTTTTCTGCCTTTTCTCTGTAGGTGCTGTCAGTGCTTTGGCTAAATTTGGCGCTCAAAATGAAGACATGTTGCCTAGTGTATTGGTTTTGTTGAGAAGGTAGGTGTGTTTATATGTTGCCCTGTGTTACAATTAATTTCTCATTTTTTTACTATAAACCTGTCACCTAAAAAGTGGTTAGAAAATGAGATTAGAAGAAAATGGTTTGCTTTTTGTTCCCAGAAACTGTGCCACTGTGCTCTGGTTTTGTTCTTCAGTGGGGCAAAACTGCAGTGCCAGACACAACCAATGGACAGGAGCGGTTTTAAATTTTAAAGGGAACGCGTCAGCATGCACAACCCCTATCAAAATGCCGGGCTCACAGCAAACAGTTGATCGCTTCTGTCACCCTCAGCAAAAGCTGGTTTTGCTGATGAAAACTGCAGCCAGCCACATATAAATGTCTGCCGTGTAATACAAGCATGGCACAGGCACTGCCAGAACGAGAGATGCTTCTACAAAGTAGTTCTCTGTTATGGGTAATAGAAGGGGGTCCTAAACTATATACATTGTTCTCTTTACATACTCTAGCGGGGCATAAGAACGGGTTGCTTTCTTGGCACAATCTCTTCTGGGACAAAGATATTGCTAATCTGTCCTCAGGTTAGGCCATCACTATCATATTGGTGGGGGTCCACTGCTTGGAAACCCCACCAATTAGCTGTTCTAAGAGGCTGCCTCTTGGGCATGAGACATCATGTTCACTAGTCACATGGCCTGATAGTTCAGTCATATTCAAGTGAATGTGATGGAGATATCCTACCAGGCACAGCCACTATACAATCTGTAGGGCCATAGAGCTCTATAGAGTGCCGCAGCCACTTCAAATGGCCAATTGTCGGGGGTCCTGATTAGCTGACCCCTATTAATTGGATATTGATGGTTTATCCTTTTATTTATTTATATATAATTTATTTATATTTTGTGGCAAGGAGGTCCACTCGTCTGCGGATCACCGACCTCTGTTAAGAGAATGGCCATCGCATATAGAAACACTCCAGACACTTGTCGCGTTCTTTTAAATCTGGCGCTTGCCAGTTTTATTGCACAACATGGCATACAATACAGCATATCACAGTCTATATATCAGGGTTCACAACCCCCAGGGTCACTATCACCAATCCCACCCGGGGCGTCTGGAGAGCGTCGTCCTCCGTCTGACATGTGACTGTCTTTGATGGATCCGCCCAGGATCTCACTGGTCCCAACTGGACCTCTGGCTGGCAGCCAGCATTCAGCTCCTCTCAGCTATAACTTTCTATGAGTCTGGCAGGATCTGCTCCTTTTATCCAGTTCCTGCCACACCGCCTCAGGTGTTAACCCTTTCTGCAGTCCAGAATGCCTGTTTGTAGCCCTCTACAGGCGATTCTGTTCACTGCACTACATCTGTCTATCTATTCCAACAAATACAGTACACAACAACCATGAGAAACTCTGGAGTAATTTGTATTGTATAAGCATATCCCTAGCACTGATTACAGAAACCAGAAAGGAATCGGTAATTTCCTCCCACTGATAATTTTTGAAAATCCGGAAGGTCCATCCTCCATTTATTGAGGGCCTTATCAAAGAACTTCAGAATGTAACACATTATAAACATGGGTTATGGGTTTGGCGAGGTCCTCGGTTCTAAGGAGCTCCTCTTACCTGGAGGTGGCCTCAGGAGAAGTAAATTGTGCATTGACAGCATGCTGTAGCTGCAAATATCGGGGGGGGGGGGGGGGGGAAGCTGTATTGGGCACATTGAAAGAGGATTATAGGAACACAAAGGTGGAAAAAGCAGCTGAGTCCTTACAAGTTTGCTCCAAATACCTCAATCCTGCAACCGACCAAAACTTACGCTCCAGAAGTGCAACCAAGTGGGCAGGTAGTGCTGGAGTAATGAACATCCTCACATCCCAGCAGGGCATTGGTAACCATTCATTCATGGGCTACTACCCTCACAGGTAGAAGATTACACATGGATGTAGGCTTGTAGCGATAAAATTGGCTAGGCTTTCATATGATTGCAGGAGAGCACCATATAATGCCATCGCTGAACGGCTGAAATCACTGCCCAGCCACCAGTTGGCATAAACCAACGGAGCTGATAGAAATTAAAATCACATATTAGGTGCTGCTGGACCCCCAAATTCTCTAGGCGCCAGCAGGGTAGATAAGCTAAAACGCAGCAGCCTTTCCTGACGATAAATGGACTGAAGGATGCCATCAACTTGACGAAAGATTTCTAGAGGCAGATAAATAGAGCAAGCATGAAACAAATGTAGGTATTTCAGTAAAACATTTTAACCTCTTAAGGACCAGACACTATTTAGGGATTTTACCCATGTGGTGGTTTTACTGCCATATTTTTTTTTTCCTTTTTGTTATCCAAATTATTATTGCTGTTTTTTTTTTTTTCCGTGACATATAGGGCTATTTTTTTTTTTTTTAAATATCTTTTTCAATGACTTTTTTTTCCTTTTAGTTTTATTGGGGGTAAGAAGCTAAAAAAATGATTTCTTTTTAACGTTTATGGTAATTTTTTAAAATGAGTATATTTAAACTAAAATAAACTATGGAAGCAGGTTCCTTACTTTGTTTCAGACGTTTTGATATATACTATGTATGGTTTTGGATTACAGGGCGCCTATAGCAATGTTTTTGGGTGGTGTCGGTTTTGGGTTATTTTCTTTCTTATGTTATATTGTTGTTTTATTCTGGAATTTTGTTTTACTCATGTATGTAATTATGGTTTTTACTATCTATGTTCCCCATGACGTCATGTAAGACCTGGGGGACATTCATGTGTTTTGTTTTTTTTTCTTTGATTTGATATTTTTCCACTGTAACTTGGGCATCCAGAGGAGCCTCAGCTACAGTGGAAAAATGTCAAATAAAAACCCATTCTGCCTTCTCCTCCGGGTTATCAGCTGTCACTAACAGCTGATAACCCATCCAGCCTCTGATTGATTGCAGGCAGAGGCAGGAGGCTTAAAGCGCCACCGTAATTTTACATACGGCTAAGCTTTAAGCCCATAAATTTACAGTGCCTGGTCCTAAACGGGTTAAGTATATTCATTCTCCTCAACAAGGACAAAGCAAGGGAGGACCACGCCTTTAACGTAAGGACTATGTACATGGGACAATTATTTAGCAAAATTCATTCGAAGAAATTTGCATGACAATACTCAGTGTGTTACATAAATGTGAAGTGCTGAGCGAGAAGCCATCAGGATCCCACCAAGGATGTGCCTACCTAAACACTTTGCACGAGCACAAAAAACTAGTGGTGACTTTGGCTCCCATGCAGTCATTTAGCCGACCGGTGTCCCATCTAAATGGGACATTAGTCTCCGTGGCCATTATCAAGTGATCCAAATTCTGCCAAGTCTCTAGAGATCAGAAGTCCCAGATATTCGAATTGGTTGGCACATTGTAACCCAACTGGCAGAGGGAGAGTGGCATCATCACCATCCTCTAGGATAACCCTGGATTGACAAATGGCCACTGAAGGCAGTTTTATTGCTAGGGCAAAAAGCAGGTGTGATAAGGGGCACCCGGATCCAGTGTTGCAGCTCCACTGTGGTCCCAGCATTTGTTTTGACAGCAGCCATCAGAGGAAGTCAGGTGACCAATGCAGTGACATGAAGAATCTGGTCGTCCCATCATTTACTAGTTGGAGCTTAGCAGGGCATAGCGTTGCCCCTTTTCTCTAGGCATAGAACGGGCATCATTGAAGCTGGCACGCTACTTTCTTATCGCTACTGAGAAATCTGGGTAGAAGAAAACTTTGTTATTGTTAAACATAATGCCCCCTTTATCTCGCACAGCTCTTAGAATCACATTCCTGTCTTGGAAGTGCAACAGAAGGGCCAATAGAGGTATAGGTACAGAGTTTGGGGGGACCTGGACTACCAGAACTCTGTGGCCTTTCAATATCAAAGAAGGGGAAGAATTGGAAAGAGGTGCAGTCTCAACTTGTGGATTATCTGAGAGGTGTTGCAGAAAAATAAGCATCTTTGAGGAGGGAAAGCAGGAGACCTTATTGATGTTGTGAACATAAAATGTTTGGAAGAATGGTTGTAAGTGTTTTAGTATGGTGTGATGTTGACCGACTGTGGACACGCATTCGCTTGCGATTATCAGCTCTACGTTGTTGAGCCGAGGATTCGGCTTGAGCTGTTCACCGTCCACGGTTTGGTCTTCCACGTTTTGGGGACATAATAACAGTTAAACTGGTAAGCACTATTCTTTATATGCACTTGATATGAATGTCGCTTAGTAACGCTTGACTCTCCCTAGCGGCAATGTCGGCTAAAGCACAACAGCGCCACTAGACTTAATATAGCAACTTTGACCTTGCCTGACAGGTCACTCAATATATCAATCTCAAATTTTATGATTGTACGTCGGTGGGGAGGATGTCACAGATCTAATGACACCAAAATCATCCACCAAAGGCCACACAAAGGCGTCAAAGTGTGGTGCAAGAAAAGCCCGTAGGCTCTTCTGTATTAGGTACACCTAGAGGAGCCCTAAATTGCCAGAGTTTAGGTTGGAGGGGTTTTCACTATGGGAGAAGAGAGGGGAGATCTTTTTGGCCCAGGTACATTTTGGGGGTCTTTATTATTGTTGTGAACAATTTTAGAAGCTCCTCAGTGTTCTATTTTCCAGTTCCTGCAGTTAAGACACATTTGCTGCTTGGGGCGGTCAGTATCTACTGATGGTCCAACACCCATTTAGTGAATGTTTTGGGGAGTTTTGCAGCTACGAAGGGTGTAATATCTTATTTATATAGACTGGTGCATTCTTACTATTTACAGCAACTCCTACTAAAGTTAAAAGTACAACGGGCCGCAGTGTTGTGTATGGTTCCAATATCTCTACCTGAAAGAATTACAATTGTGACTAAATAATAATGGTCATTATCGATCCCTCTTCACTAATCAGAAAATATAGGCTGGATCGTTACATAGTAATCAGGGGTTGGTGTCATCAACAATCACCTTTTTGTTTGTGTTGGTTTGTCCATGGATGGGTGCTTACATCCCTGTTTTTAGATATTTATTAATAAAAATGTGTTTTTGGCATCTAGTCAGTGAATTAGAAATATTTAAAAATGATCTGATTTAAAAAAAAGGAAAAGGGGACCAATGGCATTGTCCAGCAGATTCTTTTACCAATTTCCAAGGAGGAATACAAGATCTTCTCCCTCCTATTAGGAAGACCCACACTACGGATGTTACACCTGATGCGATTCGCAGTCATCTGGACTGCCATCTGTCTTTGTCGCAGAGCATCGTCAACCTCTGATATATACCACTCCGTCGCAGTGGTTCTGTCACACAGTTTCTGGAGCTCTTGTTTGAGATCGGCTTTAGCCACTAGCATGGGTTGAAATGAACAGATTCTATTTTCTGCATATTGCGCGCGCAAAAATATCTGTGTGAGTCCGGCCTTAAGGCCCTTTTACAGGCAAAGATAATCGCTGAAATGGCAGATCGACTGAACGAACTGCCGACATTTTTGCATAAAATAACACATGCAGTTAATGCACTTTCCTCCAGGAGTTGTTTGCTCAGCTGGGCGTGTGTTTAGGCGATTGTTCTTGCATAAACGCTATGCCTGAGCAAACCTCTGGCCAATACATTCCATTGTTCTCTTGGGGCTGAGTGGACGTTGTACTCATTGAATATGCAAAGCAAAACAAAGCCATCTGTTAGCCGCTGAAAAAACGGAACAAACTACACGAAGTACTAGTGGCCAAACAATGGTTTTCATGCCAGCCTAAAAACCTTGGCTAACGATAAGTGAATGAATATTGCATGACTACCCACGTTTACATCTGACAATTATTGTGTGTTTACGTCCGTTTTTGAATGCATTTTGAGCAATAATCGTTGCGTGTAAAAGGACCGTAACCCCTTAGTGACGGAGCTTTTTTGCTTTTTTCCATTTTCGTTTTTTCCTCCTTCGTTTTAAAAAAATCGTAGCTCCTTTATTTATCCATCTACGGCGCTGCATAAGGGCTTGTTTTTTGCGGGATTAGTTGTATTTTTCAATGCTACTATTTATTGTACCATATAATGTCCTGCAAAAAACTTGTAAAAAAATTCTAAGCGGAGAGAAATGGGAAAAAAAAAAACAACATTCCACCATCTTTCGGTGCGTCCTGTTTCTACAGCGCACACACTGCAACAAAAATGACCCAATAACTTTATTCTATGGGTCAGTACAATTACTACGATACCTAACTTATATAGTTTGGTTTTTTTGCTGTACTACTTTTTTTTTTTTTAAGATATTTAATTTTAAAAAATTATTTTCTATGTCCATTTTCTGCGCACAGTAACTTTTTTTTATTTTTCTGTCAACATAGTTATGCGAGGGCTTATTTTGTGTGGTACGTCCTGTCGTTTCCATTGGTACCATTTTTGCATACAATTGACTTGACTTTGATCGCTTTTTATTACATTTTTTTGGGGGGGAGATAGGGTGACTAAAAAAGTGCATTTCGGGCGTTCTTTATTTTTTTTTTCGGACCACGTTCACCATGCGTGGTAAATAATACATTACTTTGATAGATCTGACTTTTACGAATGCAGTGATACCAAACACGTATTTTTGCTTTATTATTTTAATTTTTTTATTGCAAATATGGCAAAAGGTTTTTTTTTTTTAACTTTTATAACTTTTTTTTTTTTAAGAATAATTACTAAAACTTTATTGATCTTATTTTTACACTTTCTTTTAATCCTCTGAGAGGACTACAACCAGCGATGCTTTGATTGCTCCCATACTGTTTTTTTCACAGGCAGTCTATCAAGCCACCCCACGGGGATGGCTTGATAGGCAGTCGGCTAAGGCAGCCCTGGGGCCTTTCAGAAGGCCCCCAGCTGCCGTGACACCTGCACGGATCCCCCAATCTCACCGCAGGGGGGCTGTACGGGACCCCCGAACATCGTTGGGGGGATTTAATTGCCGCTGTCAGAATGGACAACGGCATTTAAAGGGTTAATAGCCGCAATCGGACTAACGGCCGATTGTGGCTATTGTCCGCAGGTGTCAGCTGTAATAAACCGCTGACACCCGCGCTGTATGGAGGGAGATAGCGGCGCTATCTCCCTCCATGCATGTCCTGCAACAGTAGGATGTAAAAACACTATAGGGCCGTCACAAAGGGGTTAAGCCTCAGAAAACCACTTTAGCATATAAGGTAAGAACTGTCTGTTGTAGTCACTGATCTTCTGCGTTCCCTTGCAGATGTGTGATGGATGACGACAATGAAGTGAGGGACCGTGCCACCTTCTATCTGAATATTTTGGAGCAAAGACAAAAGGCCCTGAATTCTTCATACATCCTTAATGGTGTGTCCGATGACTTCCTGTAATTGTATCCAAATTATTGGCAGATCTAGAAGTGACTAATTCTTTTGTTAACACAGGCTTAACAGTGTCCATCCCGGGATTGGAGCGCGCATTGCATCAGTACACGCTGGAGCCTTCGGAGAAGCCCTTTGATCTCAAGTCTGTCCCATTAGCCACAGCACCCGTCTCGGAACAGAGAGCAGGTCTGTCAGCCGATTATTATTGGACCATCCATAACACTGTTATTATTGTGATATTCTTCCCAAACTGCTGCTAAGGATGGACCACATAAATCTCCCATTGAAGGCAGTCTTAAAGATTAGGAAAACAAAGGGTCTGCTTTTTTTTTTTTTCCACTAGAAACAGTGCCATCCTTAGGCTACATCTGGAATTGCAGCTGGGAAACAGGCTGCAATACTGGACACGGACCGTTATATATATTGTGTTAATGGCGATGGTGCGCTTCCATTTTACAAAAAATATAATCGTAAAAAAACAAACTTAACAGCAACTATGCAATATTGATTATATATTTTGGGACCTAAACCTGTGCAGTGATTTATGTGAACTTATTATGTTTAAGCACTGACCAGTACTGTCTCTTGTTTATTAGAAAATGTGCCAGCTGCAGCAGTAAGGCAACCCGAAAAAGTGGTATCCACTAGGCAGGACATATTCCAAGGTAGGTTAACTCCTCATATGTAATGTATTGTATGATGGCTTTTCTGTGGGGTCAGAAACGTCACCTTTTTTGTTTTTTAATGTATAAATAACATGACTTTTTTTATTCTTTGGGTTGCTACAATTATGCAATACCTAATTTATGGGGGGCTTCTATAGGCCAGTCAATCACAGAAGTGCTGGTGGGGAGTCTGTGTTGGGATCAGCGTTCTCTTCATTCCCAGCCATTAGAATGTGATGTTTAATACGGCTGGCACCTACTAGTGATTCCATGGGCATGGTAGCTCCTGTGCTCATGCCATTACTGTAGCATAAAATTACATCTGTATATGGGAATTATATACTTCCAGTGAAGCCATAGTTCGCCACAGGGCAGGAAGAGGTTAAACCTATAACTTGCACTAAATTGCCACCAGAAAACGAGCACTGGAGCGAATATGTAGTTGTGGTACACTTAGTGTTTTAGAGCTCTCTTAGGCTGGATTCACACGAACGTATATCGGCTCGGTTTTCACGCCGAGCCAATATACGTCGTCAATATACGTCGGGGGGGGGGGGGGGAGGAATGGAAGAGCCGGGAGCAGGAACTGAGCTCCCGCCCCGTCTCTGCCTCCTCTCCGCCCCTCTGCACTATTTGCAATGAGCGGGGGGTGAGGCTAAGTGACATGAATTAGCCCCGCCCATGTCCCGCCTCTCCCCATTGCAAATAGTGCAGAGGGGCGGAGGGGGCGGGAGCTCAGTTCCTGCTCCTGGCTCTTCCACCCCCCCCCCTCCTGCAGATGAGAACGACGTATATCGGTTCGGTGTGAAAACCGAGCCGATATACGTTCATGTGAATCCAGCCTTAGGCTGGCTTCACATGGGCATAAGTATAATTGCACGATGGGTGTTGCATTTTTGTGCATGTGTAGTTTTTTTTTAAATATATTTTTTGTGCATCAATGCTTCCATTGATTTCTATAGGCAATAAAGTTTAATATGTGCTATTTTTGTGCACAATGCGCACAAAAATAGAACGTGTTGCATATTTTTTGTTTGTGTGAACTAAGTGCGCGCAAAATCCACAATATTAAATCACAAACATGTTTGGTTTTTCCAAAAAAATAGCGACATGTTCTATTTTTATGCATGTGTAATGTGCAGCTCAAATACACCCCTTGTGAATAATCCCTTATAAAGAGTTGTGCACCTTAGACTAGAAAATCAATAAAAGCTTTCAGCTTCTGAATGTTTCCATTCACTGACAGTAAGTGCTCTTAAAATCATGAAGAATTGAAATGCACTGATATTTATTGACAGCTGCATTATATTAGTATGTTCTCATCTTCTTATATGGAATCCTTTTTAACTATTCTTCAGAGCAACTCGCTGCTGTCCCGGAATTTAAAACCCTTGGTCCTCTGTTCAAGTCTTCTCCAGAAGCCATCGCCCTCACGGAGTCGGAGACTGAGTATGTGGTCCGCTGCACTAAGCACACCTTTGTTAATCACATAGTATTCCAGGTGAGACGGCCTTGTTACTGCAATCACTTGGTGGCTGGTTAGGGCCGATGTCATTTACTGATGTCTGTTTCTCTTTCGCAGTTTGATTGCACAAATACCCTGAACGATCAGATCCTGGAGAACGTCACTGTACAGATGGAGCCCATCGAGGGGTATGAAGTTATCTGCTCCGTAGCCGTCAAGTCTCTGTCCTACAACCAGCCGGGAACCTGCTACACTCTGGTCTCCATACCCGAGGATGATCTCTCTGCATGTAAGGACTGCTTAAGGCACATCATATCCTGTCCTATGTCTTCTGAGGCAACAAGTAGATTATTACAGTAGCAAACACCTTGGTAATATAGCAAACCTATCATTCCAGATAGAGAAGGTGAAATGAAAATCCTACTTGTCCTTGTGTCCTTGCTGTTGTGAAAAGGTTCCACTTCTTAGTTCCTATTTGCTTCTTTTCTTGTAGATTCTTGTACATTTAGCTGCATGCTGAAGTTTACTGTTAAGGACTGCGATCCTAACACTGGTGAAACTGACGAGGAGGGTTACGACGATGAGTATGTGGTAAGTAGATGTATTTAAATGGTTCCCCAAGTGCTGGAGATGCAGTGGGAGCAGAGGCACAATGGCTCACATCTGGTGGGAATGCCGCCCAGTGGCTGACCTCTGGAGGGAGGTGACAACCCTGTATAATTTTGTCTGCCATGCAGACGTGACGATGACACCTAGACTAGCTCTGCTCTTGCTGTTCCCGTGCGCTACGAGAGTAGCCAAATCAAGTCTCCTAAAACACTTTATAATTGCAGTGAGAAGGCTTATCCCAAGGTTTTGGCGCTCCACAACCGTCCCTACTAGGGGCATGTGGGTGGAGGAACTCCACACCCTCATGAGATTTGACGAACTTGGAGCGGACGAGCCCAAACTATGGGAAGCATATCGCAAGACATGGCAGCCATGAGTGGCATTTAGGAGCACAGACGACCTCAAACGGTGGATAGACCAAGGCTCACTCGATTGAGCTTCCCCTTAAAGAGTACGGTTAACATCCTATACTGCCTCACCCGTCTCCAACCACCTAGCCAGCACCCCTGTTTGTGTTTTAGTTTAAGTAAAATTGAATTAGCTAGGAAAGGAACAGTTTCTACGAGAGTTCAACTTGGGTTCGAGATGGGTCGCTCAATCTCAAGCATCAGACTAAGACCAAGAGGAGAGACCGAGTGAGGGAATGCTACAGTAAACACGCACCCCACACAATAACAGACGCTCCCACAAGAGGCAGTCACATTCCTCTTCAAATCTCCTCCTCTCCCCTCTTTTTCTACTCTTGGTAGAAGTAGTTGTTTATAGTGCTGTTAAATAGATAACTACCTTTAAAGTTATTCCTTTTTCTTATCCGTGTGAATTGACCATAATCTGATGTCAAACAACGACAGTTTTGCATTTAATAAAATTTATTTGAACCATAAATGGTTCCCCAACTATTGATTGCTGGGTCTTAAAGGGGGCCTGTCAGGTCCCTAATAATGCCAGGTATAGTATTGTGACAGAGGCCTATATCAGTGCTGTTGCTTATACTGAGCACTTAAGAAGCTTATGAAAACCTAGAATTTTTTTTTTTTTTTGTACTCGCCGTAAAATCTCTTTCTCATTTCATTCATTGGGGAACACAGCTTGACCATGGGTATATAGCAACTGCTGATTGGAGGCGGACATAGAGTAGATCCTTACATTAGCTATATATCACCTGCAGGCACTCAGCTAATTAGTTTTGTACGTAAGCAGTAGGAGCACCCCTGGAGGGGCTGTTATAGTATGGCCGTGCATAAACCAAGTTAGAAAGGCGCCAGTGTGACAACAAAGGGCTACCCCCAACCAGGGAAAAGAACCACTAGATCTAACTTATGCAGGGCCTGTTCTTCTGGATGAACTGCATCGGGGAGAAAAGATGGTAGAACAATATCCTTATTGAGGTGGAAGTCGGAGACCACCTTCGGCAAAAAAGATGAGTTGGGGCGTAATACCGCTTTGTCCTGGTGTCCCTTTAATGAACTAAGGCTCAAGCCGAGGTCCAGTCCCTCCTGTAAAAATGACAGCAGGTGAGGTAAAGAAAAATTAAAGGGGTGCAGGCTATGGCCTTTGCACCAATGAAAATAACTCCTCCAAACGCGGTAATAGATGTGGGAGAATGAGGGCTTTCTAGCCTTTATCATTGTGTGAATTACCGGCTCGGCTAAGCCACGCTGTTTTAGAACCGTGGTCTCAACCGCCAAACCGTCAAATAAAGGCTAGGTAAATTGGGATGGAAAAGGGGGCCCCTGCAAGAGTAGGTCGACTTGAGGTGGCAAGCGCAAAGGTGCATTGTCTAGCAGCTGGGTGAGATCTGAATACCACACTGCCAGGGCAAATCTGGAGCCACCAGAATAACTGCGCGACCCCCCCCTCCCTTAAATCTTTTTGCGAAGATGCAGAATCAGGGAAAAGAGAGAAAAAAGATGTAAGGGAACCGAAAGTCCCTCCATGAAATCACGAGGACATCTACTGCCCTAGACGGAGGGTTTCGAGAGCTGGTCACGGAATCTGGTAGCTTGCGATTGAACCTGGATGCCATTAGGTCGACGTTCGGGCTGCCCCACTACTGACATATTACCTGGAAAACTTCTGCGTGTAGTTCCCATTCACCTGGGTCGACCATCTTCCAGCTGAGGAAGTCGGCCACCCAATTGTCCACCCCGGGAATGTGAACTGCTGAGAGAGCCAATAGGTGAACCCAGTTGAGGATCTTGGCCACTTCTGCCATTTCCTCTGCGCTACAGGTTCCTCCTTGGTGGTTTATGTATGCCATCGCTATAGCGTTGTCCGATTGGATCCGCACAGGCCGACCTGCCAACTGAGGAGCAAAGTAGTGGAGGTAATGGAGAATACCCTGTAGTTCCAGAATGTTTATGGGTAGCGATGATTCCTATGCGGCCAGGCTGAACCATTGTAATGGCCGTGCATGGAATTGGCCGAAGGGCACTGCCTTGGATGCGGTGACCAGCAGGCTGAGCATGCTCATACAATGTTGTAGATTTATGGTACTGATTGTCATCGGGTATTTGGGGAATGGTCCTGAGGATGACACAACTTTGAGACCTGGATCCTCCCCGTGTCATCAACATGCAGGGTGTAGCCGGTACGCACCAGAAGTGCAACATCGCATCACACGTAAGTGAAGACAGTACCATGAGGTGCCTGGGACTCGTGTCAGCCGGCGTTCCTCTGGAGAAGATAAATCCAGGTTCTGCTTGCTTCCAACAGGGCCCTTCTATCCACTCCCCATGATCCCAAGGGTGGGGGAGTGGCTGCTCCCCAGCAGCACCCCCATGGCTGGCGGCTCAACGTACTGGCACCCCAGACATGCCACCTTGTCTTCGAAGGCAGGGCAAATAACTGTCAGGATTCAGCTGCCTGTTCGCCCTCCTTGTGTGGGGGTAGAGTGGAGAGTAGTACTACTCCGTCGACCTTTTTACTGAGCGGCCCAGGAGGACGGCTGTCCGCTTGTCCATCTCCTACAGACACCAAGTTTAAAACTAATTAGCTGAGTGCCTGCAGGGGGTATATAGCTAGTGAGAGGAGCCAACTCTTCTTTTTTTTTTCTACTTGGTGTCTGCCTCCAATTGGCAGCTGCTATATACCCATGGTCTAGTTGTGTCCCCAATGACAGAAACGAGAAATCTACATTTGCAACTAGCTGCAGAGATTAGTCCGCTGTTGCTCATTACATTTTCACATATTCACCCCTCCTCACCTCTCCTTCTGCACAGTAATATAGAGATACCTGTCAATCAGTGGAAGGAGGGGTAAGTCGTGAATTTCTGAATATTTAATGAGCCGCACTGGCTAGCTGGAAATGTAAGTTATTAAAAACTCCTGAAGTGATCAGTATAACTGACGGTTGAAACCAGCGTCTGCCACATACTGCAGTGCTACATCCTAGTTACTAGTAGGAACCTGACGGGTTTCCTTTTGAAGCCTTCTTTTGGGTTATGTAGGGTGCACATGCTGTGTTGACAGATGGGGGGAGCACTATTCAATGGGAACAGTTAACTACTAGTCTATATGACAGATAAGCATCAGTCTCACCGTTGCAGGACTTAGCCAGTTTTTGTGGCTGTGGGTGCAGAAGACTTCTGCCCCTTCCCCATTTAGATCATTATTGGTAATTGTAGCTATGACTCTTTGTTATATGGTGTTTAATGTTTGTGGTGGTTTAAAGTAACTTTACTTTTTTGCAGCTGGAAGACATTGAGGTGTCTGTCGTGGATCACATACAGAAAGTTCTGAAGCCAAACTTCGGAGCAGCCTGGGATGAGGTGGGAGATGAATTTGAAAAAGAAGAGACTTTCAATTTATCCACCATCAAAACTTTAGAAGGTAAAACCTCCCGTGCGGCTGATATGTCAGACGTCTGTAGGCTACTTACATGATATATAGTATTGTGTATTTATGGATTGCTTCAGCTCTCCATCAACATTCACCGATTGATCAAGTGTGAAATCGATGAAATGTAATTTATTTGGATTTATATTTTATCCACAGATGCAGTTGGAAATGTAATAAAATTCCTGGGAATGCAGCCATGTGAGAGGTCGGATAAAGTGCCAGAGAACAAAAATGCACACATACTGTACTTGGCAGGTAAATGATCTTCCAATTTGGGTCCAAACGTCTAAAGGCCCATTTAGACACAACGAATATCGCTCAAAAGACATATTTTGAGCGATAATTGTTGGCATTTACAGCGCAAGATGATCGTTCAAGATGAGCGATCACCTTGCGATCACCCACTTGTCTTCTGCATCCAGCTGTTCCCTGCTCCGAGCGCCCGGCTGTTATACAGCCGAGCGCTCGGAGTGGAGGATGCAAAAGACAAGCGGTTGTCTTCTGCATCTAGCTGTCTTCTGCACAGAGTGCCCAGCTGTTATACAGCTGAGCACTCTGTGCCAGGTATGGAAAACGCAGCTGGATCGCTCTGTTCTTCATACCCAGCCTGTCATCGGGAAGCGGGATACAGCTGAAACAATAGCATCATCTGTATCCCGCTGTCAATCTCTGATAAGACTGAAATAATCATGCTGAAAGACGACGATGAGCAACAGGATAACGAAAACTGCACAATGTCAGTGCAGTTACACACAACGATTATCGCTTAAAAGACTGCTTTAGAGCGGTAATCGTTGTGTCTAAATGGGCCTTTAGTGTATTTAACCGCATGTTGAAGAATGGGGCAAAAATATGAGTTTGCATTAAGCCAGAGACTTTGAGACCAAAGATTAAAGAAAAATGTAGAATTGTGATTTCTGCTCTGAAGTATAATACAGGATCAGTAATGTGTATATACACAGTGACTCCACCAGCAGAATAGGGAGTGCAGCTCTGGAGTATAATGTATATAAACTGTCAACTGACTAACATTGCATAGTCCTCTTACTGGGATTTTTTTTTTCTGCTTCATGTTCAGGTGTGTTTCGGGGTGGCCATGACATCTTGGTACGTGCCAAGCTGGTTCTGACAGACACTGTGACTATGCAGGTTACAGCTCGGAGCAAGGAGGAGTATCCAGTCGATGCCATCATGGCATCAGTGGGCTAAGAGTTGCAGCCTTTTTACACTGCAGAACGAAAAGGAGTTGCATTGTACAGTACATTAACCCTTCACAGCCAGAGGGTGCCTTGAACATATGGGAACACTACGGCATAGTATATTTGCATTCACCTGGTTTTACAGTGCTTAGACCATCGACTGGGGCTTTGCAGTTTACTAGTGATTTACCAATAAATATAACTCACTCACACAAGTGTATTTAGGCTGTTTTATGTGCATGTTTTTGTGCTAACAGCCCATTGGTTTACACTGCACCATTCGGACTATATGATGCGTGTGAAAAGGGTAAAGCATGTCCAATTTTGCTGCATATAACGCACCATTCTAGTCTTAAGGGTGCATTGAATCCGCAGTGTAAATACGCTTGTGTGAGCGACTCCTTAGGAAGCGCGTCTTTTAATAGAGTAGTTGGTAAAAACAAATTACTGTCTGGGAATCCTGTAATTATTGGCTCTACTTTTGTAATGAAAGAACATGTGCTGACTTTTTCCTTGCTGATAAACTGAATCCTCTCTAGGCATTTGATTTCCCTCTATAGTTGTCTGGCTCAATTGGGATTTTATGAATAAGCCCCCCCCCCCCCTCCTTCCTTATGTGCAAGACCTAGTTTCAATAAATGTAGCCCTAGCCTCACGTTGTGCTGCTTGCACCGTTTGACTGACTGCTGATTCTGGACATCCAAATGCCAAACATGGGCTATAAAATTAGCATAAAACTCATTTAAAGCGGTATTAATGAGCTTTCTATAAACTAGCACTCTACAGGTAGTAGGATGATTCTTCTACATGTAGGGTGTAACTAGTCATTGTTTCAGTAAAGGCACCAATATTAAGGAATGGCCTGGAAAATATAGATTGCATTCGTATATCTGTAATGCTTACATTCCTTAAAGTGGTATTCCATCTGTAAATATCCTAAAGGGAGTGGGGGGTGCTTAGGGGTCTGTGAACATGAACCCTAAATGGTTTCAAAAATAGAGGTGATTGGTAAAGGATCCAACATTTTTGATGTGAGAGACAACCATAAATAACCCAGAGCAGAACTCGCTAAGCAGCCTAGATGCAGCTTGCATACTGCAGTGCAAATGTGAGGGGGAGATCCCAGAGGAAGACTCGGATCATTATACGTGAATTCAGCATCAGATTTGTGGTTAGGATGTACCTTCTTTAGAACCATCTTTAAAGCATCCGTGACAAGCGGTGAAGAATTCTTTGTATAGCCAAGTAGAAGCGTCATCCCTCCGCTGAGTTGCTCTTTGTCTCCCTTGTGTCGGCCGTGTGTTTTGAGGAATATGTTTGGTACGTTTCATTTGCAAATGTCAGAAGTGTCGGGCGCCTCCTAGGAATCTATAAGCTGGCGCTCCAGAGAGTATCTGCTCGTCTCTTCTGTATACTCAGACTTTTTGCTTTTTTTGTATGCAAACTAAGAGCCTATTGTAAAACACCACAATAAAACAATGAATCTAATTCTGCTGCCAATGTCAGTCCAAACTTTGTATCATGGGCATGATAGTGCAGGTCTGCAGGCTTCTGGCATGTAGTAGACCTGGCTGTAGGGTTTATTCACCTTTCCATCACCATGTCAACAAGGGGGTTTACAGCGATGTAAAACAGTTCTAGTACATTGGTAAGATACCAGTGATGTCTGATTATGGAGGTTTGACTGCTGGGATCTTCACCAATTCAACGAAGGGGGCGCAAGAACCGATAAAGGTAGGTGGCTTTTTGTCACTGGTAACTTTCCATTGAGCCACCTGAGTAAGGCTCCTATTCAACGGGCATGGAAGAATGAATGAGAATGTCTAAAAGTGGGAAACTCCTTTAAAAAGGATCTCCAGGATTCCTCTTTTTAAATAACCCCTTAGTGACCAAGCCTGTTTGTCCCTTAATGACCAAGCCTGTTTGTCCCTTAATGACCAGGCAAAGTTTTGGAAATCTGATATGTCACTTAACATAGAATAACTCCGTAAAGGTTTTGCATATCCAAGTGATTCTGACATTGTTTTTTGCCACATATTGTGCTTCATTTAGGTGGTAAAAAATAGACCAATAAAGTGTGTATTTATTCCAAGCGCCAAAATTGTAGAAGACTTTCTAAAACTTGTCATTTTTTTTTCATATATTTCAACTGCAATATGGCAAATATGTGCAAACATACTGTACAATGCCCCCGTTGTAGCCCCAATCTGCTTACTGCCCTTTCGCAGAATAGACTTATTAAAACGAACTATTTATTGATATATATTAAAAATACGCACACATAGGGCACAAGCTCTGTGGAGCGCTCACAAACAGACAACACTCAAACTATCAAGAGAACAAGGTCTCTCAAAGATGTTCCATGGACCCAATAACTCAAGCCAGGACACTCATTTATGGTCTCGGATTGATAGACTCCCAACAGGTAGACGATCCCCCGCACATCGCCGGCCAGGTGTTACCTGGGGCCGCAGCAGAGAGCACGCACCGCTTCATCCACACGAGGACAGGAGCAGCGCAGCCAGCATCTGACAGGCTGAGGACGGGAGAACGCACTTCAGCGCAGGACGATCCCCCGTACCCCGCTGACCAGCTCTTACCGGGGCTGCTGCAGAGAGTGCTCACTGCGTCAAACACGAGGAGGACAGGAGCAGCACAGCCAGCCCAAGCAACGGAGCGAGAAGAGAGACCGCACTGGTGATGCCAGGATGGAGAGCCAATCAGCAACAGGGGGCATCACCTGGCTGTCAAACAGCCTTGCCCTTGTAGACAAGATACACCAGTACAGACGGGTTGTCCGCGTCCTTTCTTCTACTGTGGTATCTGCGTGCAGTCGAGACCGTGTAAACCTTTGTGTCGTGCCACTTGGCGGTAAGCATTGGGTCACTTGGAAGCACGTACGATGCCCCCTTGCCGGTATATCCTGTAGTGCTCTCATACACCTTATATAATTGGACGCCATACTGGGCAAGTTTAGATGGGATAAACTGCCGAAAGAGCTGCCCATTTTGGGGTGCAAATCCTCATTTTCATGTGCACTAAAGGAAAAAAAACTGTCTTTAAAATGATAAATTTGCAAAAATAGGACATTTAATTTTTTTTCATCTATATTGCATTAACTCCTGAAAAGAAACTGTGGGGTCAAAGTGAACGCTAAAGGATAGAACATGCCGCGATTTTGCATGGAGTTCATATTTACTGGGCCCCGATGAGTTGCTATGGACCTGAAGACTTGGATATAGCCTCTGGGCTGCTGTCCACGGTGGCCTGTAAGGCTCAGTCTCTGACTGACCGACCCCATAGGTATTCTAATGCATTATTATACAGATGGATAGTAGCGTAATAAAAGAATGATATAAAGATGGTGATAATAAAGTCCTCTGGTGGGACAAAAATTAATTTATTTATTTTTTTTAACTGTCATAAAGAACCTCCGTCACTATTCTCCCAATTACTATATATTTATATTCTCACGTGGTATCGTTGTGTTTGTAGTGCCCACAGAAGGAGGTAAGTATGTTTAACCCGCAGAGTACACGTCCTGAAAAATGACATTTGCTATAAGTGTCATCATAGCAGCTGGCAGAATTAATAGAAAAAAAAGTAACACTTAGTAGTTCTATCTGTTCCCAAAAGTTGGATAATAGAAGACAAGTTCATCCCGCAGAAGACATGACCCACAGCCCCCGGCGCTGGGACTGCAGCGGCACAAAAGAAGAAAAAAAAAAGTTCTTGTGTACAAAAATAGAAAACATCAAAAAAATGGTGTAAACTTGGTGTCGCCGGAATCGTAGCGACTCGGTGCATAAGGTTATCACATGATTTATTCTGCACACTGAATTGCATAAGAATGAAATCCAAACAACGGAGGGCAGAATTCCTTTTTCTCCCTAATTCCATTTTTAAAAAAGTAATAAAAGTTCTACAATACATTATATGGACCCAAGAATGACGCCATTAGAAAATACCACTTGTCCCACAAAAAAGCCTTGCACAGCTCTCCGTGGAAGAACATATGGCTCCCGGAATGTGATGATGAGGATAACTGAAGAATTGGTTGGTCACTAAGGGGTTAAGGGATGTAAGGAATCTTGGGATGC
This sequence comes from Eleutherodactylus coqui, assembly GCF_035609145.1. Lineage (NCBI taxonomy): Eukaryota > Metazoa > Chordata > Amphibia > Anura > Eleutherodactylidae > Eleutherodactylus > Eleutherodactylus coqui. The sequence continues at coordinate 140,048,170 of NC_089839.1, read as the reverse complement.
CGCAGTGTCACCCACGGTTGAATCAGCCAACCCAAACAACCAATCAGGCTGCTGGAATTGTGAATCAGAACCAATCAGGTTGCTGGAATTGCTGAATACGGCTGAGCTGTTACAGAAATTGTAAATATGCGCCCCCCGTACGGGTCAGGTTGCCCCGTGCCAAGCCATGGACCTGAGGCGCCGCCGCCGGGCACACGAATCACGTGGTGAAGACGGCGGAGGGTCTTGAGCTAAAGGAACACTGGCGGCGCTACCGGAGGTGGCAGAGAGATGGCGCTAGCAGCGCATTCCCGAGGAGGTAGCTGCTCAAACCCTCCATTGCCTGTAATGACCTGCGGCGACATGTGGCGGCAGCACTGAGGCGCTCGGTAACGTCTTGTGAACGCCGCTGGATGAGCCTGTGCGATCAACAAACCCCTCCGCCACCCCCCATACATATATACTAGAACCCCGACCAACGGCTGGCAGCACGACCTGACAAAGGTTGTAGTACTGCTGCCGAACTACAAGTCCCAGCACTTTGTCCACGATAGAGTCAGGGCAGCCGACCGCGTCTGGGAGCCGCGTAAGACTGCCGTTCTCTAGCCCCACCCTGGTCACGTGACAGGCGATCAGCTGACCTCTTGTTTCCCGCCCGGTCGGCAGGCGCTGCGTGACCGTCCTGTGGTACTTACGGTGCAGGTAAGTGGGTAGAGGTATATTACGTCTGCAAGCTGACAGAGGCATGCTGGCAGTTGTAGTTTCACAACAGCTTGCATTCATTTACCGTCTGACTACAACTGCCAGCATGCAGCTAGTGTACCAGTGTCCAGCAAGTTGGGCTGGGAGTAGTAGTTCTGCAGCGGTTAGCAGCCGGCCGCCCCCTGCGCAGCTTACTGAACCCAGAGGTACTTTAGAGAGAGTCGTTCCTGTGCTGAGCGATACCATCACTGACGATAAGCGGTGCCAAATGCCCAAACCCCGTGTGTGGCATTGTTGGTTGCCGTGAGCCCCTATGTGCCCTACGACCCGCTGTGTGCCACCACTATAAGCCGCGTTCACACCTGTTACTGGTGGGGCTTTTAATTGTGACCTCCCACTTTAAAAAAAACGCGCGCTCGTTTCTTTTTAATGTGATTTCTAATCGCCTAGGACCGCGAGGTGCGAACACAGCCACAATCAGGGGGACGCAGGAAGGCTGGCCGGGGTTGGCATACCGGTCCGCCCGGGGTGAGCCGCCCCGTCTGGAGGGCACAGCTCTGTGGTTTTATATGCTGAAATCCCTAACTCTCCCCCCGGGTCTCTGCGGCTCCTGTGGGTTTCACATCCATCCCAGGAGGTTTAATGTGTAACTGAAAGTAACCGTTTCCTGTGCGGCGGCGGCGCTCGTACCTGATGGCTTCAGAATAGTCCTCATGTGACTCGGCGACTGCCTCCGATGAGGTATTACCCCGCTTCTCTCCGGCTCCTGTAGAGGTAATTACCTCAATGTCTGTCTGTCTTCGCACGTCCTTGCAGACCTAGAGCTTCTCACTGCTGATTGGTAGGTGGTATCCACACCAGAGAGAGCTTTGTTACAGTGTATCGGTGCAGGGAACCTGGAGCCCAGACTGTTTATACCACGGAGGATTGCCTGCAGCGGGGTCCATTTACACGCAGACGATTTCTCAAAATTCGTCAGAAGCTGACTGTTTTGAGCGATCATTTTGCATAGGTATTAATGGGTTAATCAGCCCTTTCCGAGCCAACTAGTTTCATTTGCCTGTGCTTAGAGAACAGTGGGTGGTCTGTTCTGTAAATACATCGCTATTGTTTTCCAGCAGGACAGCAGCTGAAAGAATGTTATCAGCGCTGCCCGTGGAGAATCCAGCGTGCGGTCCCTCTTATGAGGGACAACGGATTTTAAGCCGAGCTGAACTCAGCAATGGACGAAAAGTGCACGATGGGCGCACATTTACACACGATTCTCACTCACAAGGTGGCTTTTGAGAGAAATCTGAGCAATAATCGTGTGTAAAAGGGCCTTAACAAACCCTCAGACGGAGCAGCTTTTTGGCTATAAACGCAAATGTTCCATTCACGAAGGCCACTCACACACGGCATTAGTTAAACACCGCAATTTTGATCACAGTTTTTTTCCGTGACTTTTACCGCCATTTTCGAATGCAGGTTACTGCTTTCAACAGCGTTGAAATGGGGCGCATTAAAAAGTGCAAAAATGTTCCAAATTTGAGCAGGCAGCGCTTGAAAATCGCTTCATTAGAAAATGCCGTGTTCGAGCGCAGGTCCGTGAGGCCCCTCATTGGATAAGGGATGGCTATGAAACATTGCACTAACCCTTCTAAGCCACTAAAAGACAACGGAGGGGGCAGTTTGCCACTAGCTGGGCATCAGGAATCAAGTCTCAAATTTTTGTCCTCCTCGTGAAAAAAAACCCCGCATTTCATGAAGCGTCGGGCAGTTTTTCTTTAAGTTGGTAGGGCTGGTAAATTTACTAAAACTACGCTGGAAGCAGAAGTAAATTCTAGCACAAATCTAGCTGGTAGCTGCCGAAGATTTGACTACCTCCAGCACAGAGGCCAACCCTAAGGCTAACTTCACACTGGCAAGTCCAATGTGGAGCCATTAATACCGCCCCCATATCGCGCTCCCCACCATGTGAAATCCCCAAGGATGCAAGGCGTTTTTATGTCAAAACAGCCTCCCATCACTTCAGGGCTGTAGGGATCCTCCAGAGGATTGTGGGGTTTCTCCCATTATTTCAATGGGAGACCTTGTATCGTGTGCACCTGGTGCCATGCTACTGCCGACCTCATTGAGAACAATGGGCGCTGCGATGTGAGTGCACGCCCAAAGATACAACATGCTGCGATTTGTTTCATGGTGTCATGCCGGAAAACATCACTCATGTGTATGACCCCCCGCCCATTCAAAAGAATAGGGTTCATATTTGTGCATCACGTGATTTTCTTACCCGTGTAGAGGCACATGGCAGAGCCACATCCTGCATATGGAGTCGGGCCCTGGCAGCGGCGGTATCTGCACGTACCTGTCTTTCTTGTATTGCGGATGATTCGCACGGCTCGCCATCAGACATGCACAGTACAGATTTTTTTTTAATCTGCTTTTCCCGTGTCATCGCCCAGCGATGACACGGAATTTGTGACCTTTCTGCATTGTCAATTGCGGAAGGGCCGCGAGTGAAGGGCCATTCACGCAAAATCTGCTCAAAAATAGAGCATGCCGCGATTTTTTTTTTTCCCTCCACAAGCAAAAACTCCAAATGGTTTCCACACGTGTGCAGGAAGAATCACATTTCTATAGCATTTATGGCGGTATTTGCTGCATAACCGAGAGCCGTACGCCCGCTCTAGATTCCACAATGCAAATCCGCCCTTGTGCAGGTAGGATAGCCCTAAGTTTTTAAGAGGCCGGTGCATCTGAAGGGCTTTTTTCACGGTCCAACGGTCAAACAAAACCTTTCATAGGCACTTTTGTTTGCTCAATCACTGCGGCATGTGAAATTGCGCCGATCAGCAAACGTTCTTTCACTGACTGATAGCATCTTTTAGAGCACCAGAAAAAAGTCATTGTTTGCCGCACGTCTCCATGTGTGAATGGCGGATGTGCTTCCTCCAGCGATGAAACTGTATAGGGGACGAACAATTGTACTTGTAAGTGAGTGCTGATCAGTGCTTGTTGTCGGGGTCATATCCACAAGTGTAAAAAGACCCTAACTCCTCCATCACGCCACTCTTGGAGATCGTCCCTCATGTTCTCTCCTTGCTGTCGCCCGTTCACACAAGGAGATGTGCAGCCAAGAAGAGTCATTTTTCTGGCTACACAAAAGATGTGATCAGCCGATGAATGAGCCTTTGTATATCCAGGGTAGTGATTGGATGAACGAGTGTCCTAACGAACGCTCCTTTGCGATCCTAGCCTGTGTAAAGAGGCATTTAAGGCCATGGCAGTATATGTATCAGTGCCGGTATCTCTGTGATGCAGATCCAAGAGGAGATGTGTGGACGCACGGCTTGCACTCTGGCTCCAGAGGACATCAGTAAATCTTGTGAATACAAAGACAAACAGGGGCAAAGAAAGTGTCCTCAATGGAGAGACGGCGACTGTGATAAATACCAGCCATCCTACAACAACAGCCCGCGGTCCAACAACCCCGTCCTACTGTCCATGAAGCATTTTCAGAAGGTAATGTGAATGTATGAGGGGGAAATGTCAGCAAAGTCCTTGCTAGGATATTCCATCAATGTCCAACCCTAATCTCACCAATGTGCAGAATGGGTCACAGCTTCTACTGATTGTCTCTTGACGCCTGGAATGTCTGAAGGGCTGTCGCACTACAGAGGGATCAGCCCTATTCTCACAAGGAAAGGCTAGAAGCAATGGGATGAAAGTGAAAGGGAGGAGACACAGATTAGATATTAGACAGTGAGGGGGATCGATGAGTGGAACAGGTTGCCACGGGAGGTGGTGAGTTATCCTTCAATGGAAGTCTTCAGTGGCTGGACAGACATCTGTCTGGGGTGATTTAGTGAACCCTGCACTGAGCAGGGGGTTGGACCCGATGACCCTGGAGGTCCCATCCAACTCTACCATTCTAGGATTCTTCCTAGAAGAATGAATTTCAAAGAAAAAACTCTGCATGTTGTCTTGATTACGAATATCCCCCTTTTTGTGTATACAGCTCCTGTGAAGGACCTATGTAACTCCATGGTTACAAACAAGCTTTAGTAGACTGATCTTGCAGACAAACAAGGACTGAGAGAGAGTTTGTTGGTTTCTATATGACACTGCCAGGAGGGACATGACTGCAGCTTCATAGCACAATTACTAGATGACTAGTCGTAGTTTTCCAATTTAAGCTTATTGCTTGGGTAGCGAACCTTTCTGCATGTTTCTTTGTGTATTCCTTGTGCGAGGCGTCCTTGTTCACAGTCATAGGATGAAATCTTTCCCGATGGATGTTGGAGATGTGATGAGCGCTGATCATAACACATTTTCATCCTCTGGGTGTAAACAATAAAAGTTCTCATTTGATCTGAAGAATTTGCAGCAGCCGTACAAAAAAAACCTTTAAGGAATTTCTTATCTCTTAATCAGAATGCTGACTGCTCGGAGCGAGTTCTTGCTGCCATGCGCTGGGGACTGATCCCCTCCTGGTTCACTGGAACACACCCATCGAAGATGCAATATAACACCAGCAACTGCCGCAGTGACACCATGAGTGAGAAGGCGCTGTACAAGGCAAGTGAGGAACACTGTTAATGGGGTTGTGTCATCCAGAGTGCAGCTCTGGCCGTGTCCCTAAAGTGTGGCCGGTGCGTATTCACTTCAGTGGGCGATCTCCGACTGACAATGGGACCAACTCGGCTGTCTCTAGTGGTCCCATTGAGGTGACTGGAGCGGAGGTACGTATGTGCGTCCTCCGCTGCCCCGCTGTGGTTGCATCTAGGTATAGCCGGTTGTGAGAAAACCTCGAATTCCTAAAACAACCCAGTGTTGCTATTTTTTTGTCTCCACTGATTTGGAGGGTGTTGTGTGCAGTTTCTTATAAAGATTGCACCTCTTTCTTTCTGCAGGGGCCATTTTTCAAAAACCAGAGATGTGTGGTTCTCGCAGATGGATTCTATGAATGGAGAAGACAGGGTGCGGAGAAGCAGCCATATTTTATTTACTTCCCGCAGGTGAAATCAGAAGAGGTACATCTAGGATGAAGAAAACCAATATTACCTGTATTATGAAATGCATGCTTTCTGTATCAAGTTCTCACTGTTTTCATTATATCTGCTTGCTGCCACTTAGTAGAAACCTTTATTAGTTACTTGCAGGGAATACAATGTTTGCTGGTCATGTGATGGACATGGACACCCTAAGTGTATCAGAGCTGTATGTTCCCACCCAGCGTATATGCAGTGTATCTTCAGCTATGGACATATATAGCATATTACAGTGCAAGGCAGATGAGATTTCATGGCTCAAAAGTATTTATTGAGGGAATTTTAAATGTTGGCAACAAACCTGCCGTGTAAACCCCACGGGGGGAAAGAGAGAGAAATTGGTCAACATTGATATGACAGGTAATCGTTGAATCTATAAAGGCAAAGGAGAAATTAAGAACATATACAAATCCAAAAAAATAAATAGAAAAAGGAGGGTAGACAAGGGGAAACTCAACAATTAAGTACTTTGTATGGCATGTTGGAGAATGTCAGATTGTTGGGAATCTTCAGTTTTAGGCTTTGGGTTTGAATGACCGCTAGGGTAGCCCATAGAGATATGGCAAAAAATAGAATGGCAGCTATACAGCAAGACACCTTCGCAACTTCTTACATTTGCTATTAGTAATGTTAGGGTAACGTTTTATCTTTCAATTCCAACTGCAAGATGGTGCTCAAAACTGATGTATATTATGAGAAATGGCGCTAAGATTTCCAATTACACAGGCTACAGCATTAATAGTAACAATTTGCTTTTGCCAAACAACCACTATACTTTAAAACATTAAGTATTGGCAATGGCCTTTGTGCTGTTCCCACCAAAGATACCTCCAAATATATGATTTCCCTAGATCTCCCTTCTTTGGCATGTTCATGCCATACTGAATGGAAAAAGTATATATATCCTACAGGACATGACATAAAAAGTGAATATGCATAATAAGAGATGTTCCTGAAAATAAGACAATTTTTGTTGAAAGTCTGAAAATTCATGGTTTTTGAGCACAAGCTATTGTAGACATAAGAACCTGAGACTCTACCTCAAATACAAGCTTGATAACAAAGAAAAAAATGAGAGGGTGTCTTGCTGTGTAGTTGAAAGTTGAGTTTTTTTTGGGGGGCTCCCTAATGACCGTGGGGTTGTTATGCAGAGGAAAGGGATGTCATCCATTATCTGGGGGCTCTGCAGCGGATCTTGTATTTTGAGTTTAAAGCTGATGAGAATTTAAAGTACATTTTCTACAAATACCGTGTGTTGCGTGAAATTACTGCAACTACACATGCAATACATGCAGATTTGGCCACAGATTTGTCAGGGATTTTCCCCTGTAGACAATGTCCCATGTGGAGGCCCATATTGTTACTGTTAGCTGTATCCCTCACATGACCACCGCTGGTTTCTATTCACTGCAAGTAAACCAAGTAGAGCTGATGTCAACACATACATGACAAAGCCAGCAAGAATCCGTGTCTGGTTGACGTTTAGTTTTCTTTCTCTTCAGTCTGAAGCCAGGAAGGACGATTCTTACGTAGGGGGTCGGCGGCTGCTCACCATGGCGGGGCTGTTTGACTGTTGGGAACCACCTGAAGGAGAAGACACGCTTTACTCCTACACTGTCATTACCGTGGACGCCTCCAAGAGCATCAACTGGATTCATGACCGGTAAGTACTCAGAAAACACTGCCCGTTTCCATTCCTCCCACTGATCTTCATGTGGAGGTGGCTCTACACATGCAGGCCTCGTTCAACAGTCACCCTTTCATTCTTCATTGGAGGGGGGATCTTTTTCCTGGTTCCAACCAACAATACACTTTTGGGGGTATTTCCTTGGCATCCTCTGTGGTGCTCGTCTTTAGGGCACTTGTAGGCTTCCTGCGCTAGTGAAAGGGATGACCTCAGGAGTTTCTATATCTATTCCTTTTCCGCTGGTGGTAGTTTTGTTGTTGACTCAGAGGCGGTGAAGCGTAGTCTGCCTCTTCCTGTACATACAGGGCCTTTGTCTTGCACCGTTGCTGCCATTTCCCTTTTCTGTACTGACACTTTTGTTTCACATATGTTCATTTCTTTATTCTATTTTTAGTTGTATTTTTTGGCGTATGAATTTCAAAGGTAGCCGTTAGGGACCGGAGTCGATGTAGATCAAGCTTCTCAAAGTAGTTGGAGGAAATGAGACCCATCAACTTTCACCCTCTGAGTGTCATTCAAAGCCTTTTAGATGAATCACTGCTTTTAATATGTGACTCGTCTGCAGTGGGAGGCCTGAGATTTGGTACATACAGATGTGTCCTACCCATCCATATTTAAAGCTACCCTCTGTGCCTGGAGAAACAAAGATGGCCACACCAGCTCTTCTCTGACTACCTGATGCTCGCTGTGTATTGGTATACATTAGTATAAGACACTACACCTGCTGTGATTAGTTGGTGCCAGCCAATAAGAGCAGCTTGTAGGGTTTTAGACTGCCAGTACATATTATGCACAGTGTGCCTCAGGCAGTCAGAGAAGCCATGCCACCATCTTTGTTCTTCCAGCATCGGGGGGTCGCTTTAAGGAGAGAGCATTTAGCAGGAGCAATGGTGCCCTCTAATTTAGCTTGCCTTCTGTCACTAAGGCTGAAACCGTGACCCGATTATGCCCATTTGACACAAGATCACAGGTTATTTACAATTATAACTCATTAATACTTGCATATTACGGATCCATATTCATTTCAGTGGAAGAACATTGAGGCAAACTTACTATTGACAATTCAACAGTTTTTTTGCTCAAATTACGCCACATTTGTGTCTTTAGGTGCTTTTGAACATTTTTACAACTTGTCTAACACAGAGGTGTGGCTTTGATAGTGGAGGGGCCTAGATCTGTCACTGTGCACCAAAAATTGTGCCAAATTTTGGCTCAATTTTTGTTGTCAACCAAGCCACCTAATAGGTGGTATAAAGTTAGACGGGACAGCCTAAAGTCTCGCTAATTTTATCATTCAGCAGAGTCCCTGTAATAAGTCTGGCCCATTAAAAAACTGTCCAGTCTTAGTTTGAATGAAGGTGGATGAAGTGGGAAGTGGAGTAAATCCAAAGATTGGACCCTCGTGGGTTAGTCCAGGAAAAAGGCCCTAATCGTGAGAAAGAAACTATTAGCGGAGGTATTCAACTGCGTGACTGTAGTGAGACTGGGAAGCGAGTGAAGCAATAATGCCTCGGCGGAAACCTCCAAGGACAAGTCAGAAAGGGTCTGAACCCAACTTCTCTTTTATGTTATTAATTAAAAACCAGCAATAAAATGTGTTTCGGGGTGAGCCCCTTCATGAGTCATGCTTGGGTGGGTACAAGTGATGTGGGTAAGGAAGTTGTCTGTACCCGATGAATTCTAATGGATCCGTATGGGTACTGTTTATATCACCTGGAAGTGAATGATGTAAATGTAAGAGTGCAAGCTGACATGTTTGCATTGTTCACATGTGCATATTTTTTTTCCAAATCGTCCACATTTTTGTAACATTAAAAAAACAGCAAAGAATAGTTAATCCTATAACCAAAAGAATGAACAAATTAGGAGTAAAACAGCCAAGTAGGAACATAATACCAGCCAACATGAATACAATCCAGTAAGTGTCCAAATCACTTTAGGTCTATGGCTGCACAGCAACATCTGTCTGTGATGTGTTACGCAGCCAAAGGTAGCTTTGTAGCCACGCGACCTCGTATGGTCAGTGGGGTCGCAGTGAGAGTTGCATATTGCCACAACTCGCAGGTCTCAAAAACAAAAGTCCACAGAAGTTGGATTTTTGATGTCTTGCGGGTTGCGGTAATCGGCCATCTATGGTTGCACAACACCTGTCGTTGCCTATAGTTGCTGTGTAGCACTGGCCTGAAGCTCATGGAAACTTTGCATGAGCGGTAACCTGACAGTTCTGCGGCTATTTGAAGCCTTCTCTGTCCTTTCTTGATTAACAGGATGCCGGCTATACTGGACGGTGATGAAGAGATTCGAAAATGGCTGGATTTCGGCGAGGTCCCTGCAAAGGAAGCCCTTAAGGTTATTCGCCCCATCGAAAGCATCACTTGTCACCCTGTGTCCACTGTAGTGAACAACGCTCGAAACAACACCCCAGAATGCGTCGCTCCAATCATTCTACAGAAGAAGGCGAGTCTGCAAAATACATATTAAAGAGTTGTATGATATTAGAAAAACACGGCTGCCTTCTTGAAACAGTATGCCTGGGAATATGAGTGAGCTGCAATACCAGGCAAGGCCTATGGATAAGAGTGGTGCTGTTTGGGGAACATCTATGCTTTTCTTATCTTATACAACTGATGCCACGTCTTATTACTTAGCAGGTCTTCAAATATCAATTTTGAAATACATTTTAATTTAGCTGAGCTCATCAAGGCTATCTGTGTGTCTATGACCTTTTGTAGGTCAGGGCTTCATGATGGCTTTGAGGACACTTTTTACATACTTTTTCACATACCCACAATATCATAATTGCCAAAAATCCTTTTAGCGACTTTTACTATAATGAGTAGTAGTAGAAGTATTATAATTCTGTAAATTATTATAGGAGCCGGCTCTGAGTGCAAGCAGTAAGAAGATGTTGGCATGGCTACAAAACAAGTCTCCAAAGAAAGAACCATCAGAAGAAGTGAAACCAGTGAAGCTTTCTCAGGTAGCGTTGTCACACAAGAAAACTAGTGCGGAGTTAATGCACCAGTGGCTCAAGAAAGAAGGGGAGCCATCACCTAAGAAACCAAGAAGATGATGCTCCTCCTCTGCAGGCAGCGGCACGCCTGGGCTTTATCTTCACATCATTGACTTGTTCATCGTTTTATACACTTTGTTGCTTCAGTTGGTTTCAATATTCTTCCAGTAAGTGAGTTCAAGAGATTGTCCGTCAGTATGAAGATTCCTTCAGCAGCACATATCCATCAACTTCAAGGATCTGTGAAGTCTTGTTCAAGGTGGCAGTGTTATAAGAGACTGTAAACTGTGCCTGCATCCAGCTGAAGCGAACATGGTTCCCTTTATACAATGGGCATTGCTGTGGTGGTCCTCAGGCTGATTGGTGAAGAGTAGCCCCCTCAAAGCCATCATGTCCTTTTCAGTTGAATGCATGCACCGTATACTGCCTCTGCGATTCTGGCTTGCAGTTTGTGCATTCCTATGACTAATAGGTAAAGGGTGTAATATCTCCATCTGTCTGATATAGTTGCAGATTATTATATAATAAGCAGTTGATGCTTATTATATGCTGGTGGCTCCTTGTACTCTCCAGCTGACGGTTATGAAGCTAACATCTTGAAACTTGGCTTCTGATAAGTTTGTTGTTTTTTTTTTCTTTCCTGGTTTGTGTAAAATTAAAATAAAGAGAATTAGGTTGGCTTCACATGGGCACAAGCGTATTTCTGCGTGCATTTGCACTGCTTATTTGCGCAGTGGTTGTTGCGCTTTTGCATGCGTGTGTGTTTTACTGTTTTGTTTTTTTGTTTTTTGTTTTTTTAATGCATGCGTGCTCTGCATATTTTGCTGTGCAAAATTATACGCAAGCATGCTTCTATTGATTCCAATTGGAAATTAGGCTTAACCCTTTCCAATCTATTTTGTATTCTGGTTTTCCTAGGGGGCTTACTCTTTTTCTGCTGTTATACAAAGGCGCTATATGCTGGCTAAAGCCAGTACTGTATGAGGCGACACGCTGCATAGGCTCCGACAGGAGAGAGGCTGGCAATATACAGTAAGAGAACCCCCGATGGATGTCTTCTAACATCGGAGCTGTACAGCCTTAAATCCTAATGTCTTCAGAGGTCAGACAGTGGATTGGAAAGGGTTAATATGTGCTGTTTTTATGCACAAAAATAGGACATGCATATTTCTTTGCACAGAAAAAATTTGCGTGCAAAATACAGTCATGTCAACGAACCCATTGAAATCAATGGCAAGGCGACTGGAGCATTAGGAACATAATTTGTGTATTCCCAGTGCATTCTGAAGAGTCGCTGTGAGTGGGACAATTTCTGGGTTTTACCGGGTCTAGGTGCACGGAGGACATCTATTGGTCAAGAATTCTCATAATCCTATTAGTAGTGGACATCAAATGACAACATGGAAGGGCTGAGTAGTCATACGGTGAGCTGTAGTGTATGCTATATGTTTACAGAGGAAAAGCCAAACGTCACCTGCCAGAAATACAAGCTTGTGTCCCTACTGGAGGAAAAGGTGCAAAGTCTTGAGGAGAGAATAGCTACATTGTAACTCATTATGAAGACGAGGATTTCCTTGATAGAGCAGAAGTAAAGGCCCATTTATATGCAACGATTATTGCTCAATTGTCGTTAAAACAATGGCATATGAGCCATAATCGTTGCGTGTAAATGCTACTATTGTGTACTTGTCGGTTGAATAATTGTTTTTAAGCTGACCTAAAAATCATCATTCAGACCACAGGCTGTCCTCTCCACAGGAGCTAGAGATAACATTGTATTCTCTTAGCAGCACCTGCCAGAATAATAGAGCTATTTGCAGAGCTCAGACCACCTGCTGAGTTCTGCAAGCAGCTCCTGGAGGCTCATTTGCACGCAAATGAAGCTGACAAAGTATTATGGGGCATTAGTGCCCATTAGTAATTTTATGCAAGACGATCGCTAAAACGTTCAATCCTTTGAAAGATTATCTTTGCCTTAAAAGCCCATTTACACTGGAGGAAGGTCGGGCAAACTATGCCTGACACTCGTCCCTCTGTGTACCCGCTCCAGTGCTGCTGCACAGGGGCGATTTATCGCTGGAGATTTTTCTCCTCACTCTCCACTGCCCCTCTCCATTCACTTTAGCAGCATCCATTCAGTACTGGTGGAGAGGAGTGGGGAAGCAAGGACAGAAATCTCTGGCCGCTCTGTGAGCTAGCTAGCGATACTCGCTCCTGTGCAGCAGCACAAGAGCGAGTACACACATGAACGGGGTCATGAACTTAGCTCCGCCTCCGTCTGCCTCCTCCCATTGCAAATAGTGGCGAGGGGCAGAGAGGAGGCGGGAGCTCAGTGCACTGCTCGCGGCTCTTCCAGCTTCCTCCCCCAGCAGAGAGGGACGACGTATCGGCTGGGCGTGAAAACCTGGCCGATATACGATCGTCTGAATGCACCCTAAGGCTGGATTCAGACGACCGTATATTGGCTCGGTTTTCAGGCCGAGCCGATATACTGTGTCCTCATCTGCAGGGGGGGAGGATGAAAGAGCCAGGAGCAGGAACTGAGCTCCCGCCCCATCTCCGCCCCTCTGCACTATTTGCAATGAAAGGAGGCGGGACAGAGCCCCCATTCCACCGCTCCTCATTGCAAATAGTGCAGAGGGGTGGAGAGGAGGCAGAGAGGGAGCTCAGTGCACTGCTCCTGGCTCTTCCAGCTCCCCCCCTGCAGAGAGAGACAATGTATATCGGCTGGGCGTGAAAACCCAGACGATATACGTTCGTCTGAATCCAGCCTAAGGCTGCATTCAGACGAACTTATATCGTCCTCATGTGCAGGAGGGGGGGAAGATGGAAGAGCCAGGAGCAGGAACTGAGCTCCCGCCCCCTCTCTGCCTCTTCTCCACCGCTCTGCACTATTTGCAATGGGGAGAGGCGGGGGCTAATTTTCAGAACTTAGCCCCGCCCCTGGCCTGCCTCTCCCCATTGCAATTAGTGCAGAGGGGCGGAGAGGAGGCAGAGAGGGGGCGGGAGCTCAGTTCCTGCTTCTTCCCCCCCCTTCCCTTCAGAGAGAGACAACGTATATCGGCTCGGCGTGAAAACCGAGCCGAGATACGTTCGTGGGAATGCACCCTAAGTCTGGTATCGTAGTTATTGTACTGACCGATAGAATAAAGCTATCTGGTCATTTTTGTTGCAGTGTGTACGCCATAGAAACAAGACGAACAGAAAGATGGGAGAATTTTGTTTTTTCCATTTCACTCAACTTTGGGTGCCTGCACACGAGCAGAATTTCAAGCGCGTGATTTTAGGCACATAATCCGCCCCAGACCGCAGCCAATATACTCCTATGAGGATCCGCAGTTGTCCCCAGACGGACGGATGTGTATCGCGTTTTTTCACGCGAGTGAAAAAATCTGCGACCTGTTCTAATTTTGGTCGGATCATGCGCGTGAAGCCTCCAATACAAGTGAATGGGTGCGTTTTTTCACGTAGTACATCCGGAGTGCAGCTGCGGATGGAGTCACTGGTTGCTATGACTACAGGAAGTAGGCATGGTAGGAGGCGTCCCAGCACACAGCACAGAGCTTCACAGGCACATTTCAACTGCAGATCTGTCCTTTCAGTCCCCTCATCTACCAGAGAGCAGCCAGCAGACACCAGCCAGGGTGCACCCAGTACCTCCTTTTTTTCCTGGGGGGCTCTTCCTCCTCCATTACCGCAGTACGTCCGAAAAAAGTTACATGGATCAACCATGCCCACAAAGACATCTGCTCACCGGGTGAAAGCATGTTGCCAGAATAATTTAACGGTGCTCACACAAGCAAGAGGGACAAAACAGAATCTGGGTGTTGGTTTTTAAGCTGTTTTCCAGGGAATGGGCAGTTCTCTAGGGGTTGGGTTTACAATAAGGGTGTCTTCCGGATTTTTCTGCGCGTTTTTTTCCGCAACACATCCGCGTATATCCGCGCGTGATTTTTCACGCATCCGCACCTATCCGCAAGCACATTTAGGTACCATACGCGCGTGAAAATCCGCGAGTGGAATCCGGAACGCTCGTGTGCAGGCGGCCTTAGAGTTTTTTAGATGTTTTTCAGTACATTATATGGTATATTAAATAGTACAAGTTAAAAATTCAACTCGTCCCAAAAAAAACAAGCCCTCAGACAGCGATAGATAAATAAATAAGAGTTATGATTTTATAAAAGGGGAGGAAAAAACGAAACGGAAAAAAATAAAAGGGGCCGAGTCCTTAAGGGGTTAATGCTATGGCTGATCAGCCTGCAATCCACGTGGGACGTTTTATAATTAGTGAGGAATGGCAGAATTTGTGCCCAGGTCTCTGATAACTGATTCAATATTTATATCTGTGGTTTGCAATCACTAATTGTTGCTAATGATTCTCCTAGGGTCTCCTCTCTCCTTGGAGGACACTTGGATTAACCCTTCCGTCAGCTCTCGGTTGGACAAGCCGATACTACATAGGGGGCGTGTTTATGTAAATCAAGGATGACGATGTGTCCAGTGAGAAGGAGGGAGCGCTGTAATCCTAGCCAATCAGAGTCAGGAGCGGGTTTAGGAAAGGCCGTTGTGGGCGGGGCGCCATGTCAGTGCAGCGCTGACTGTGGCGGAGGGCGCATCGTATAGTAGGGGATCAGACGAACAGGGACGGCCGTGAGCGCCACACAATACGGTACGACCTACTGGCCTTGTGCGCGGCGCCTCCCTGCTGCTGACGCTAAAGTTGGTCTCTCCCCCCGCAGGTCTGAGCCATGTCGGGACGAGGGAAATCCGGCGGCAAAGCCCGGGCCAAGGCCAAGTCCCGCTCCTCCAGGGCCGGGCTGCAGTTCCCGGTAGGCCGCGTTCACCGGCTGCTCCGGAAGGGGAACTACGCTGAGCGAGTCGGTGCCGGAGCTCCAGTCTACCTGGCCGCCGTGCTGGAGTACCTGTCGGCCGAGATCCTTGAGCTGGCCGGCAATGCCGCCCGGGACAACAAGAAGACCCGCATCATCCCGCGGCACCTGCAGCTGGCCATCCGCAACGACGAGGAGCTCAACAAGCTGCTGGGAGGGGTGACCATCGCGCAGGGGGGCGTCCTGCCCAACATCCAGGCCGTGCTGCTGCCCAAGAAGACCCAGACCTCCAAGAAATAAGAGCAGCGGGGCCGGGGGGCTTCTGGTGGCCCGAGGAGGGGGGGCTTCTGGTGGCTCGGGGAGGGGGGCAAACTCCGTTACAGCATCCAGAGTGTTTGGATTGGAAGAAGTAGAGGGGTGCAGAGGCTCCCCAGTAGGTAAAGTTCATATTCGCCTCCAGTGAAGCTTTTAAAACTTTTTTTCCCTAGTTTGATTGGTCGCTGCTCATTTTCACCTTTCAGAATCCGGCTACGATTACCCCAGCAGGTAACGATACAACATGCACCATGTTGTAGACCCTGAATATTGGGCTATCCCCTTCACCCCTGTAATAGGCCGCCTGCACACGGGCGGAAATCCCGCAGCGGGATTTCCGCCACTGAAAGCCTGCATAGGAGGGCATTACAATACGCACTCCTATGCAGACGGCCGCGGTTTGGCCGTGCGAAATCTTGCGCAGCAAACAAACCACGGCATGTCCTATTTTTGTGCGGGGCACGCAGAGCCTCGCACAGAAACGTCACTCACCCGGGCTCCGGTCTGCGCATCGCTGGCTGCCGGGTGCGGGTGAGTACGCGCTCGTCTCTGCAGGCGCTCGGGTCGGGTCCCGCGGCAAGAATTCTCGCCGCCGGATCCGACCCGCTACCCGCTCATCTGCAGGCGGCCTTAGTGGTCTACTCTGTCCACAAGTTAATACTCGATGCAAATTTCCCTCCTAATCCTGTGTTACTACATAAGTCATAAAAATGAATTCCAGTTCTTGGTGTGCTGCTAGGGGGGTGAGCCCCCCCTCCCCTCCATATCATGAAGGGTTAATACCATAGTTTTGACTTTGCAGAGTTTTAGACTGTTTTCTCTTTTGTTGTGGTCGGTCAGTCGTCGTGTTTTTAGGGGTTGTGATGTCTTGTAATGTTTCTCCTGTTTAGGGTTCTTCCCCCGATGAACAAGTCTGTAGTTGGCCACAGACATCGCCACTTCTTAAAGAAAAAACAAATCTGTACTTTTCGATTTCTCACCAGTCTTCTTACCACATCTTCTCTGGGCTCCTCCAGTCCTCCGGGTCAGGCCACCTCCAGCCGGCCACATCCTCTTCTTCCTGTGACATTACATACATTCTCTGCATTCTCCTTCCGGCAGGTCAGTGTGCCCGGTCACTAGTGACGTAACGTTCACTGCCTAGCAGGGAATGCCAAATCCTATGCCAGGCTATTGCTGAGACTGTGCATGCTCACCATCTCGCCGTGAGTCTCCATATACTATTGTAGCGAGACAGCGCGCAGTCTCAGCGATAGCCTGGCATAGGATTCGGCATTCCCTGCTAGGCAGTGAACACTACGTCACTAGTGACAGGGCACACTGACCTGCCGGAAGGAGAATGCAGAGAATGAACGTAATGTCACAGGAAGAAGAGGATCTGGCCGGCTTGTGGTGAGATGACCCTGGGACTCTGGAGAAGAAAGGAGATGTGATAAGTAGACTACCTAGGAAGGAATAGAAAGAGATATATCTATTTTTTTTTCTTTTTATGACAACCCCTTTAACACTTTCTGTGCTGTCATATCAGCATTTACATTTAAACGCGGGGGGTCATTATTATCCCCACTAGCCCTTTCATCAGGTTGGTTATAGCAGTGATGCTGCATCAGAGGCACATATTGGGAAATGTGAAATGTGAATATTGTTTTTCCTGCGACGCCACTTTATTTGCACTGAGACAGTTATTGAAACACTGACATATAGATAAACTGTAGACATGTTGCATATATAACCACCCCCCACCCCAAACTTGAGAACCGCACTGTATGGAGTGAAGACAAGTGTTGTATAAACCATTTGTTGAGCTGTCCTTGGACTATACTGCATCAACATCCCCCTTAGACATTATCAAGTTCCAGTTCTCTCCTTCGAACACTTTGGTCTCGCCGTGCCCGTGGGCGGTATGTGTCTGGTCTGTGTTGTAGACTCTATCTCTACCGGGCCAGTTGAGTGACATTTTATAGCTCCATGTCTTGCCTTGTATTGATCCTGTGTTTTGTTTCCCAGAGTGGCGTTTCCTGCTGGTTCAGTGTCTGCATTTTGTTGGCACTGGTGATTTGCATTCTGGGAAATGTAGTCTTTACAGCAGACGCTGTAGTCCTCTGTAGGAATTGCCTGCTAGTGCTACAGGAGCTCGGCGAGGTTGTTGGGGTGCCATCCACATTAGATAGAAGATGGTTGAACCACTATCGGACAAGCTTTTGTATGGCAATCGCTTCACAGCCGCGGCCTTGTACACTGTTTTTACCATAATCGCTGTTAAAGTTGCTTAAACTGTTCAGACTCCAGACGAGCTGAACGATCCTTTTGAGAACATTCAAAGATCTTGAGTCCAGCCTTCAGACAAATGTTACACATGGCCATCTTGTTTCCGGACACTGTGAGGCTATCATCAGTCTTCTAAAACAATCACTGTTCGTTTTGGTTGAAAGTCTATTTTCATCAGCATCTGTCTAATGTGTATGGGCACCTTTAGCTTTATAATTAGCATCCAACAGAATTATGATTGCAGCTCTAGAGTAGAACGGAGTTGGTACAAGAGCTTGAAATACTGCAAATGGTATTTCTATATTAAAGCTTGTCCTGTAGATGGTAACATTAGTGGCACTCTGATCATCTGATTTGGTGATCGTGTCACAGAAGGGCGATGCGCCACTGCTACCAGGAAACGCTGGGTTTTACCACAGTAGTGGTATATTTTAATGCTGCTTGTAGGGGAATTAACCGGAACCCAAGTGGCCGACATGTCAAGAGTTCAGCTGCCACCACCTAACTTTGGTTGCTGTCAGTTGACGTTCTTATTTTCTGACTCCTATATGAGTTGTAGTCCAACAGTTGCAGGCCAAAAGTTGTCGTCAACGCGTAGAAGACCCCTGGTCTACAGCAACGTGTCCCCCCTGGATCAGTATGTCTGCCAGTGTTAGAATGTTTCAGTAGGCACCTTAAATGCGTAGATTAATGTCTATTTGCTGCACTTTGATGAATCTTTGCACTTTATAATGCAAATTGACCCAAAATGAAGACCTGTCGTGTTAAAAACCTAAATCTTTCTATCCCCTTCATTACACCCTGTAATCGTCTATTAATGGGGTAACTATTGTCCATCTGAAAGGGGCTTTCCTGAATGTTACACCAGTAGCACTGCCCTTGTAGATTAATGGACCTGTCTTTGACCTGCTGACGTTTTTAGCCATCTTTATGGACTCGGTGACGTGGCTGGCCTATCGGGAACCACCATGGCTGGTCACATGTCCAGTTCTTTAATAGGATTTAACTTTTCTGGGAAAGGCTTCACTCTTTTTTCATTATTTAAAAGGTTGTCCAAGATTCAAAACTAACTTTTATTCCACCCTTTATGTGACCCTGAACAAATATGCTGTGTACACGTCGTAGCAATAATGGCCCGTTTCCTGATTGGAACAATCGTCATGTGATCCTGCTTTGAGATTTAACCCAGTTCCGCTGAGGTCATATACACGAAACCCCCATGAGCCTTTGCGGCTCAGTGGATGGGTACATTGGCAACCGCCAGTACTGGGAGGCCTGCCCTCTCATGTGTACTGCGCGTGTGCCAGACTTCTACAGTCCACTGAAGCTGCTGTAGTGGCTGAGTACTTGTTCACTGAACTGCAAAGGCTTATGGGGGTCGGCGTACACGTCTGCAGAAATGGCTTGAATTTCACAGTGGGATGCCGTGACGATGGACCACATTAAAAAACGGGACATTCTTGCTTCAGTGAGTGTTAATTTGTTGAGCTTAACATAGTATGTTTGGGGTCTCAAACAAAGTCGGATGTTCAGCTGTTTGATGTGATGGGGGTCATATAGGCTGCTAGGAATCGCCTCATCCTCAAGTCTGGGCTCACACAAGGTCATGAAGTCCCAGCCACCACATCACACCAGCCTTATGTGGTCTTTAGGGGTGCAGTACCTTTTGGGTATTGCTCCTAATTTATCACCAGCTCCTTTATGCTTCTAGCACCTGGCCCATCGAGGCGAATCACCAGCAACTTCCTGCCATCCAACCCAGAGCCCTGTGACTATTCTGTGTGCCCTACATAAAGCATAGCTGCGTCTTCTGGTTCCTGCGGGGTCTTGGAAGGGCCCGACAACTTGGTCGACCATGAGGATGGTGATAGAAGTGAATCTGACTTCGGTTTAGTTTCCTGTCTGTTGAGTCCTTTCTAGAAGCACTTTATTTACTAGTGTGCAATATTGTTTCTTTATATATCGGACAATGTCTTTTTCTATTTAATGTGTCAATAAATGACTTCCCTGATTTTAAACGGAAACATATTGAGTCAGCGCTTAATGAATAAGATGGTTGTCCCAGCACTAATGGTGCCCCCCCCCCCCCCATGGTTACCCCAGTAGTAATAGTGACACGCCACCTACCCACCCCAACTCCACTTTCCCTTCAGCTTAGGACAGTCTGCCGGTGGACGCAGTTGTGGTTTGTCTTCAGGGGGAGCAGGCGGACAACGATGAAGCCGCAGCGAGGCAGTGACTGGACTGCGCATGTGCGATGGAGCAGATGCATGTTCCCGAGAATCCGAGAAGCACTACTGCGGCTGCGCGACAAGGGGTTAAATACTGTAAGTTTTGCCAGTGGCATCTATATGGTTAACAGCTGTGGTCAGAATGAGGCCTCATTCACATGGATGATTTTCTGCAGCAAAGTTCCATGCTTTAAAAAAATCGCAACTAATAGAAATAATGCTTTCCTATGGAAATGTTCAGATGGATGATTTTAAGTCGCGCCAAAAAATTGCACCTAAACCGATAGGACATTTGCGACAGAAATTCCCTGCTGCGTGAAAAGATATCTCTTGGCCTGTTTTTTGGCAAAAAATCACAGAAGCCTCTATAGACTCCTATGGGATCTGGAAAAGAAGACAGGTGCTTGTATTTAAGACATTAAAAATCTTTAGGAGAATTTCTACCGTCCGAAGCAATACCGAACAGCAGTCCATGGCAGCGGCCGGAGGTGGGAGGGAGTTTAGCAGCGTGGCTGCTAAGCTCCCTCCGCTAAACGCCCCCTGTGCAGGCTCACCTCTGCTCTCCTCCCCACTGACTCTTTGCAATGGGAGAGGGTGGGATGGGGGCAGAGCTAAGTGCTGTCCCACCCCACCCCCTCCCAGTGCTGGCTGTGGACAAGGGGCGGGATGTAGGCGGAGCTGAGCCCCTGCCCTTTGTACATAGCTATTATTGGGAGGAGGCAGGGCGGATCCATGCTTGGCTCTACCACCTTCCTAGTGCAAAGAACGAGCGGGGAGGAGACGAGAGGTAAGTCTGCGATAGGGAAGGAAGGGAAATGGGAGACGGCCTGGTGAGCTCGGCGCATATGCGCTAGACCCCAGGCCGTCCGCTACATTGGGAGAGAAAAATCTGGTGAATTGGCGCACAAATCAAACGTTTGTGCGCCAATTCACCAGATTTTTCTCTCCCAATGTAGCGTATATCGGCCGGCCGTGAAAATGGCGACCGATATGCGCTCGTGGGAATAAAGCCTTAAATTGCTAAAGAGCACCTTCATGAAATAGATGGAATACTCTGCAGCTGTGGACCTATTGGCTCTTTGTGTGATTTTTGCTCTCCTTTTTTTCCCCCTCTCTACTTGCCTTCCTTTATCTGGACGGCATCTTCAGGGATCTTTCACACTGGACAGAATTGTCTGCAGGACAAAAACGCTATCTTTTCTGCTTGGGGTAATATGCAAATAAGGGAGATGGAATAAATCCTCCACAGTGCCACCTATAGGAAAGGCAGCATTCCTTCAAGCCAAAGTCAGACTTTTTATACAAGCCTTGTTACAATGACCGAGAATTACAAGCAAAGCCAGACTCCATGTACATACAGCTGTTTCAGGGTTTTTGCCCTTCATCAGTGTACAGTAGAAGTCTGGCTTTGCTAGTGAGAGGCCTGGGACGGGGGGGGGGTCAAAAACGCTATCTTTTCTCCTTAGGGAGAGCAACTATAAACTAAGTAAGGAGACTCAAATGGCCATGCACGCTCCTCTGGGTAATATGCAAATAAGGGAGATGGAATAAATCCTCCACAGTGCCACCTATTGGAAGGACTCCTACTGTACACTGATGAAGGGCAAAAACCCTGAAACAGCTGTATGTACATGGAGTCTGGCTTTGCTTGTAATTCCTGGTCATTGTAACAAGGCTTGTATAAAAAGTCTGACTTTGGCTTGAAGGAATGCTGCCTTCCAATAGGTGGCACTGTGAAGGATTTATTCCATCTCCCTTATTTGTCCGCAGGACACAATGCAGATACAGACTTTGTCAATTAGTGCAGATTTTGTTGTGTTTTTAACTGTGGAACTTATTGGGCTTTTGTCTATAGCCTTTAATTGCGGAATCACATCTCACAGAATTTAATCTTGCAGTTTTTAATTAGACGCACAGATTTTAACAGCTGTGGAAGTCAAGCCCAAGGTGCAGAACATTGTGGCGCAGAAATGTCTGTGCAGACTAATTCCGTCCCATGTAAAAGATACCTCATAGTTCTGGCTCCCCGTACGCTCAAATGTATAAAGAAGGCAGTTCCTATTGTTCACTCTGTGATTGACATGAGACTGTCAATCAGGTCTCAAATCATCAATTCAGAGGGAAGGGTAGGGACCACCCACTTGACACATTGACTATGCCAGGGGGAGGGGGCATGGGTTTGAAAAAACATAGGCATACAGTCAGTGGGATTGCATCTGCAGAGAAGTGCGACCGGCCTCATTGCTTCATGTCGTCTTCTGTGTTATGTGATCCTATAACATTGATGTCTATCCCTAGGATCAGCCCTCACTATTAAGTCAATGGGAATCAGACCGTCAGCAGCCCCGCCAATTAGCTAGATTTAGGGGCCATGACGCTTTGTCAAAGGCAGGATCGCCTTTATCGTTCACCAGACACAGTTCTATAATTTTAGCGGCCACTAGGCCTGATATTGCAGTTTCCTGCAGTCTCATTCCATGTAACTGGGACTGAGCTACAGGATCAGGCACCGCTACTCCTAAATACAGAGCTGCAGTGCTGTTGCCCCTTCATACAGCTGATCCCCACCAATCTAATATTGATAGTCCACACTAAAGCCAGGACAGTCACATTGTGCATTCTATACTGCTGCCCAATTGGTTTTTGCAATCGCAATAATGGGGGGGGGGGGGGGGGGGAACGCTTGGGATGACACCCTTAGGGCATATTCAGACCATCATATATCGGCCAGGAATTCACGCTTGGCCTATATACGGTGTCCATCGCTGCAGGGGAAAGAGGCTGGAAAAGCTGGGAGCAGTGTACTGAGCTCCTGCCCCCTCTCCGCCCCTCAGCACTATTTGCAATGAGAGGGGGCAGAGCTAAGTTCTGAGACTTAGCTCTGCCCCCATCCCCTCCCATTGCAAATAGTGCTGAGGGGCGGGGGGGAGCTCAGAGCACTGCTCCCGAATCTTCCAGCCTCCTCCACCTGCAGAGAGAGACACCGTATATTGGACGGGCAAGAAAACCCACCCGCTATACGGTCGTCTGAACAAGCACTTAGGCTGGTTTCATATGGGATGGATTGGCTGCAGAATTTCCATGTGGATTGTCCGCGCGCGACTCCTAATCCCAGGATTAGCTGGCAAAGTGAACTAGATTTTGTAAAAATCTCGTCCACACGCTGTGGCACGGAAAGGTAAGATACAGCATGCCAATTTTTTTTCTTGTTTTCAGCAGTGGCCTCTCTCTGGAGAGAGATGGCCGCAGCGGAAATGCTTCAAAATCTGCAGCTGCGGTTTTCCAGCGGAATTCTCGCAGATTTTTGGTGCAGCCAATCCGCAAGAGTTCCACTGGAAATCCGTCCTGTGTGAACCCAG
Source organism: Eleutherodactylus coqui (assembly GCF_035609145.1). NCBI lineage: Eukaryota > Metazoa > Chordata > Amphibia > Anura > Eleutherodactylidae > Eleutherodactylus > Eleutherodactylus coqui. The sequence continues at coordinate 140,024,754 of NC_089839.1, read as the reverse complement.
CCTTAAATTTTCCCCACGTCCTGTATCTGTGTGCAGTAATTTGGGAAAAACTTGGATCTGATTACCGTAGTAGCAGCCACTCAGAGCTGCAGCTAGTTCCCTGTCCCTCTGATTGCCAGCTATCTCCCTATACACTGTAATCAGCAGACACCTGGCACTTATCAGCTGGGGTGGGTAAGGCTACCTGCAGCTCATGAATATTGAGGACTAGGCCTCAGTGTAGGGCTGGATTCACATGGGTGTATATCAGCCGGGTTTTCATGCCTGGCCGATATACAGGGCCCCTCTGATGCATTAGTTTACAATGCATACTGATACATTGGGCATACACATGGGCGTATTTCCGCAGCGTAAAAGCGCCTGGACAGCCAAGATAGTGCATTTTGGCCAGGTGCTTTTATGCTGCTGGCTTCATAGGCTCCTATGGGAGCCTATAACAGCTGCTGGAGAAGGGAGGGAGTTTAACAGCATGACTGCTAAACTCCCACCCCCTTCCCTGCTTCTCTCCACACCCTCCCATTGCTGGCTGTGACCAGGGGAGGTGGTAGCTTAGCACGCTAGCTCCCGCCCTGCTTCCTCCCCTTACAGAGAGACGGTGAGGGGAGAGGGCTTTTTGAAAAGGGAGGTGGGAGGGAGTTTAGCAGAGGCTCTGCTAAACTCCCTCTCCCCTCTCTGGCTGTTGGGAAAGGGAGGGGGTGGGATGGGAGATTAGCACATTAGCTCCTGCCCCATCCTCTCACTTTGCCCACAGCTGGTAAGGGGTATAAACAGTTTCTCCCCCCCCCCCCCCTCCCGCCAAACAAATCCAGCACTGATGTGGAGTGACCTGATAGAACCACAAGTACAAATAAACCCTTCATCAAGTCAGAGAAATGGTAGCTAACCTGTAGTAAGACTACAACTCCTGCACTACCGTGAAAGCCAGATGCTGAAAAACAAGGCAGGCTGGGAGTTGTAGTCTCACAAGTTGCACATAATCAACCTGCAATGAACATGAACCAATAAAGTTTTCATTAAACATTTTATTAAGAAAAAAATCCAGAATTCTACAAATAAAAAAAAAAATATATAAAAAAAAATAGCATGCAGCTACAAATAATGGGAGAGCTCGGCCATAAGATGTAATGTAGGTTACCTAAACTACAACAAGAAGTACATGGCAGCAAATGTAACCCTTCTACTTTCTAAGGGGATTGCAGAGCAGCTCCTCTCTAGGAACCACTGAAGCTCCAGGTAACAGGAAAGGAGCAACAAAGTAACAAGTCCAGGAAAAAGAAACAAGCAGGGGAGGGGCTATGTACACAGTCCTCAGCCTCTGGCAGTCTATGCCTTCTTGGCTCGCAGTCCCCTTGGCTTAGTTGCCTTCTTCACCTTTTTGGGAGACCTGCTGGTGGTGACTTTCTTGTTGCTCTTCTTTGGGCTCTTGGTGCTCTTTTTGGGTGCAGGCTTTGCTTTCTTGGGGCTTTTCTTAGGGGCAGCTTTCTTGGCCGCAGGCTTGGGGGATGCTCTCTTGGGCACTGCCAGCCCCTCCAGCTTCTTCTTGTTGAGGCGGAAGGAGCCGTTGGCCCCGACCCCCTTGACCTGCAGGAGGGTGTCGTTCTGCACCAGCGCCTTCACCGAGTACTTCAGGTAGGTGCGTCCGTTCTGCTGGTCGAACCAGGACACCTTCTTGGCTTCTCCATAGATCTTGGCCAGGGAGGAGCCGTTCCTCTCGGCCAGCTTGCGGATGGTGTCCACCACCAGTTGGCTGTAGCGGCCCGGCTGGTTCTTCTTCTTCTTGCTGCCGGCTGCTTTGGCTTTCTTGTTAGGAGTGGCGGGGGCAACTTCTTGCTGAGCCATTGCGATCTGTGTGGCCGGATGCTGCGATAGTCACGACAAGACTGCTCCACATCCCCGGCTCCTCCTAGTCTTATACGTAGAGAGCGGACCACGTTGAGAACAACAACAGCTCCCAGCGCCACTTTCCTGCAACTTGTGTTTCTTCCCGCTCAATTCTGCGCCTTTTTCTGCAAACCGGTAACTTGCAAGACCGGGACCCCCGAGGCATCTCCAACACGGGACCCCCCTCTAACGATGCATGCAAAAACCGGCAGCTATTTCGCCTTTATTAACCCCGAAATCAGCGAATTAACCAGTGCATCCCCTGCCTGCCGTAACCCTAGCGGTGGGGAGGCATGCTATTTGCGGGCAGTTTTAGCTGCCTAGACGGGGGCGATCCGGGGCGATCACTTGGGGGATGGAAAGAGGGGGTTTCAAGGGACAGATCCATAATTATTCGGGGGATCTAGGTGCTGCCGTGCCAGAGTTAGAGGGGGTTTAAATTGGTGCAAGTAACACAGAGCGCCCCTCACGTGATCCTGCAGCTGGAGGGGGATCCTGGGGTTGGCACTAGAGATTAGATGTGGCACCTCGTATGTGGAGGGTAACCTGGCACACACTGACCTTGTCTGGGATGGTTGCAAGTATCTAGAGGGAAATGCCAAACCTCGTGCACCTAACAGTAATTGGCCATAAATACTATATACAGATGTAGCAGAGCCGAACTGTGTCACTTAGCTTAAAGTCGTAGATTTGTCTGCAATCCTATGTAAAAGCTCAAAGTGTTTTGTGATATTACCATGAGTTGTGGCAAATGACAGACTCAGCTCTGCTACCTCTGTAACCCTTTTCCTGCTGTGACATGTTTTCAGTGGAGTTTATAGTTTAGTACTTTCTTTTGGATATTGGACTGACTGACTCAGTGTGATAGATTTCCAAGCATCCTATGTTACCCCACAGATAATACCTTGTGACATCAACATGAGATATGGCAAATGACAAACTCAACTCTGCTACACTGCTACTTGCTTTTTTTCCAGATTTACATGAGTTGTGTGTAGTTTGTTTCTGTTAGGCGTCATGCACACAGCACGCGGGTGACCATGCGTACCTGTATGTGCAGGCGGTGGTGTCCGCGCGGACCTCTCTTCTTCCAGCTTCATTGTACTGTGGATGGTCCGCACGGCACGCTGTAGGACATGCGCAGTACAGATTTTATTTTGTAAACCCCTGCTTTTCCCACGGAATCTGCGGCCCGTCCACAATGTAAATTGTGGATATGCCTGGGGTCGGGCTGCGTCACAATGTCATCCCTATGGGGCTTGAATTCCGCACCTGCTAAAATTCGCGAGTCTTTACTTCAAAACCGCAAGATTAAATTCTGCATCACAAACACTTTCTGCGGCGGTATTACAGACGGCTTGCGGAATCCTTGATGTAATTCCTTTATTGAAGTCTGCGGAACAAAATGCAAGAAATTTGCAAGATGTTCTGCAGAATGCATTTCGCAGTTAAAAACGCAACAAAATCCGCAGTAATTGAGAAAATCCAAATCTGTGTTGCGGACAATTTCCGTCCCGTGTGAAAGGTACCTTAGGCCGGCAATTAGCACTATTATGCGAGCGTTAACAATGCTTGTGTAAGGCTACCTACACCAGGCGAGCGCTATATTGCACTTGCTAGCATGCGATTTACCCGCGGATGCAAGGCAAAAACGTCTCCCATCACTCCTGTTATGTTGCGATCCTCCGGCTCGGCTTTCAGCCGCATTGCAGGATCGGCAAGTGTTCTCTCTTGATTTCATGTGCGCATTGCAGGCCATGCAATATGTTTTACTGTCCCGTTGAAAACAATAACGGTTGTGATCCGAGGAACGTGAAAAGATAGGAGATGCCACGATTTTATATGACTCCATTCAGAACGATGGGTTTCGTATCTCGCAACGCACAAATCTCACACAGGTTTGTCGGCAGTGTGAAACTGGCCATAAGGTGCTATTACATGAGCACTAGCGGCTACCACTAGTACTCTTATGTTGCCAATGTCTAGACTGCACCTGCAAGCGCCGCTGCAGCATAGTAGTTAGCACTGTTACACGCTGTTAACACTCATGTAATAGCCCAGCAATGAGTTCTAACGGCTGCCTCTAGCGCCCATGTAATAGCAGCCTGAGGACTTCTCCAGACGACTGTGTTTGCACTTGTTTTTGTACGCTTAAAAAAAATAAATAAATAAATATATATACGCGAAGTGCGCAGAGAATGGAACCCATTGATGCCAATTGGTCGGTTCCCATTAACGTTTTTTGTGCACGAATCAAAAGTAGCACCTGCTCTATCTTTCTGCGTTTTGTGCAGCAAAGTCTACCATAGAAGTCTATGGGACATGTGCAAATACACGCAGAAAAGTGCAATACACTATGCGGTTCCATGAAAAACAGAACACACCCGGACCTCATTAGGCTAAATAGCCTTTTAAATCAAGGCAGGGGTGTTTTGTGCATGCAGGTAAACATGCCCTGCGTGCACAATAAGTACAGTACTATGCGCGACCACGCACACACACACAAAGCTACCTCATTCACTGCGCAAATGTGTTGCTCTGAGACGTGCGCAGTTGTGCATACAAATGTGGGAAGAAGCCCTAGAGCAGTATTACAGAAGCGCTCTTAATGCAATATCACTAATTACTGGGTTGGTGCAGCCCGACAGTTATCAGAAAAATGTATGTTAGAGCACTTGTAATAGATGAATGGCTGCTGTCTTCGAAAATCAGCAGCACACTTGTCTGTAAGTTGTATGACAGTAAATGATACTGAGGACGGGTGCCATGCTGTTCTTGCCAGAATGCAGCCATGTTTTCCTAATGCTGTACAGCCCCTTTATTGTAGAAGGTTTACCTCCAGACTTGTGATATCACAAGGGGAATTTGACAAATTACTAATTCTGCTATGTAGCTTTCTGAGGGAACTTTTACATGAACGCCATTAACGGATGTATAATAGCGCTAATTGCTGGGTTGCACCTGCCATTAAAGTGCAACCCAACAAAAATGTGTGTGTTAGTGGCAACCGCTAACATGTATCAGCGCTCTCATGTTTGTAATGAAGGTGGCATCTATTAAAATCAATTCACATTGACTAATTTTAAGGCCTCATGTTCCCGGGCGGGTCAGATTCCACGCGCGAGAGCCTGCAGCGGAATCTGACCCTGCATACCTGTATGGGCAGGCGTCAGCGTGGACCTTTGTACTTCTGGGTGTTCTGTACTGGGGATGGTCCGCACGGCTCACCATTGGACATGCGCTATACAGATTTTTTAAAATCTTTTGCTTTCCCACGTAATGCGCGGATTGGACAACTTCAATGGAAGCCGTCCGTGCGGGATCCGCACTGAAATGGAGCATGCTGCGATTTACTTTCCCAACCAAAAGGTCCGCAAATCAAATCTGCATGCTTTATTTTATTTGCAGACTCCTATGTTTCCATATGGGCGGCTTGATTTGCGCATCTCCTGCCTGTGGACATTGGGCCTAAGTGATGATGTGTAATTCTTTAATATTACCACGGAAGGGAGCTGCATTCCTAGTTGTGCCTTCACACCTATATTATATAGTGCTGAAGCAGGATGGGTCCTCCAGGAGAAAGGACCCGGTACTGACTGCTGGTACTGGTGTATGTTGACGCCACCGGAAGCTAGGGGTGTGACAGCTGTCACCAGGAGTGAACGCCCCTGTCACACCCCTATGTTACGATTGTCTGTCAAGATACAGCAGTCAGGGGCAGTGATTGGGTGGTGCTGCACGGGAAGGGCATACAGCGGGTCCGTGAAGCGCACAGAGCACCAGAAAGAGGCTATCTCCAGTGATCTGCACTGCTCCTACGCTGAATGGACTCACCAGCCCGGGTCGCAGAGCTGCGCTGACACTCTGCTTCTCCATTGTCGGCTGATGCGCTGCTACCTCCCTCGCTGTGACTGCCGCCATGCACAGCAGCAGGACTGCTAACACCACCAGGAGGAGCTGCTGAACCAGCGGCATGCTGGTAAGCTGGGAGACTGGGGGCGGGGAGAGCCAAAGGGTATTAGTGTATCTTGACACTACTGGAAGCTAGGGGTTTGACAGGAGTAACGCCCCTGTCAGACCCCTAGCTGCCGATTGGGTCAAGATCTGAAGGTCCTACAAGGTGCACTTAGCTGGCTGTTCCCTGGTCATGGGTCGGGTCCATGCTCTCACTGAGAAGTGCTCCCTGTGCTGCACCACAAATAGCTGCCTGTCTCCCGGCTTGCTGCATTATGGCTTACTTGAGTGCTGCACTATGTTCTCGGTGCTGCCGAGCGCCTTATAGTACAGTAATATGCTGGCAGAGGGTGGGGGAGAGGGAAGAGGACCGCCGCCGCCGCCAAAGTCGCTTCACCTCACTGTCCACTGCCTGAGGCTGACCCCGCTGTTCGGTTTAAGACAGAGGGTGGTAGCACAGGCAAGGAAGGGCCTTTCAGAAGTGCAAATGCACGGCTGGAGCGGGGTACCTGCTGGCAGTTGCTCTCAGTGAGTATACCCGGGTGGTGTGGCCTCTGTGCTGCTGCGCCGTCAGGGAAGCGGCTTCACACTGCAGTATGTTCTGCACGGGCGCCGGGGAAATCACTTTCAGCTGCGGCTGCCTGCCTGCAGCAGGGAAACGTGTCTGCTTTCCCCAACAATCCTTAGTGGGCAGCCAGGACCTAAATCCCATCCACGTAACCAGCCAATCACGTTCAGGGGGCGTCGCCCCCCTGTCAAACTTGACTCCACTAGTAGTTCCTGGTGGCGTCAAGATAAACTAATACCAACCAAAGCAGGGCCGGCAGCAATCACAACTGTGGCGTGCACGGAGCTGGGACACTGCCGCTGGCACAGCAGCTGCAGCATGAATCCGCCAGGGATAATCGCAGTAGGAGGTGGGAGACTGCAGCCAGGGAGAGGCACAGCAGGCCCGGCATCATATACTCACACTAGGGACGCCAGCATTGACACGAGACGTCTGGCCACATAATGCCGACCCCTTCTCCTGAGCAGCCAATCAGGTTGTGGGCATTGTTTCTACTGGTGTCTCTTGTCTCCATCCATTATTTCGGTGGCGTCAAGATACACCAGTACCCTGACTGCTTCCTGCGCTGCTGTGATAGCTCACTTACTGTATATCTCATGAGTGTTTCTTCCATTGGACGCTCCTACCTCATATTATTGGTCTTCAACCTGTTCAGAAGTACTTTTTGGATGAAAGGCTTTGGCTCTCTTAGCATGTTTTCATTTTTTCTTCCTGTTTGCGAAGAGCTATTGCTATTTTTTTCCATTAACATAACCGTACGAGGTGCGTTCAAAAAGTATCCAACCTTAATTTTTTGTGCGTAAACAGATGTCGCTAGGGAGGCAGGGTTTAGTACCTTGGTGCAGAAGCTGTCAGTCGCTGGCAGGCAGCCGATGAGTGAGGAAGTGTGAGTGTCGTCTGATTTTCTTTTTTGACAAAATGACAGAAAATCTTGAACAACGCTAGTGATTCAAAAGGCCTTCAGGCACGAAGCAATGGGTACCACACTGATAAAAGGAGTGGTACAACCGCTTCAAAGATGGGCGCACATTAGTGGGGAGTTAAGCTCCCTACTCTACCAGCAGCTCCATGTGATTTCTGACTTTTCCCCTAAGCTGAAAATGCCCCTGAAAGGAATCAAATTTAAATCCAGAGAAGACATCATGCAGAATGCGACAGACCTGCTACGCGCCATCTCAAAATAGGCGTTTCAGTACTGCTTCCGACAGTGGCAGAAGCGTTGGGAGAAGTGTGTGGCTGCCCAAGGGCTACTTTGAAGGAGATTATTGTATCTAAATAGAAATATTTTTTAGGAATAAAAGTTTGAATACTTTTAGGAGCCCATGCAGCGGCCGACGTATTCCCGGCCCAAAAGATAGTTCCCTGCGCTATTTTGGCTTGGCCAGGCGTTTTTACGTCTCAGAAATACGCCCATGTGATCTGATGCATTGGAATCCAAGGCATCAAATCACAGCTGCCTGTAACACTGGATGCGTCCCAGCTGAGCGCAGGATGAGCCCTCCGTCCCGGGCACAGGCTGTAACTGTGGTGCTGGCTGGAGGCAAAGTGGCCGCCGCCAACTGTGACACTGGAGTGCCCCGCGGCTGTGTCCCATTGCTGCTCTGCTGCTGCACACAGCAGCGGCCGCCTGTGAGACTGTGTCCCCCTCGTTGCTGTGGCCTCCGTGCTGGCAGGCAATATGTGAAAGTTAGATTGAGGGAAAGAGGGCCCGCCTTCTGTGCCTGCGCTAGGAAAGAGCCTCCAGGCCGATGTATGCTTCTCATAGTAACCCCTTATCTTTTCCATTTCTGCTTTGTGGGCTGCCAGGACCTGCAGCCCACGCTGCTGTGCAGCCAATCGGGTACAGGGGTCTCACCCCCTTGTCAATCTTGACTCCACCAGGACTTCCTGGTGGTGTCAAGATAGAATAATAGTGGAGACTTGTTTATAAATCCCTTAGTACCTAATTAGAAACTTCTCAGTTAGGCCTCTTTCACACGAGCATATATCGGCCTGCCGTTTTCACGGTCGACCGATATACGCTGTGATCTGATGCATTGGATTCAAATGCATCAGATCACATGGCCATATTTCCGCGACGTAAAAGTGCCCGGCCGGCCAATATAGCGCCGGTCATTTTTACACCAGAATACATCGGCCGCAGCATGGGCTCCTACGGGAGCCAATGACAGTGGCCGGAGAAGGGAGGTAGGAGGGCGTTTAGTAGACTCTCTTCTCTCCTCCCCTCCGGCTGATTGCAATGGGAGGAGGCAGGACAGGGGTGGAGCTAAGCACCACCCCATCCCACCTCCCCCCATTGCTGGCTGCAGACAAGGGCGGGCCGGGAGTGGAGCTAAGCAATTAGTTAGCAACGTCTCTTGCTGCGCTGGAGAATGCTTTTCTATTATGTTCCCTCCCGCCTCGTTGTGCCACTGACCCCACAGCCGCTCTCCCTAGACTGTGCCGTAGCAGGGACGGGAGAAGAAGGCAGAGCGCCGAGGGCAGTTACACTCCGCTGCTCTCCCTTGTCCCCTTCGTGGCACCTGCGCTGTCAGTCTCCTCAGTGCCATAACATATTGCAGGCATTTTGTGACGCCGGGGAGGAGACTGACAGCGGGTGACCAACTTCGCAGGAGCAGGGACAGGAGTGGGCAGAGTGACGGGGGCAGTGACTGTGGGGGAAAGCAGCGAAGGGGGATTACAGCGCCGATGCTGGCAGGAAAGGTCCTCGGGAGAAGTATTATTTTGGACCTACAAGCCTGCAGCAGTGCCAGCTTGAGGAGTTGCCGCTCGGGGATATTGACAATGGGGGAATGCAATGTATGGGAAAGAGAAGGAGGGGGGGTTGAAATTACACTGCTGAAGCTGGAAGGAAAGAAGGTCCCCGGAGGAATTATGACAGTGGAGCAAGGAGCACAGACCAGCAGATACTCTGGCCCAGCCAATGAAGTTGTGGGTGTTGTTTGTGGCCGTGCAACTTGTCTCCACCCATTCTTCTGGTGGAGACAAGATACAACAGTACCCTCACTTAGTATAGAGCAGGTCCTTCATTTGGAACACCCCATCTGTAAGCCAGAGAGAAGAGCAGCTCATCCATGCATCATAAGGACAGTCCACGGGTTTCAACATGCGTGGTATAATTCTTTCTCCCGTGGTGGTGCTGTGTTGAGTTGGGTCCCCCAGCTGTCAGCTGGGATCTGTTGGGGACCTAGAGCAAAGCTGGTATAGTTCAAAAACCAGAGTCAAATGTTCTGGACACTGTATTTAAATGTACCTCAAAGCTCAATGTGGATGGGTGGGCTTCTTCTAGCTCCGTGCTGAGCGGCGTGATACATTTTGATATTCTTTCACACTGCATGTCCACGGTTTCTCTCCAGAGGCTTTGTGACAAAAACTTTGAACATTTAATGGACGGTTAGTGGCAACTGTCACAAATACGCTGCTATTGCAAAAACACAAAAGGCATACATTACACAGCATCTATTTTTACCCCCACTTCCACAACCAGGTGACGGGGAACTACATGAAAAAAAGTGGCTGTGATTGGTGCATAGAGTGCTGGCTCTGATTGGCTCTCATGCTCTCCCGTTACCAGCAAGAGATGTTTTGTTGGTGCTGAAAATTGCAAGAAAACCTGCAGGAATACCAGAGAGCAGCGGGAGGGACCTGTACGGCGCCTGCTAGGCGGGTCTTATTCCATGTCTCCTATAGAATGCCCCAGCGTTGGCGTGACAAATAAGGAGGCTGGCTTAATTACTGAAATGATCTGGACAGTCTCCTGCAATGACATCACCGACCCTAGGAAAGGGTTGACCCATTAGCAGAACCAGGCTAGAAGTGGGGTTGCTGGCACCACTGGACCCTCGTAAGTAGATTTCTCCAGCGAACCCCTAGAAGTGCTTGGAAAGAACGGATTCTGTAGGTTCTCATCTTGCTGCAGCTTTTAGAAGTGTTGCACATTTTCGCTCGCTTTGGCCTCGTCAAAACGAGCGTGGTTTTAGTGCAGTATAGGTGCATGAAAATGTTGCGCCTATACTGCGCTAAAAATTGCGTGAATGGGCAGGGCTTCTGGATTTCCCGAAAGCAGGGAAAGGGAGAGCGGGGCTATGGGTGATTAACCCATAGCACCGCGCTGTCTCTCCCTGCTATGGGGGATTAACCCATAGCCCCGCTCTCTCTCTCCATACTCTAGGGATCCCCCCATAGCAAAGAGAGAGAGGCATGGCTAGAGGACAGATCCCTCTAGCCCTGCCCTCTTCTTCCATGCTCTCTTGGGAAAGCCCTCTAATCCTGCCTCCCTCTATAAGGAAATCCCTTGGGAGAGAGTCCCTTACTGCCCCCCACGGCTGGGGGGGGGGGGGGGGGGGGGGGGGGGGGGGGTTGGGGTTGGGGGGATTCCTAGATGCTTACAGCAGGACACTTAAAACATGCTGCCCAGTAGCACACTTTACATGTCCCGCTGTAAATTCCTGTTAGTCCCTGTGGAGATTAAGGGTACCCACAGGGAGCCCCCTCATCCCCACGGGGACTAACAGGAGTTTACAGCGGACCATTTAAAATGTGCTTCTGGGCAGCGCGTTTTAAATGTCCTGCTGTAAGCAGCTGGGAATTCCTTCCATCGGCAGAAATCCTCCTAATGAGATTTGTAATCTCATTTTCTTCCGAAGGAGTTTCCATAAACACCAGTTCCCAAAGGAGTCTGAAAACTCCTGCACATCACGTACCAAAGATAGGTCAGGTCCTATCTTTTCTTGCACGGCGGACCTTAGATGCGAGCTTTGCAGTTGCATGTCCTATCTTTGATTGGTGCAAGCATTTTGCGCGTCTAAAATTCCCTCATGTGAATGCTTCTATAGGAAACCATTGGTTCTTATAGAAGCGCTCTTTTCATGTGCCTCTAATACGCAAAAACAGCACTAGTGTGAACGAGGCCTAACTTTGAGCTGAGCCCTGGACAGACTTTTGGGAAAGTAATAAGTGAAAGGAGTTATACAAGGTTACAAAACAATGTGCTTCCCCTGAAAGAGCGCCACTACTGCTCACGGGTTGTGTCTGGTATTGCACTTTTAAATTGAGTTCATTTGCACTCCAATACCAAACACAACCCGTGGACAAAAGTGGCGCCTGTGTGAGAGGCTTTACTGTGGATTTTGAGGCAGAATTGACAGCAGGATTCTGCTATTTTCAATTATGCATCAAAATTTTGGTGCTGAATATTCCAGAGAGCACATTCTGTCCTGCATGAAAGGTCCCAAAGACTGTCTGGTCTAAGGCCGGCTGCACACGGGCGAATTTGCATTGCAGAATCTAGATCGGGCATCTGCCTCTGGATTCCGCAGCAAATACTTGCCATAACATGCTATGGAAAAGTGTTTTTTCCTGCCCACAAGTGGAAATCAATTGCGATTTTCTGCTCATAGTGGGGGGTGGGGGGAGAAAAAAAAAATACAGCACGCTCTATTTTAGGCGGATTCCATGTGGACGGCTTTCATAGAAGTCATTGGAACTTTCCGACCTGTGGCTCTTCCGCAATCATCATTGTGGAAAGGTTGCAGGATCCACGTCATCGCGTAACGAGGACGTAGCATAATCTGTACCGCGCATGTGTTCCGGACGGCACATCCTCAGTACAGAATAAGAATCCAGACAGATACGCAGGGGTCACCGGCTGGATTCTGCTGCAGGATCCTACATGTGGAATCCAACCGGTCGTGTGCAGGCGGCCTTTGTTTGTATTAACTTTTAGGACTTATTCAGACGTCCGTATATCGGCCGGGTTCTCACGCCTGACTGATATACACTGTGCCTCTCTGCAGTGGGAGGAAGAGGGACAGGAGCAGTGCATTGAGCTCCCGCCCCCTCGCCACTATTTGCAATGGCAGGGGGTGGAATTTAACTCCGCCCCCATCCCTCCCATTGCAAATAGTGGCAAGGGCCAGAGAGGGGGCAGGAGCTCAGTGCACTGCTCACGGCCTGCCTCCTCCCCCTGCAAAGAGGCACAGTGTATATCGGACGGGCGTGAAAACCCGGCCGATATACAGACGTCTGAATAAGCCCTAAGACAGTATTAAAGCAAATAAGCCCAGATATATACGAAAAGGAACCACATGGTACCTCCCAGCCAATCAGATAAAGGCTCATTAGCTAAGAGTGCGATAGAACCCACATAAACATCTCTTTAACACAAGTTGGGAGGATATTACTGCAGAGATCTGTTGCTGTATACCAGGCTCACTAGAAGGCCACACAGATTGCAGTGTACCCTGGAACACAACGCAGTCTCGTTGCCACGACCCAAAGACTGCAAGAAATCAAGTTTATTTGTGACAATCTATAGGAACCTGTCCATAATACAGTGGTGTGAGCTGGAGCCCCAGCCAGAGGGAGAGCACAGCAGCCATACCTCCAGTCATCACACTGAAGGGAAACTGTCAGCAGGTGTTAGCAGTACAATAGAGGCTTGAAGATCTCCCGCTGCATGTAAATGCCGCTGAGTGGTCTGGTTCCACTGACTATTTGACTTGGCAGGACTGTTACACTTAGGGCAGCCAGCCTGCCCACCAGAGCACTTAGCTGCATTTACATGTGGTGGGCGATCTTCAAGCCTCCATTAAGTATTCTATCAGTGTGGATACAAAAGTGTTGTGGGAAAGACCAACTCACAATTGTAGAGGGGAACGAGGGAATTACCAACGCCTGCTGACAGTTTCCCTCTAAGACCTATTTCACACAAGTGTATCTCATACATTCAGGGCTATAGAGCGATGGCCATACTACATTAATCCACCCAGAATGCACTGGTGGAGCTGGCTGCCTGCTCTTTTACACCCCCCCCCCATGTATCCTATAGAATGCTCCTTGTTTGTGCAGTTTTATTACCTTCAAAATAAATCACAAGCAACATTGTTTTCCATTCAGCAAAAAAAAAAAAAAACACAAAAAAGCTGTAAAAAATGTGCAAAATAAAGACAAAACTGTACAGCAGGAATCACCGAGATGCCAGCGAGAACCAGCAGGAATCCCGGAGCCAGATCGATGTTCTGTAAACCCGCCTCCTTCCCTGTAAAGCAAGAGCTGTCACTGAGCCACCACCCTCACAACGCCATCACTATGGTGACTGCTGCTCCTCAGCCAATCAGAATGCAGTTTGTTTCAAAGTTCCGAGAAGGGCAGGCGATACATTGTATCAGAGGGGAGGGGGGTCATGGCATAAACAAAACAATATAAAGCGATCCGATTTTTCCGCGCAGAACCTGCTGGCAGCCATCACGCCTTCTTGGACTTGGGAAGCTTGGGCACACTGGGCTTAGCAGCCTTCTTCACCTTCTTGCGCCCCCCGCCGGCTGCCTTCTTCCTGCCGCTTTTAGGGGTTGCCTTGGGGGAGCTGGTCTTCTGGGGCTTCTCCGGTTTGGCTTTCGGCTTTGCTTTCTTGTGGCTCCTCTTGGGGGCGCTCTTCTTGGCCGCAGGGGGCGCCTTCTTTTCTGGGGCGCCCTCCAGCTTCTTCTTGTTGAGGCGGAAGGAGCCGTTGGCCCCGACCCCCTTGACCTGCAGGAGGGTGTCGTTCTGCACCAGCGCCTTCACCGAGTACTTCAGGTAGGTGCGGCCGTTCTGCTGGTCGAACCAGGACACCTTCTTGGCTTCTCCATAGATCTTGGCCAGGGAGGAGCCGTTCCTCTCGGCCAGCTTGCGGATGGTGTCCACCACCAGTTGGCTGTAGCGGCCCGGCTGGTTCTTCTTCTTCTTGCCCCTCTTAGAGGCCCCCGCCGCGGCCCCCTTCTTGCTGCGGGAGCTCCGTTGCTCCGTGGGGGGCTCCTCGTCGTCGTCATCTTCCTCCTCCTCTTCCTCCTCTTCGGTGGTCGGTACGTTCTCCTCCAGCTCCAGGGACATGATGCCGCCGCTGCTCTCCGATGTGCTCTGCTGCAGAGAAGCCGGCGCCGCCGCTCTTGTACTGACGAAGCGGACCACGTTGAGAACAACGGCAGGATCAGCCTCTCTCTGCAGTCACTTGTGTTTCTTCTGTCACCTTTGCTGCCCTGAAGCCCCCAATGTAAAGCCCTCCGCGGCGCCGGCGACCTCCGTTCCCTGCAGTGCAGGCGCTTATCTCCCCAACCCCATACAGCTCTGTGCAGGAGACCCCCGGAGACCACCCAGAGGCAGCAAATTAACCGTGCTCCCCGTGTGTGTCATCCCGCCAGGGATGGGGGGCTGGTGGTTGCCACTCTATATTTCCCTCACGCCATGGTTTTTGGACGCTCGAAACCAAGGGTGCAAAGATAACCCCCCACGGATGGCGCCTGCTGCCACCGCGGGGGTTTCGTTACTGTGGGACATTTAAATTGCAATGTTTAATTTCTTGTAACTAACACAGTTTGCGCCATCTAGCGGTGACTTCAAGGAAGCGCACATCATCAAACAGAAGTCTAAATTTAACAAGATGACACGCCTCGACGATAGGCACTGTGCCCAATTATTACCCTATAACCTCTGCATGTAGCTGGGGGGGGGGGGGGGGGGGGCGGTGACTAGATCTTATCCATTTGGGTAAAAAAAAAAAAAAAAAAAATTGGAATGCAGAAGTTGTTACCTGTCATATTCTGAATGGTTGCAGGGATGGCTGCTAAACTCTTTTAGGGTCAAACACTGCATGTCTTGCATGTGGAACTCGTTCAGCGTGTGTTCCACCCCTGTAAATTGGGTGAAATCCGTGTCAATCTTCAGCATTTACACTACATGTAACATGCGCCTAAAAGGAACCTGACGCAACCTAACGTCAGAATTATCTAAGTTATGGTGTATATAGGACAAGGAATATGGAGTCTGGCAGTGTACTTTATACTTATCTGGCTCCCTGTTCCTGCGACCCCTGGAAGTTGGCCCTTGGTTGAGAACAGTGTGTGTGCACTCACAGAGCGAGCGCTAACTTCCATTGTATAAATAGATTGCCCCTGATATGTGTCAATGCTTCATGATGTCGCACATCTGCCTTGATAGATGAAATCTATCATACATTGCATCTGACAAATGCAACTCTGAAGTGCTGACATGAGGGCAATCACTGGGTCACCTTTTATGCCCCTAACTCCTCTCTTTGCTGATGACTATTCATATTTCTCAATAGAACTTTCTAGCACCATCTTCTATTGAAAGGTATTATTGTATCTTGTCACCACCGGAAGTTAGGGGTTTGCCAGGGCTTGGATGGAGGAATTCCCGTCACACCCCTAGCTCCCAATTGGTTGAATGCAGTAAGGTCCGAGCAGCATGTAGATTGATTTTTCTTTCCCCCCTGCTGGAGGGTTAGGAATAAGTTTTTCTATTAGGCTTACATTATTAGCTGTAAAAGCTGAAGCCTTTACAGCTGTAAATGTAAGCCTAATAGGAAAACTATTCCCTAACCCTCCAGCAGGGGAATAAAATCAATCTACACACTGCAGCTGTCACTGTGCACTCACTCATGGGATCAGTAGTCCCTCTGCCTCAGCCGCCACCGCTCCCGGTCTTACAGCACTCTTCTTGCCGTGTCAGAACAGTGCTTGGGGGGAATACAGAGGCCACCACTGCCAGCCTCGGCTGTCTCCTCCGGCACCTGTGCCTCTGCCGCCACTCCCAGGGTGCCTGCTGTCTTCCTGGCACTTGGGGGAATAAACAGGCCGCCGCTCCCAGCCTCACTGGTCTCCTCTGGTGGTTGTGCCTCAGCCGCCACTTCCAGGGTCGCCGCTGTCCTCCAGCCATGTCAGTACGGCACTTGGGGGATTAAACACATCCCCAGCCAATCAGAAGCTGGGGGTGTTACAACTTTTTTTTGACAGTTGGTACCTTGTCACCACCCCTAACTTCTGGTGGTGACAAGGTACAATAATACCCCATTGAAGTCCAGTAGATGTGCTCACTCCTACAGCCATGTGCCATCTTAGATGCCATGACTTCTAGCACATGCCTATAAATCTCCCTAAGAACAACCCATATGGTGAAATGCAATGTTGTTGCCCGAATGTAGACTAGCTGCTATGATGCACATAGAAAAACCAGTAGATTTTACTCACTAACGTTCTATAGTGTACACAAACATAACAGCATCAAGGAGGAGACTATTCAGCAATACTGAGCAGTGCTGATGTGATTCCAGTAGTTTTAACACAGTAAACATCATTAGCCTCAGCAGCATCTATGTGTCTCGCTTCTCCATACATTTCCTTAGGGCACAAAGTGACAATGCTCCTACACAAACAATTCCAGTTATTCATCTTATTTCTGATATTACAGACTCGAAAACAGACTCTGATCGCAAGTTAGGAGGTAGTGACCCCTAGTGGCACACTTTACAATCTTTTTAAATTTTTTTAGCACAAAAGATTTTCAGTAAAGAAAGTGATTTGCACTTTTGCTAGTTATCACATTGATACAACTTATGTTACTATGATAGCCAAAGTACAGTGGCTATATAAGGGTAATGCTGTGTGGTAGGCCATGTGGATCTTAGTATTGTGCTGACATTACAGTTTGGTAGAGTACATAATGTAGAAGGGGAACCACTGTTGGCCGCTACATAGTCTTCGTTACAGAAAAGAATAGATTGAGCATCGTTATTAGCATCACTAAATCAAAACCACAGAATTGAGCGATGGTGTAATCTCAATGCCATGTAGTCAGAGCACAATGGCTGAGTTTTAGGGCTCCTACCCATGGCCGCAGCGTCTGCACCACAGATACGCAGGAAAAAGTGGCCATAGCATGCTATTGGAAATCGATTATTCCTCCGCACTTGCGGAAACCAATTGCGACCTCTGCAAGCAGAGGAAAATTTGCAGCATACTCCATTTTTCCGCACGGACGGCTTCCATTGAAGTCGATGCAAGCCATCCAATCCACTGCCTTTCTGCAATGACACTGCAGAAACGTCACCGCATCATCGGGAAAACCAGTAGTGCACATGTCCAATGGTTTGCCGTGTGGACCATCCACAGCACAGATGAAAACTAAGTACCAGATATGGGGGGGGGGGTTCAATAGAATTGTCTGCCTCTCCCAGGATCACTGCTTTGGTTCACTCAATCCTGGAGGCATTCCCTGGCAATCCTTTATGTGAACACATTAAAAAAAAAACAACACAAACACCAATTTTTACAAATATGTAGGACGCATCATGTCAGATTCAGGGCAAGAAGAAATATTATATACATACACAAACCCACCTACAGAGCACTCCAGCAGATTACTTAGGCAAGTGTCAACATAGCAGCCTGAAGAGATTAGGCAGTGCAAAACCAGCACAATATCAGACATCAGGTTCTGTATGCCTATGTGTAAAGCAGCTACTGAAAGGCCTTACCACAGTTCGGGGCCACCTTACACTTATTGAGGCCATGGGTGTCACAGTAGGGAAACTACTACTATTTGGTGTGGCAGCAGGATGAAGTGTGCACAGAAGCAAGTCATGGCTTGAATAAATCTCAGTAGTAGCCTGCACCCAGATTAAAGTGGTCCAGAATTGGTTTTCTTCTAAAAGAAAAGACATATGTAACCACTGGAGGTAACAGCACTGTAATCACTATCACTGTGTAAAGACAATGTTGCACTACCTTAAATTACTTCAGAAGGGTCGGTGATCCAGGGATTATTCCGATTGCTGGAGTCAGGAAGGAATTTGTTTTCCCTTAAAGGGGAAAATTGGCTTCTACCTCATTTTGTTTTTCTTAAACCCCATTTTTATTTCCAACATATAAAAAAAAAAAAACTCCGCCGTTGAAAGTGAGACATTTTTCCATTTCAATTAAAAAAAAAAAAAAAAATTTACATTTAGAAATTGATGCCAGCAACACATCTCCCTTTTACCCTGGCCCAACTTTTGAGAAGTGGTACCATTGAAAAACTGCTGGAGGGTCAATTTTCTACTAGGTCACATAATTGTATAAAGAGCATGTTAGAGAGGCAGAGTCACTTAGAAGCAAAAATGAAACCTTTTTTCTGAATTGGCTTACCCAATGTAAAATTGTGAAGACTTCAAATATCCCAGCAGCTACAATAAACCTTAAAAAAAAGACAATCTAGAGAAATGTGCACAAGGACGGTGGTCCGTATTGGATGCCTGAGATCTACGGGCTCGCAGGCGACACTGCATAAAAATCAGGCATGATTTTGTAATGCAAATCACTGCATGGACTAAGGAGTACTTCCAAAATTCATTGTCTGAACACAGAGGTGCAATCCACAAATGCAACTTAGAGCTGTAACATCTAAAGAAGCAGATATAGATATATATATATCTATCTCTCAATACTAGAGATGAGCGAGCATACTCGTTAAAGGGCAGATACTCGAGCGAGTATCGTCCTTTTAGAGTACCTGTCTGCTCGTCAGAAAAGATTCGGGTGCCGGCGGGGGTGAGCGGTGGGTTGTGGGAGTGAGCAGGGGCGAGGAAGATCTCTCCCACCCCCCCACCACCCCCGTCAGCACCCGAATCTTTTCTGACGAGCAGGCAGGTACTTGAACAGGACGATACTCGCTCAAGTATCTGCCCTTAACGAGTATGCTCGCTCATCTCTAATCAAAACACAATTCAGATATTCCAGCGTCTTCTCAGGGCCAAAGCTCATTTACAATGGACTGGGGCAAAAATGGAACACTGTTCTGTGATCAGATGAAGCAAAGAAATCCTTTTTTTGAAGCCATTGACCGTGTCCTGCGGACTCAAGAGGCGTGGAACCAACCAGCTTGTTAGCTTACAGTTCTGCATCTCTGATGGCATGGTGGGGTAAGAGGGTGTATTAGGCCTCCCTCACACAGGGCGTCTTATACAGCGTTTAGCGCTGCCTTTTCAGCCCAGCCCTAAACGCTGTACAACACTCCCATTCATTTCAATGGGGCTGCTCACACAGGGCTGAAAACGCAGCGCGTTGCAACGCTGCGCTTTGACAGCGATGCATGTTCTATTTTGGGCGTTTTCAGCCCTGCGTCGCCCATTGAAATGAATGGGCAGCGGTTTTAGCACTGCTAAAAACCTGGCAACACTTGGTGCCGCGTTTTTGGCAGCGTTAACCGCTCGCCGATTTTTGGGGTGAGGGCTTGTAATAGAAGCCCTACCCCGAAAAGCAGTCCCAGATAGTTATAGGAAAAAAAGAAAGTAAATACTCACCTATCCGCTGCAGTCCGGGTCCCTGCCGCTGGTCCCTGCCGCTGGTCCCTGCCGCTGGTCCCTGCCGCTGGTCCCTGCCGCTGGTCCCTGCCGCTGGTCCCTGCCGCTGGTCCCTGCCGCTGGTCCGGGCTTCCCAGGTTTGAGAACCCCGCCTCCGGCAATAGAGTGCTGTGATTGGTTATCGGCACGCTCGATGCCCAATCACAGCCCTTCATTGACTGTCTCAGCCAATCAGCACCGGCAAGCTCTGATTGGCTGAGACAGTCAATGAAGGGCTGTGATTGGGCATCGAGCAAGCACCGACAACCAATCACAGCACTCTATTGCCGGAGCCGGGGTTCTCAAACCTGGCCTCCGGCAATAGACTTGGGAGTGCCGAGAAAGCCCGGATCAGCGGCAGAGACCAGCGGCCGCGACCCGGACTGCAGCGGCTAGGTGAGTATTACTTTTTTTTCTTCTTCTTTTCAGCATTCTTGGCTGCGTTTTCAGTATAAAGTATGGCAGCGCTGCTGAAACGGGGCGGAATCTGCAGTAACGCAATGTTGAAAAACGCTGCGTTTCTGCAGACGCCGTGTGAGGGAGGCCTTAAGGCCGTTCAGGATGTGTAAGCAGCCCATGCCATAGGCACCATCAACGCTGAGCAGTATATAGAGGTTGTAGAACAACATCTACTCCATCCAAATGTCTTTCATCGAAAAATTTGTAAGTTTCTGCAAGACCCTGCTTAACCCCAAACCGTATCCATCACAATAGCATGGCTTCCAGTAGAAGGGTCCAGGGTGCTGCACCGGCCACCTGCAGTCCGGACCTTCCAGTAATAGGAAACATTTGGCGCATTATGAAATGAAAAACCTGGTAAAAACCCAGGGTTGTTGAGAAGCTAGAATCTTACAGACAAGAATGGGAAAACATTCCTCCCCCAAAACTCCAGTAAATTTGTCTCAATTCCAAGAAGAGGGGATGCTACACAATGGTAGGCACAGCCCTGGCACAACTTGTGAGATGTGTTGCTGCCAATTTCTAATTGAGTGACAAGTGAAATAGAAAATATAGTCTCCTTCCCCCTCTATGTGTTCCATATTCTGCTGAGAATGAAATCTGGTTAGATGAGATCTACAGAGTATTACATTCTTTACATTTTACAGTGTCCCAACTTTTTTGGAATTGGGGGTGTGGGTTGTACATCTAATATATAAATTTTCATGGGAACCGGGTGAGAAGCAATTATGTAATCTTTTTAAAAGATCTTCAGCATGCCAGAAGACCAATTTTTCTACTTTTGAATACATACAGTAGCAGAACCAAGCTCAGTACACAAGTACAGCAACAGAACCAGGAACTATATTTCACCTCTATATGGCCAGTTTGAGAAGTGTATACCAAGAACACATTTTACAGTCGTGTTCCAGTTTTAACCTGAACTCCATTCATAGATCCCGATCATGCTGTAAGCACGGTAAGATTAGAAGCAGGAGCATACAAAGGACTCATGCTACTCACGTTACGAGGGGATCCCCATTAGCAAAACTCTGCCTCCCTCCCCAGGAAAAAAAAGTAAAAAAATTCTATCAAAACAACTTTTATAAACTTGGCAGGCTTAGACAGCGATTCACCTTGTTTACATCTTTAAAAAAAAAAAAAAAAATCTGCTAAATCTGTGCACAGTGCACATAGGAACATTAATGGGCTATCATCAGCCCATTAATGCAAAATAATTTATTCTTGCTACTGAGGTGAAACATATCCAAAGGCTACTGGCAGGAAAAGGGTTTCTGTGGCTTAGATTGAGACTAGAGTAGAGCCCAAAATAGAAATAAAATTTATAAAAACGGACGATTAGGCAATATACAGAGGGATCACAACACAATCTTTTCTTGTTAAGTTTATTGGCATCATTTTCATCTTTACAGAAGAACCCAGCCTACACAATAGGATGTAGACTGCATGGAAGAGAGAAGAAATAGAAAAAAATAGAAAATAAAAGTAACCAAAAAAAAAAAAAAATAGAAATGCTAAATGGGAGCAAGCTACAAAAACTCAGAAAAACAGACATTAGGTTGACTAAACTGCTAAGGAGGTTTTAATGAGAGCCAGAATCGCAGCATGAAGGGGGGGGGGGGGTGAAAGGGCTCCTAATACTATGTGTTACCACCTGTCGGTTGAGTGGATAAAAACAATTTGGGGAAATCTACTCTCCAAATCTAAGCATAGTAAGTGTCCCCCTGCAGACATAAGTTTATATAAAAAGGAGAAACAAAACAAAAGAAGGTGGTGGGGGAGAGAATCAGATGACATAATACCTATACTTAACCATACAATAAAGTCCAATATTCACATCATTGTTACAGACCTAACTGCAGTCACGGAGCTATAGACCACTGGGGTAGTGAAATGAATGAGTAGCAGTCTGTTTAAACTGTACCCATTTAATACATTGGAGGCAACCTTTTTTGTAAGAGACAGGCTCAACATTCAGCCATTAGCTGCATGCCTGGTTCCTCAGGGGCGGGTCACTAGCTCCCACTGAAATGGATTGGCTAAATATTGATGTAGCTTCCCCTCCACTGTAGGAGGGATGAGAGGCTTGCTCCTACAAAGCCATAAACTGCGTCAGAGAAAGCACACAAATTATAAGGAGTCCTTATTTTCTTACATGTTTTCAATACTTAAATCAAAAAAAAAAAGAAAAATATACTTAAACTAATTTATACATTTAATTGGTTGCATATATTAACATGTACTATAAGTTTCTGACTTTTCTGCTCTAAGAAAGCATGACATAATTGGATTCTGTAAAAAGTTCCGATTTGTTAAAAGTAATAAGCAATTAACAGATACGATACAAAACTCAAAGACCTTATGGAAACTGGATGCAGAGCTTGCAGAGAATGACAGGATATGCAGCCTTCCTGATGAGAGCTTTCAATTGGACACAGAACAATTAAAAGGGTTTTATTTAATTTTGTCATATGTTAATTATACACACAAAAAAAGTAAAAAAAAAAAAAATCCCATCTCTCCACAAGACAAATTAAGTTATGTTCAAACAAAACAGTATATGTATCTCACAATAACCGCTTGGCGCCTCCAAAGAGGCCTGCAACTCTGCTTGTTGCAGGCCGCTTGGCAAGGCAAAGGTTAAGCCAACATGGGCACGCAAGTCCACAGGGAGGGGAGGGGGATTACTGTGTTCTGCTTATAATACAGGTGTCTGTTTATCCGTTTGGACCGGTGCCTTGGAGCTGGAGAGGGTGCAGGCGATTAATATTTATCCTTTACACTCTGGGCAGGAAGGAGGGAGGGTCTCGTGTTCGAAGGCCTAAGTGTGATATCTGTTAGTGAAGGACTCCGGGTTCACCTTCTCCCTCTCAGCAGCTGCAGCTCTCCGCAGAGGCCTTTGCTCGATCGTTCTTGTCTAATTTAATTGGCTCTGGGAATTCATTGTAGAGCTCGACCTCCGTTTCCTGGAGAAGTAAGAATCGACATGTCAGCAGTCCTTCTCAGTGCAGACAGAATAAAGTGATAACATTTTGGCTGCCTGCAGTTGCCACTAGAGGGAGCTTCTTGCAGTCAGTTATACATTTAAGGCAAATTATGTAGCAAGCGCCAGTTAGTGGCTGCAAGCAAGCATAGTTAAAAGGTGTTATTGCAGGAATTCTGTTCATACTAGAAGTCCTGAAGTACAGTCAATGGTTTTATAGCAAATTTAAAATTTCTAGCATTTGGGGGGGAAAAAATGAAAGGGTATATACATTTTTATTTTGCTTGTGTCGTACCCCCTTTCCCTTACCCTCCCCATTGCTGTCAGAGGCAGCCTGAATCTGTCTCCTTTACCCTGTGGCAGCTGGCACTATAGTCCCTTTCCATGTCCCCTGTAGAAGCTGGCTTCTAAGCTCTACAGCCATGAAAGTAGAACACCCTCACAGCTCATTTACTGAGAAAATAAAAACAGTCTGGGTCGTGGAACGAGGTGATGCAAACATGTTTTTTGTTTGTTTCTGCAAAAAAAAGTAATGCTATAGAAATTTGGCATTGCCATAGCTACTGACTTGTGGAATAAAAACAGGTACAAGACTGTAAAATAAATAAAAAAAAAATAGTGTTTTCCCATCCCCATGCCCCTTAGGCTGCCTGTCCACGGGTGTTGCGGTATCAGAAGCCGGCAGACAGATCTCCTGTCAGCCTGACAGATAGGCCGGCCGCGAGCGGAGAAATCGCAGTGATTCTTCGCTTATAGACAGGGATTATCGCCGCGGGGAACGTAATTTAAACTCAGGACAGGCAGCCTTAATAAAAGGGTTCAACAGTACATTATATGTTCCCCAAAGTGGTGCCATTAGAAATTTTAACTCTTGCAGCAAAAAAAAAAAAAAATCCCGCTCAACTAGGTTGACAAAAATAAATAGTGACAATAAGAGACAAATATTGTCTGGTTAAGGTGCAAAAATGGCCGTTACTGAGGGATTAACCAATCATTATCAAAACATCTGTCAACAGATCTACGGAGCAATAAGTCCTAGAACAGCCAGCAGGACAGGCGAACGCTCGTTCACATCTGCACTAAGGCTTCCCTTTTCCTACTTCGTTATGGGAATAGGAAAACACAGATCCATCTTATGGCAGAACCGAAAGGCACTTGATTATAATGGGGCCCATTTGGTTTCTGCCTGGCATTTTATAAGACAATAGTACTGCATGCATTGCCAATTTGTCCTGTATTGTAACAGCACTCAGCCACACCAATGTGAACAGGCCCAAATATATAGAGTTCAGGGATATTACCCTCAGCCTAAATATGGTAAATCACTGACCACATGTAACAAAGTAAGGCGTCTCCCTTTAACCTGTGGACTGTCATGTGATTGACAACATGCCTGGTCCTTCTACATTGAGCTGCACTGATAATACGGAGAATATTGCAGCGCTGCTGTTTAAGATGCCAGCTGGCAGAGGACTGTGCAATAAGGGTGCCATCTCCTGCAGCACCAGCTGGGATACTACACTGCTGGACCGACGCCTGAGGTTCAGGTCCCCCCCCCCCCCCCACCATGCCGCTGAGGGGGGAGCAACCACTCGAGTGTCATTTAGCTCATTAGGAGTTACTAGAAGCTTTGGACTTCCCCTTCCATATTTTCAAGATTTTGCGTAGTGGGGGGGGGGGGGGGGGGGGGGGCAGCAAGTAAATATTTCACTGGTTGGAGCTCACGTTGCCCCTTTATAGTGTTAAATTATGAAATTCGGGTTGTCAGCAGCCACTGGAGAGCGCTCAAATTAGTATACTGCTCCCATGTAGTATATATAAATCTGACCAACAAGCCCCCTAAGATGTGGCCGCAGGCAGAAAGGTTTCCAGGACTACAATATTGACGACCAGTCCTCTGGTCATAAATATCCAAATTGGTGGTGGTCCACCACTCGGGACCCCTGCCAGTCAGCTGTTTGAAGAGGCAGGGTGCTAACGCAAAAACTGCCACCTTTGCCGTGAGCCAGGCACAGCAACATACATGTCCTCAATATCCAATCACTGGGGGTCTGCCACTTGGGACCTCCGCTGATAAGGCGTCTGCGGAAGCCGCCTTACTTTGGTGAGCACTGTTGACACTTCACTGCATACCAGGCTCGGCACCATACATGTAGTAGCTGCCGGTATAACAAACCCAAAATAAAATGTTAGACAGGACTGCAGAAATATACCATGAAAAAATAAAAAAATAAAAAAATTGAGAACTACAAATATAAAAACAGAACATAAAAGTGCAGCATTAATACAAGGTCACACATAAGACGTTCCCAAAGAAAATCACACTTCTATAAACCTACAATAGGTGCAACCAATCTTAATGGCATGCATAAAGTGTTACCATGTAACCAAGGATTTGGAAATCCCTGTGCCCCGATGCACACGTTTCACCCTTAGCTTTTCCCCTGAACGAAAGGATCTCTAATACAAGATCCTACATGGCGGCGGCCTGTAAGGAAGAGCGGAGGCTTTATTGGCTTACCTGTTTCAGTGCGTTCCGTGCAATGGTCTGAAAAGCCTGCTCCACGTTTATTGCCTCCTTAGCACTGGTTTCAAAGTAAGGGATGTTGTTTTTGCTATGACACCACACTTGTGCTCGCTTTGTGGTGACCTGTGGAAATGAGGGAAATGGAGAAGTAATGGGGGAGTTACCACAATTTAAGTGGAGAACCCCTTTATTATAGGCAGAAGCCGCACGTTACAGACGCCACGTCAATACAGTAAAACAAGGAGGATCTCTTACTTGTCTGTTTTCAAGGTCTATCTTGTTTCCAAGGACAACAAATGGGAAGTTTTCGGGATCCCGAGGACTGGCCTGGATAAGGAACTCATCTCTCCAACTGTCCAGAGTCTTAAAAGTGTTGGGAGCCGTGACATCAAAGACAAGCACGCAGCAGTCGGCCCCTCGGTAGAAGGCCACGCCTAGGGACTGGAACCGCTCCTGTCCAGCCGTGTCCCAGATCTACAAGAGGAAATCACAAGTCATAGACAAAGGAGGGGATGCTTGTACCATTGTCACCAGCCAAATACAACTCTTCTCCCAAAAGGGAAGGCCACTTTATGGCTGGGTTCATATACAAGCTCAGCCAGATGCCAGGATACCTCAATACTGTAGTGAGTGATCGCAGCGCCAGACTTAGTCACACATGAATTTTTAGGCTTGGGTTCCTAAGTACTAACCCAATAGCCTGCTATAGTCACCGAGATCTAGGCCGCTGTTTGTGGAGCTGCTCTCGTTAGAAAGCTGCTTTGTTGCTCCAAGATTTTTTACGACTCCAATACCTCAGTGAAAACTGCAGAGCCATGGATACTCTCTGCTCGGTCATTCACGTGACTCGTCATTTCCTTAGTTCCCATAGAGACCAGCACAATACTAGATGAGAATGCACAGAAGTCGCTTGCAAAGAATTTTTAGGCTTTAGAAAAAAAAAAAAAACACCACACATCACAAAGCTGCTGGATGGCGTGCAGATGACAAGTGGCACAGAGCGTGTGTCATGGGCTCAGCAATACAAAAACGCTTTACATCCGCGGCAAAATTGCATGTTGGCGAGTGTGATACTGGTGTGCGAGTCACCGCCCGATACCGCACTCGCCCATGTGAAGCTAGCTTTAGAACATTTTTTGGCAGATTAGTATACACCTTCAAGTTTTGAGGAAAGGAAATAGAGTCCTACCTGCATTGTGACCAACCGGTCATCCACCATCACCTCCTTGGTCAGGAAGTCTGCCCCGATTGTAGCCTTGTACTGATTAGTGAATTTCTTATTAACATACTGGTTCATGAGTGAAGTCTTGCCAACCCTAGAAGTATTAGACAGCCATTAACACTAGACACAGTTTGCCTACAGTAATGCTGATCCTCCTTACCACATTATCTCCTCACTAAACTTCTCCAGCCCCTTCCTCCTTGTTTGCTCACAGCAAGCCGCCTTATGAGCAGGCATTCCTCACATTCTCCTTCCTGCAGATCAGTGAAGGTCACTGGCTAGGAAGGAATGTCGATCTATTGCAGAGACAGCGGGCATGAGCAGTCACTGAAGTAACTCGGCGCTCCCTGCCAGACTGATTTAGTGACATAACGTACATTGCCGGGCAGAGAGGAGACTTCCTGTGAGTGTACATAACACAATGTAACAGGAAGCTGGAGGTGGGGTGATCCCCCACGGACTGCAGGAGACAGAAGATCAGGAAGGAGAAGATATGGCAAGTAGACTGACAGCAGAGAAATAAGTATAGAATGTATTTTTTTTAAATTTTTTTTTATGACAGATCCCCTTTAAAAAACAAATTACTAAACCATGCTAAGATTAAAAATCTGTAGTTTTCACCCCATAAAAAAAGCAGCAAATTACTGAATGCGTAAAAATGAAATAACTACTTCTGCAAACCACTTCTGCAAGCCCCTTCCTGTAGTCCCCGTAAACTACTGCAGGGATTATGAAGGACATTAAAGGCATCCGTTACCAAGAAACCAATATCCGAGCTGCCACCACGTTGTTAAAAGGCATCTCTATAATGTGACAAAATCCCGCTTTATATCCAGCACGCCCAATATGCTTATGCACCACTTCTGCAACAGCTGGGATAAAAGTTTCCTAGTGATAGGGCCCCTTTAAAGCTAACAGTAGAAGGGGCTGCTCTTCCACTCACCCAGAATCTCCCAGGATGATGACCTTGAGAAGGACTTTCTTCCTGGAAGTCATCTTTCAATAAACAGAACTAGAGAAGGAAAGAAAGAAGGGCGATTACTCAAGAGTAACACGAGGAGACCTTGCAACACACAATAGGACTGAGGAGCTTCTCTATTGGAAGCAGTGTAAAAATTAGCACAGTCAATGTTCGTATGGCTCGAGACCCTCCCCAAAGGTTTAACCCTACTCATCATAGAATAGCAGAGTTGGAAGGGACCTCCGGGGTCATTGGGTCCAACACCCTGCCAAAAGTAAGATCACTAAATCATCCCAGACAGATATCTGTCCAGCCTCTGAAGACTTCCATTGAAGAACTCGCCACCTCCTGTGGTAACCTGTTCCACTAATTGATGACCCTCACTGTCTAATATCTAATTTGTGTCTCCCTCCTTTCAGATTCATCCCATTGCTTCTCGTCTTTCCTTGTGCAGATGAGAATAGGGCTGATCCCTCTGCACTGTGACAGCCCTTCACATATTTGTAGACAGCTATTAAGTCTCCCCTCAGCCTTCTCTTCTGCAAGCTAAGCATTCCCAGATGCTTTAGCCGTTCCTCATAGGACATGATTTGCAGACTGCTCACCATCCTGGTAGCTCTTTTTCTGAACTTGCTCCAGTTTGTCTATGTCTTTTTAAAATTGGGCTGCCCAGAACTGGACACAGTATTCCAGATGAGGTCTGACCAAGGAAGATTAGAGGGGGGTAATTACCTGACAATCTAGACCAGTGGATTTCCTCAAATTTCCTGGAATAGGCAAGTATAGTTTCTTTCCTTAATGACAAACTCCTTTACGCGTACCAGCCACACGAGAAGAGGGGTATGTTAATCTTCTGGCAGCAGTGATTGGTCCACTGAGGTGACCACTGCAAGGGCCACATACGACAAGGGCAAGTTTGGTAAGGAGAGGAAGCTGACAAGCCACAAGCAGCAACAAAAAGCAGTACAAGGTATTTCAGCAGGGCGGTACTGATCCAGCAGAGAGCAGCGACCGGTTTGATCAGGTTATGACTATAGGGAGGACAAGGGAGAACAGTCTCCAGCAGCACCAAGTATTTCAGCAGGTGTGTGCCATGGAAACTGGGTGCAAAATTAGGTTGTAAAAACCAGTAGATCCATAGATGGGATGGGTTGTAGCGATCCCAACAATGAGGGGAGAGGTGATCAGGACCAGTGGGGGGCCCCCCCACTAGTCACACTTATCTGCCCTGCGGGTAGGTGATGAAAGTGGTTGTACCAAACGCTACTTTAATGATCCAGACTGCAGTGCTGCAGGACTGTCAGAGCGCCGTGCGTAGGCGAGTGTTGGCAATGCAGAAATGTACATCAACGTTTGTAGCCGATTTCATGAGCCACGACCCCATCCGCTGCTCCATAGACAACCGCACAGGAAGGACTTCCGAAATAATCGCTAATGTCAAAAGCATTTAGTGCTGGGATGGATTATCTGCTCCACCTGCATTAGAGGAAGGTACTGCCCGCACCCTACAATCAAACACTTCACCAGCTCGCTGTGGCAACAATGGGTGAGGCAGGAGAGCCACGGTGCAAGTACGCATGACCGCTGCTCTATGCAGCCTTGGTGCAAAAGGTTGGCCATAAGCAGCCCATAATGCCATGATCACACCACTGGAATAACAAACGCGTGGCGTTCACTGAAGTCCATGCCCGGCACGTATTTCTGCTGCAGATTTGCACTGGTACAGACAGATTCGCACGCAGATTTAGTCCAGGCCAGTGTCCAGAAGTACAGTCCTAAGGACACTGCGGGACGGTTGCTGAGACATTCGATTCATCACAGACCCTGCGAACAAAACCTCGAGTCCCACAACACACATCTATGGCTGCCAAACTCAGCAGAGGTGCAACAACATCAACACATGGGCTGCAGAGTACGAGCCACAAGATGGCTGCACGAAACCAGCGACCAGGATGTTGGCGTGTTACACGGGATGCCCATTGTCTCAATAGTGGCTCGAAAGAGAACATAAGCGATCGTTTGTGTAAACACTGATGAGCGAAGATTCACCAACCTGGAAGTAGTCGCTGTCCGATCAGGTATTGTATGGTCAGCTTTCAGCGAGTAGCCAACAATTTCACAGGGGGCGCGCTTCAGCGATCGCAAAGGTGAACAATCGCTATGTAAAAGCGCACAAAACAGCCGTTCATATGCCAACAACTCGCCATAACGATTTACAGCAACTATTTGAATGCTAGTCGTACCATGTAAAGCCACCGTAACCTGCAGAACTCCAGCAGGGGTGGAACTACAACTATCAGCATGCCCCAGCAGTGAGAGCATGGCACTTTACGGTTAATAGCCTTTTAACAAATCTGCAATCCAATAACTACAAACTATCGCGTTCTTGAAATCAGACACTCAACACTTCCTGGAAGTACCCGTACAGATATATATTGGGCAAGAGCATCGGCAAACAAGAACAACTTGTGACCGGTCAGTGGTGACTGCGTTCAGCCTAAGATGGACTTGTACAGTAACATAATGACTCTCCTGCGACCCCCTAATGGCACATCACTTTAAGGCTACTGTCACACTGCATTTTTTATGATACATTTGAGGTCCCGGAAAGCTGCCAGCGCTTACAAAAGGCGCATAAGTTGTTTGGCCCCATTCCATCCGGACCCATCACTACCACAGATACTATAATGGCGTATGGGCAACAGCGTCACAGTGCGACATCCATTCACAAGTACGTCCGGAGCTCCTCATGGCACACTGAATACCATTACAACCTATGGCGATAGAGGTGTTAGATGCCATCGTAGACTGTGGCGACATCCGTTTAGTGGATACTTATGACTGGTTATAAAAGGTCGCCCACGGACGACGGCGGCCATTGCTACGCATCCATCACAGCCCTAATAAAGGAAGCCAGTGGCAGAAGAGTCGTCTGTCTGTCAGCGACTAGTAAAGGCGGATACATTTCCTACAGCTGTCCAAAAACATTTTCGCGCCTGCTTGGAGCAGGCAGGGATTTGTGACAAAACTTGCATTAACATTAAAGGAGAGACAATGGCGCCAGCGGCTGCCACGGTCCTGTCAGTCAACTACAGCAACTTTGCAGCTTTTTGTGGATCTTGCCAGTTTGCTCAAGTTTTGTGCCAGTTGTGACTTATTCGGGTTTCCATTACACCAAAAACTGGTATAAAGTGAATCAACGCAGGTCGATACATCTAGCCTGGAGTCTCCACTGCTGAGAGCTTCTCTCCAGGACGCCGTTAACCCCGCGCAGACTGCAGAATTCACCCCCTCATTAGAAGGTGGAGTCCAACGGGTATCCGATGACTTCCGTGCCGCATGTCAGTTTCCGCGGACGCCGCGTGCGGACGAGGTCTCACCCACTTTGCTGTTACAGTAAGTGCTGCAGAGGTCTGAAGTCCAGGACTCCAGGCAGCGACCTACAGTAAGACACTTACCTGTCAGCCGTGTGACCAGCGTTTCTCAGGTACGGAGCTCAGCAGTCCTGCCTTAATGATGACCTGACCTTATACCGAGCCGCAGCAGGTTAAAGCACCTGATGTATGAAGCAGAGCTCAACTACGCAGTCACCTGTCCAGCCCGACAATAAAACATGACAGAGGAATGCGGTCCGACAACGGCAGACATCCGGCCCAACCAAGTCACCGCAGACACCAACACGTGCCGCTGACTCACGAGAACCGGGTGATACATAACGGGAAACAACTTGCCTGGCGCAGAAGACAGAATATATTAAAGGAAAAGCTCATTCTTCCAGAAACAGACGGCCGGTCGTGATAAAAGGTGGAACTACATTGTAACCTCTGGTCCACGAAATGCGTTAGTGACCATCCAATCTCTGGATCAGAGGGGGCGCCGCTGTCCCCCTGCTTCCAGGTCTCATTTACACAAGATGGCTGACACAATCTTTAACGCACCCTGTACTGCTCCGATTGGCCGGCGCTCATCACATGACCAACTACAGCAGGTATGGTGTATCAGGGAGTCTAAGTACCAATGTACTGTGTGAATCAGCGGCCATCATGAACAACCGAAAACGGCCAGAACCGGAAGTTAGGAGAGACAAGGGAATATAACTGCCCCTCCAATCCATTGACAGATTGTTCCCAGGACTAGAGGATCGCCAGCAGGCGCCGCTGTCAGGCCTACTGCAGGCAAATGTGGATGAGCCCAAGTCCAAAAGGCATGGAACGAGGCGATGGGTGGCGATTGTAGCCCCATTATACTCTAATACCGACTGCTATTGGTAACAGCTGACACCCCTGCCCCCCCCCCCCCCCCCCCCACTGCTTTGAACAAGTACTTCTAGCAGGAAGCTACGAGTCCCTAATGCCCCAAGTGTTCAGGCCTCAAGCTCAGTCCAGGAAATGCCATTAATATACTACATGGCACAAGACCACAGATGAAGCGGAGGCTGTGAACTGGTCATAACACCTCTATTGTATTCCAGGACGAGATTAACAGAGCCATATTTTATAAACCCAATAAGGAGTCTCTAAAGAGACCTGGAGAGCTCAATGCCTGGCAGCTTCCTATAAAGCCCAACGATATAGTGTAATCCTACACAGAAGGGGTCTTCTAGTAATGTAATACCCACTTATGAAGGACCCATCATGACCACCAACTTCAAGGGATATTTGCATCTCAGAGTTTGATATGCAAGATGAGAATCTGCAGTATCCACTCAGCAATTGCAAAAACCGCAGAGCGCTTCAGCGTAACACCGTTTCCACAGCTCCCATTCACTTCAATAAGAGCTATGCAGACAGTAGCATGGGAAGCGTTTAAAGAAACCAGCATGGATGAACACAGAACTTGCACACGTTAAAAAAAAAGAAAAATATGTTTATCAAATGGAAAGAGGGGGGGGGGGGGGGATATATAAAGAAGAATATAATGTGGTCTGCAGAAAATATAGGGCAAGTGTCAGAAAAGCTAAAGCTAATAATGAAGTGAGGCTTGTAACAGAGGCCAAAAGCAATAAAAAAAATGTTTGGGAGGTATGTCAAAAGCAAAAGAAAAGTCAAAGATGCTATTGGATGCTTACAAGATGAAAATGGTGAATTGGTTAAGAATGATGTTGAGGTCGAACTTTTAAATTCCTATTTTGTATCTGTTTTCTCCCAGAAAGTAGATGGAACATCAACTGATCTTCCCTTTGCTATTAGGGGAATAAATTAATGCAGGATACCTATAAGCAGAGAGATGGTGAGGGAACACTTAGCTAACTTAAATGAATTCAATCTCATGGTACAGATGAATTACATCCTAGGATACTAAAGGAAGCAGCAGAGGTAATTGCTGAGCCACTCGCCATAATCTTTGAAAATTCCTGGAGAACAGGAGAAGTCCCAGAAGATAGGGAAAACATTTGCCCTTTTCCAATCTTCAAGAAAGGGAAGAAGGTGGATCCAGAAAACTACAGGCTTGCGAGCCTGACTTCTATACCAGGAAAGATCTTTGAACAAATTATTAAACAGCATGTATGCAAGTACTTGGATAAAAAGGGAGTAATTAACCAGAGCCAGCATGGGTTTATAGCAAACAAGTGATGCCAGACAAATCTAATTTCCTTCTATGACTGAATCACTGACTGGGTTAATCAGGGAAATGAGGTGGATATAGTATATCTTAACTTTGGTAAAGTATTTGACAAAGTATCTCATACCATACTTATTGTAAAAAGTGACCAAATATGGGATTGACAAGGTAACTGTAGGTGGATTGACTGAGTGATCATACTCCAAGAGTGCTCATAAATGGCTGCACATCCAAATGGAAGAATGCATCAAGTGGGGTACCACAAGACTCTGTCCTAGGCCCAGTGGTGTTCAATATTTTTATAAGTGATCTGGAGGAGGGAATTAATGGGAAACTGATCAAATTTGCCAACACCACAAAGCTAGGAGGGATAGCTAACACTGGGGGAAGAGAGAAGGTATTCAAAAAGATCTAGAAAAGCTTGATCAGTGGGAGGCAACTAACAGAATGGTATTTAACAAGGAGAAATGCAAAGTCCTACATCTGGGCAAGAAAAATAAAAAAAAGCACATACATAATGGGAGGAATTGGGCTAAGCAGCAGCACATGTGAAAAAGACTTGGGTATACTAATAGATCATAGACTGAACATGAGTCAACAATGTGATGCAGCAGCCAAAAAGGCAGACACAATTCTGGGATTATTAAGAAAAGCATAGAGTCTAGATCACGTGAGGCAATTATGCCCCTCTACTCTTCCTTAGTCAGAATACTGTGTCCAGTTCCAGCCACCCCACTTGGAACTTGCTCCAGTTTTGTCTTGTCTTTTTTTAAAGGAGTTACCAAGATGGTGAGCGGTCTGCAAATCATGTCCTATGAGGAACGGTTAAAGGTTCTGGGAAGGTTTAGCTTGCAAAAAAGAAGGCTGAGAGGAGACTTAATAGCTGTCTACAAATATCTGAAGGGCTGTCACACTGCAGAGGGATCAGCCCTATTCTCATTTGCACAAGGAAAGACTAGAAGCAATGGGGTGAAACTGAAAGGGAGGAGACACATTAGATATTAGAAAAAAAAAAAAAACAACAAAAAAAAACACTTACAGTGAGGGTGATCAATCAGTGGAATAGGTTACTACAGAAGGTGGAGAGTTCTCCTTCAATGGAAGTGTTTAAACAAAGGCTGCCCAAATATCTGTCTGGGATGATTTAGTGAATCCTGCACTGAGCATGGGGTTGGACCAAATGACCCAGGAGGTCCCTTCCAACTCTACCATTCTATGAGTAGTCGCCAAGCGGGTGGCTGGTAACTAGAGCAGCGGATTACTATCTTGGTCCTGAAAAGCAGAGATAGGAACATCCCTTTAATGCGATGGGAAGGCACCATATTCACCATTGCGAGGGCTAGAGCGCACAATTTCTGTGCAGCCGTTGAGCAATTCAGGAATATATGAAGGGAAGCGGAGGACGTGCGACGGGGAGCTGGGCTTCCAAGGCTTTTTTTTTTTTGAATACTCCTATTAAAGAGACAGTCTAGCGAAGAACAGGGAGGGCATTTATATTGTAATATGACCATTATGGAAGACAAGAAGAATACACCAAACTATTACAATATTCAAAATACCTACCGCCCCATATCATAGGCAATTGCCAAGTCAGCTGGATCTGTAACTAAGGGCATTCCAGCAACGGCAATGCAATGACCTAACCGATTTGTACTTTGTGTATAGTTATGAAAACCAAATCTAAATAACAAAGATTGCTTACAAAATGTAAGCTGAACGTGTAAAAGAGGGGTTCCTAACCACTTAGTGAGCACCCATACATGTTCTCACATCCTGGGTGCCTGGGCTTTAATCCCCAGGGGTCTGAGTGTGACAGCTTCCTGGTATCGGGTGCTGAAGGTAGCCAATAACCTGGAACTGTCATGGCAGGGGGATGGGGGAAAAGGGCACGGTGTGCATCCCAAGTCATGCAATTGTCGTTATCCAATTATGACGGCACGTCATAAGTAGAAGGAAAAAAAGTTAGTTTCATCTCCCCTCACAGATCTGATGCATGAAGGGAGCAAAAAACTAAACCTCCGGCCTCAGTGATGTCCTGTGGTATTCTGGTCCTGCAAGGACCTGGCGCAGTCTTCTGCGCATGCGTGCCAAAGATAAAATGTCGAGCACATGCATATTTGTAAAAATATGAAATTTTATTTCTTCTCCTCTAAATTGATTTAACTCCTGAAAAGAAAAAAGTGTGTAGTGTATTTTTTTTTTTTTTTTAAATGGTCATTTGTGAGGGTAGCTATTATTCTGACACCTATGAGCCTTTGCAATCTTGGCTTGGTGTTGGGAAAAAAATGTTTTATTTTGTACGTCTCCTAAATGGTTAAAAAAGAAAAAAAAAACACTAAAGTTTTTCCAATGCGCTTCCAGAATAAAGTAAACAGATGGAAATATACATCTTAAAACAATTTTTTCCTAATTTTGGCGCTTTCAATAAATACATAAATTCTAATTTGTCTACTTTTACCACCTAAATGAAGTACAATATGTGACAAAAAAAAATAATGTCAGACTCACTTGAATATGCAAAACCTTTACAGAGTTCAGGCCCATTCACACCAGCTGATTATCATTTAAGCGATAATCAGTGGTCTAAATGTGCACCCATCCTGTGAGAGCGGAGTGCTGATAGCATTGTTTCCCCATCATTGGGGAGAACAAGGGATCTGATCACAGACAATAGCCCTCGGTTATTCATTTGATTGAAGGCTTCATTTGCACACTTAATTGGTAATTGAGTAGCTGAGTTAATAGTTTATGCAAAATGATCGCTCAAAGCTGTTACAAACTGTCCTTTGAGCGATCGGATCGGCTGTGTAAACCGGCCTTTATTCTGATAAAGTGACAAATCAGATTTCCAGAGTTTGGCCTGGTCATTAAAGTGCAAACAGGCTTAGTCACGAAGGGGTTTAA
Organism: Eleutherodactylus coqui; assembly: GCF_035609145.1. Classification (NCBI taxonomy): domain Eukaryota; kingdom Metazoa; phylum Chordata; class Amphibia; order Anura; family Eleutherodactylidae; genus Eleutherodactylus; species Eleutherodactylus coqui. The sequence continues at coordinate 139,988,583 of NC_089839.1, read as the reverse complement.
CATCAGTACTAGCAAGGGATCCCTCCTCATGAGGCTGCCAGCTCTGAGGACACAGCCGAACAAGGTGCCATGAAGAGGCTGACGGTGGCCGCTCTGTCCGCTCACACAGGCTATGAGAGCAGGGCAGATCTCACACTATATGGAGACTAGAGAGCAAGTTCTTCGTGGACAGTCACTTACAAGTCACTCAGGGAACGCAGCTCCTCCAGGTCCATCTATAAACTGTGGTGCAATAGGGCTGTTGGTGCGGCTTCATCACTATACACACAAGGGCCGTCTACAGGCTTCCCAATATACTTTAGCTTCCAGCTTATAATCTTCAAGAGATGCATCGACCGTCAGTGACTAAGACTACAGCTTAGGCTCTTCAGCTTTGTGGAGGCGCTGACCCAGTATAAGATGCTGGAACCCCTTTACAGTCAATGGAGTTAGTTTGGCACCATTATGAGCCTGATCATTAATCCAGGGAATTCCATGTTCCTGTTCCCATAACAGAGCAGGAAGAAGAACTTAGCCTTTTATTTATGGGCTGAAAAAGCAGTACGTAGCTAGCGCTGCTCTCTAGTTGCATCCAGTGTAGGCAATGCTCTGTGAGCTAAGACCGGCAGCAGCTGCACAAATATCTCCTAGCTTGCAACAATGTATGGGTCTGGAGTCCAGGATGTTTAGCTCACAGAGCGTTCCTTGTAGTGCCTGCATATGTCCAGGGTGGTGTCTGTATTACAGATCTGGAATGAAGTCCTGGAAACATTTTAGCATTTGCCGTTTCATCTGGGAAAGTTTCTCCCCATGTGCCAGAAGGCAAACAGACCCCCTTATAGTCAGTTCAGCTCTGAGGACAAAGCCAAGACAGAAGCCAACAGCAGCAGAGCGACTCTAGCCATAGCAGCTTGTAAGCAGACAGACCATTCGGGTTCTGCATATGCAGCATCCAACACCTTCACGCAAGTATTTGGCTCAGAGCTGGTGGAAACCCAACCATAACAGGGTGAAAGTGGGGTAAAACAAAGCATACTCGCCTTATAGGCCTCCCACACAGCCATTGCCCGCACCCCATGGCATCGCCAGCCTTGGGGTCATGTGAGGCTCCCTTATTTTAGCATTTTCTGCTCCTATCCACCCCTGTGAAAGGGACCTCATAAGTGGACGGGGACAAGTGCCGGCTGGCTCTCGCTTACTTTCATTTTCCTGTAGCAATGACCATTTCTTCGGCTCATCCACTTTATAGTATTGGCGGCAGCATATTCCTTGCTTACGAGAGGGTGCACCAACAATTCTATGCCCACAAAAAAAGATGCCAACAACAAACGAGCATTTATCCCCAGCCATAAGGAGTGCGTTTATAGTGTTATCGCCTGACGTCTGAGCGACACATCTCTGTTCGTCCAAAGACGTTACTGCTCAGGTTGCAGTCTTGGGGTAAATCAGAGCGGTAAGACTACCAGCAATCAACCTAAACACTTTATTATGGGTCATATGGAATACAAGCACCCAGAAGGTGTTACTTCGTTTTGAAAGCCTATCTATTCGAGCAGCTACAAAGAACGGCTTTGGAGGACCCGAGAGCCCTACATTTAATTTAAATAAAATTGTAATGCTCAATTTCCCCTGCGGGGGAGCTGCAGGTAAATTCAAACACTTTCCCCAGATAAGGTTCCCAGCGGCAGGACACACTGATGAGCTAGAGCTTTCTAAAAAGACGACACTGTGGGGAACATTAAGTGCGTTACATTCTCCTCCAGCGCTGGCCTCACCACTTTAAATGTACCAGATTTATCCTACAACTGTGCTGGGGATGGAGGGGGTTCAATCAGAGGAGCACATACTGGGGCTGCAGATTAATGTGCTCCCTGCATCTGGAAGGACTGGTGGACAGAACCAGGTTGGCATGCATTATGAAGACCTGCCATACCCCAAATGCTGGAAACATGACTTGTGTCGTGTGCTGAACAGAAACCAGAACAAAGCCACTAATATGAAAAAAAAAAAGCACCGCTATAAATCATGTGACGGCTCTTGAAGGGTTAATGCCAGCTTCAGCCTCCAAAACCCCAAGACTTAATTATTGTATGGAGGATCATGTGGTTAATCAGCTGCCTGAGTCACAAGGGAGGGACCGCACATGGGAACAAAGAAGCTGAATGATTTGGCATGAAAAAGCCCACAAGGAAACCCGGCCGTGAAAACAACACTGCAGGTTAGAAATGAAGATGTCTCTACAATTAGATGCCAGCCGGGTCACAGACTAGCGCTGCCAGCGGATCCCCTCCCAGCCGCTCAGGTCCATCTGCTGCACTTGAGATCTTGATTTACGACCTGCTGCAAATATAGACTCCACTGCCCACCATCCTATAAACAGACAGTAAGCCATAGATAAAGGCAGCACAGATACAACAGGACCAGATGTGCGTCTACACTGACCCATCACTGAACATCTGGCAGGTGACATCTTGTGACCAGTGACGCAGTACAGCCGTTTCACAACCTGCTCTCAGCTAATGTGCTGACCTCCCATCTGAGCAGAAGGCCACATTAGGCAGCCATGGGTCAACGTGGTGACTGACCACAAGCAGCCTATTTTTGCCTGGAGGTGTGGTGCCAGCATTCCTGAAGTCGGTGCGCGCGTTGTCCCCTTTCTGAACTGCGGTATCAAAAATGTACCAAGATTGTTGAACCAAGGACAGAAAGTCAAATAGCAAAGGAGGGAATAATTGTGCCCACTCCAAGGAGGAATCAATATGCGACAATACACTGGTACAATGAACCCATCAGTTGTGGAAGACCCATCTACATTACAAACCTCCACACCGCAGGTCCAAGTAGGCCTTCAAAGAGGAGCAGAAGCCATGTTCCCCACCAGTGTCAGAGGGGCAGGGAGAATGACGGAGACCCAGGCCCACAACACCTCAGTCATAAGAGACGCAGCTAAAAGAATAAATGCCCCTGCGCTGCTCCATACTACGTAGAGGAGACTTGAAGGCTCAATATCCAGGTATCACATTCCCCATCTATATGTTCTGTTTTCTATCTTACATTTCAAATTAAATTGAGAATAAAGTATTAGAAGCCATCTTCATCATCTTGTGGTGACATTTCTGATCCGTTTACCTGGATCTTGAGGAGACTTGGGAGCCTTAAGGTCACAGCAGCTGGCCACGTGTGGTTGATCCTAGAGAAGAGCATCAGGTGGCACATCTAGTATGTCAGCAACGTACAGCAATGGGGAAGTGACGCAGATTTCCATGTTTACCTTGTGGCGTATCTTATGTTGACTGGGGTTCAATAGCCAAAGACCAACAAGGATGCCACTGATGGGTATTAGTGTATCTCAACACCAGGAAGAACTGGTGGAGACAAAATTGACAGAGGGATGACACCCTCTGTAGCTGATTGGCTGCAGAGCTCAATGGGCTGCAGATCCTGGCAGCCCACTAAGCTCATTCAGCAGCTGGAGTGATTTGTGACAAGGACGATGGGTTAGGGTGTGGGGTAAGTGTAACAGTTAGCCTTACTGTTATAATATACCCCTCACCCTAACCCTCCATCCCTGCTAAAAAAAATGCCGGACGCTGCTTTACCTATGGCTCAGCATTGACAGTCAGTCAGTCAGTCCATCTTCCCCCCCACCCCCTTTCTTGCCTCCCTCCTGGCACGGTCAACTCCCGCAGCTGCTGCCCACGTGGCCGAACCAGCCGGAAGCGCTGTGAGTGGCGTCCCTGCTGCTGTGCCGCGCTCCCGCTCACCCAGTAGTCTACAGCTGCGGCTCCCGCTCCTGCAGCACTTGAAAAGATGGCAGCCACTTCAGCTGCTCCACCACCAGAAGCAGGCGGCAGCGGTTTCACTGGTGTCCCCGCAGAAGTCCACTACACTTCCTGTTCGGCTCCCCCTGCGGCCAAAGCAGGCGGGAGCGCTGTCACTGCCGCCCCGGGTCCCACTCCTCCTGCAGCATGGGTCCAGCTTCGGCTCCCTCGCAAAGGTCACCAACTCTTAGCTCCTTCCAGGACCTTAGCTTCTTGGCCCAATCGGGAGCTAGGTGTGCAACAGGAGCATTCCTCCTGTCAAACCCCTAGCTTCCGGTGGCATCAAGGTACACTAATACCCCCCTGATGACTCCATGTCATCACCGTGAGCACCTCACATGAGCCCAGGAAAGAAGTGAATGGACCTTGGACACATGGCAGGTGATCTGGAGTGATTAGTCCCATTTTGTGCTGAACTATATGGACATTTGGGTACACATCTGACAAACAGCATAAGGCTGTATTCCATGGGTGCACCATCGTGGTTCTGCAGTCTGGTGGTGCCATCACCATCTGAGGAGAGTTTTGCTGGCATGGTTTAGGACTGTTGGTCATCATACTATAATCCTTGAATGGTGAGCGCTATAGGGACCTGTCAGCTGACCATCGGCACCCATATCTTCAGGAAGTCTTCCCTGACCACAGTGCCATCTTTCAACAGGACAACACTAGGTTCAGCTCGGGTCACCAGAAAGTGGTTGGAGGAACACAACAATGAATTCTTCAAAATGCCAGCCTCCCAGAATGTAACCCCAGAAAACATGTTTGGGATATGCTGGAAAGGGCTGTGAGATCTACTCCCCTTTGCACTTAAAAAAAGCACCAACTGGCAGAGCTGCTGTCTCAGGCGAGCCGAGTGTGGAGGATGTTCACCACCATGTGGAATCTGTTCCCCAACACTCAAGAGCAGCGATTGCCCAAAAAGGTGGACCAACCCATTACACAGGGATCGTTCAGTACAGTTTTGCCAAGAGGGTATAGGACTCCGTTCTCCCTGCTCTTCACAAGAGGAAGACAGTTGCGATATGCCAAGCCAAGATTCTGGGACCTCTGACCATCAGCACAAAGACAGCTGAACGGGAAGAGCGGCAGGACCCAACATCGCTATTTGGTTAAGTTGTTGTGCCCACATTTAGGGCAGAATTAGCCCCTTGATTAGGTGGGCCGCCAACTGGCATCTTGACTAGTGCTTTTACCCATACATTACTTCCTTACAGTGCGCCACTTCTTGCTTCATTCAGGTCACATTTCTGTAATGTCCCATTATACAATCAGTATTATATATAAGTAGTGAAGATATACATCGCAGTCATAGAAATAGTGCATTCTGGGAGGGCTTCACCCTTAAGAAACTTTACCTACTTCCTGGACAGACAGCATCTTCCCCAGAAGGCACATGTGGTATAAACACAGCCTATAGATACCATTGTGTAATGCTTCATTTCCCCTGTAGGGCTGCTGTAGGGGAATTGAACACTTGATTCTGGGTTCCCCCTGTTGATTGCTGCAAGCCATGCTGTGCCCAGTGTATCAGCTGGAGACTCTTCTAGCAGAGAGGGAGCGTCCAAAGTGCACAACTCAACGGTGACCAGAAAAAGGGAAGTGTGGAAGAGGAAGGATGAGGGAACACAAGCGGTAACGGCTGCTGATGTACTGAGGACTCCATCACTCCCCCTCCCACCACACTAACACCACATGACAGGGGCAGTAAGTGATCCCGTAATACAATCAGGAGTGAGGCTCGGGAACAAGGAACATGCGGACAAGGAGACGGAGGTGCTAATGGGAGCGGGGGGCGCTGCATCATGTGACTGGCGACAGCTACAGCCAGAGGCCAAGCAAAGTGATCTGACAATTTCTGGAGTCCATTTGATCGGCTGGTATAACCTGCAAGGTAATTGGACACCTTCAGAGCGAGGCGATGGTCATCGGAGGGCTCCGCTATGGCGCATGTGACATAAGGTACAACTGCACTGAAGGGATTTCTACACAACAGAAGAATTTAGGTCACTGGTAGTGCAAGAATGATAAACCAAGACATTGTGCCACAGGACGCCCCCTACAGGAAGGTCACGTCTACATGTTACTGGCTTCTATGGAGGGCATCATCTGGTAGCGTTCAAAATCTAATGCAACAGGGCAATAACGGCGGCATCCTACAGAAGAAGGTGCAGGAATCCCCGTCCCGCCTCAGCCAGGTGTACGCCAAAGATAACCCTCCTCACGTGGCCAACAGCCAGAGAGCAGCACAAGGACAACCCTGGACTAAAGGTGGAACTGAAACCAAACAATGCAGTCATAGCAAGGAGCTACTCCATCCCTGTGGTATAAGGGGGGCTCACACACACTTGGGATTGCGTTTTTTTGTTAACGCGATTGTCAATGGGACTTTCTAATGTTAAAAACGCAACGCACCAAAATCACAGTTGCATGCATTGTATTTTTTACAATAGTAAGCCCCATTGACAATCGCGTTAACAAAAAAAGGCAATCACAAGTGTGTGGGAGCCCTTATAGTAGTTCTAGTCTTGCACATAGGGGGCGGTATTCTAACAATTCTCTTCTTGTACACGAGGGGGGGGGGGCAGTATTCTAGCAAGTCTATTCTTGTACACGAGGGGGGGGGGGGGCAGTATTCTAGCAATTCTATTCTTGTACACGAGGGGGGGGGGCAGTATTCTAGCAATTCTATTCTTGTACACGAGGGGGGGCAGTATTATAGCAGTTCTATTTCTGTACACTGAGGGGGGGGGGGCAGTATTATAGTAGCTCTACCCTTGTATATTTGGCGGGGGGGGGGGGGGGAGGAAGGGCAGTATTATAGTAGTTCTACCCTTGTATATTTGGCGGGGGGGGGGGGGGGCAGTATTATAGTAGTTCTACCCTTGTATATTTGGCGGGGGGGGCACTATTATAGTAGTTCTATCCTTGTATATTTGGGGGAGGGGCAGTATTATAGTAGTTCTATCCTTGTATATTTGGGGGGGGGGGCAGTATTATAGTAGTTCTATCCTTGTATATTTGGGGGGGGGGGGCAGTATTATAGTGGTTCTATCCTTGTATATTTGGGTGGGGCAGTATTATAGTAGTTCTATCCTTGTATATTGGGGGGGGGGCAGTATTATAGTAGTTCTACCCTTGTATATTGGGGGGCAGTATTATAGTATCTCTACCCTTGTATATTGGGGGGCAGTATTATACTAGTTCTATCCTTGTATATTTTGGGGGGGGGCAGTATTATAGTAGTTCTATCCTTGTATATTTGGGAGGGGGCAGTATTATAGTAGTTCTATCCTTGTATATTTGGGGGGGCAGTATTATAGTAGTTCTATCCTTGTATATTTGGGGGGGCAGTATTATAGTAGTTCTATCCTTGTATATTTGGGGGGGCAGTATTATAGTAGTTCTACCCTTGTATATTTGGCGGGGGGGGGGCAGTATTATAGTAGTTCTACCCTTGTATATTTGGCGGGGGGGGGGGGGGGGCAGTATTATAGTAGTTCTACCCTTGTATATTTGGCGGGGGGGGGCAGTATTATAGTAGTTCTACCCTTGTATATTGGGGGGGGCAGTATTATAGTAGCTCTATCCTTGTATATTTGGGGGGGCAGTATTATAGTAGTTCTATCCTTGTATATTTGGGGGGGGCAGTATTATAGTAGTTCTATCCTTGTATATTTGGGGGGGCAGAATTATAGTAGTTCTATCCTTGTATATTTGGGGGGGCAGAATTATAGTAGTTCTATCCTTGTATATTTGGGGGGGCAGAATTATAGTAGTTCTATCCTTGTATATTTGGGGGGGGCAGTATTATAGTAGTTCTATCCTTGTATATTTGGGGGGGGGGGCAGTATTATAGTAGTTCTATCCTTGTATATTTGGGGGGGGGGCAGTATTATAGTAGTTCTATCCTTGTATATTTGGGGGGGCAGTATTATAGTAGTTCTATTCTTGTATATTGGGGGGGCAGTATTATAGTAGTTCTATCCTTGTATATTTGGGGGGGGCAGTATTATAGTAGTTCTATCCTTGTATATTTGGGGGGGCAGTATTATAGTAGTTCTATCCTTGTATATTTGGGAGGGGGCAGTATTATAGTAGTTCTATCCTTGTATATTTGGGGGGGTAGTATTGTAGTTCTATTCTTGTACACTTGGGGGGGGCAGTATTCTAGTTCTACCCTTGTATATTGGGTGGGCGGCAGTATTATAGTGGTTATATTCTTGTATATTGGGGGGGGGGCAGTATTATACTAGCTATATTCTTGTATATTGGGGGGGCAGTATTATAGTAGAGCTATCCTTGTATATTGGGGGGGCAGTATTATACTAGCTATATTCTTGTATATTGGGGGGGCAGTATTATACTAGCTATATTCTTGTATATTGGGGGGGGGGCGCAGTATTATACTAGCTATATTCTTGTATATTGGGGGGGGCGCAGTATTATACTAGCTATATTCTTGTATATTGGGGGGGGGCGCAGTATTATACTAGCTATATTCTTGTATATTGGGGGGGGGCGCAGTATTATACTAGCTATATTCTTGTATATTGGGGGGGGGGGCGCAGTATTATACTAGCTATATTCTTGTATATTGGGGGGGGGGGCGCAGTATTATACTAGCTATATTCTTGTATATTGGGGGGGGGGGCGCAGTATTATACTAGCCATTTCCCTGTATATTGGGGGGGGGGGCGCAGTATTATACTAGCCATTTCCCTGTATATTGGGGGGGGGGGGGGGGGCGCAGTATTATACTAGCCATTTCCCTGTATATTGGGGGGGGGGGGCGCAGTATTATACTAGCTATATTCCTGTATATTGGGGGGCACAGTATTATACTAGCTATATTCCTGTATATTGGGGGGGGGGGGGCGCAGTATTATACTAGCTATATTCCTGTATATTGGGGGGGGGGGGCGCAGTATTATACTAGCTATATTCCTGTATATTGGGGGGGGGCGCAGTATTATACTAGCTATATTCCTGTATATTGGGGGGGGGGGGGGGGCGCAGTATTATACTAGCTATATTCCTGTATATTGGGGGGGGGCAGTATTATACTAGCTATATTCCTGTATATTGGGGGGGGGCAGTATTATACTAGCTATATTCCTGTATATTGGGGGGGGGGGGCAGTATTATACTAGCTATATTCCTGTATATTGGGGGGGGGGGGCAGTATTATACTAGCTATATTCCTGTATATTGGGGGGGGGGGGCAGTATTATACTAGCTATGTTCCTGTATATTGGGGGGGGGCAGTATTATACTAGCTATGTTCCTGTATATTGGGGGGGGGGGCAGTATTATACTAGCTATATTCCTGTATATTGGGGGGGGGGGCAGTATTATACTAGCTATATTCCTGTATATTGGGGGGGGGGCAGTATTATACTAGCTATATTCCTGTATATTGGGGGGGGGGGGGCAGTATTATACTAGCTATATTCTTGTATATTGGGGGGGGGGGGCGACAGTATAAGACCCGCTGTATGTGGCTGACAACCGCTGACCAGTAATGAGCTCTGAACTATAGTCACTTCCCATCCCCCACTGCACTGCCCAGTAGGGGGCGGTGAGGAGCACCAGAAGCTCCTCCCTGCGGGGGTCCGTGGGGTGTTGTCGGGGGTCCCGGCTTGTGGCGGTCTCAGGCCAGTGACACAGGGCGGGGAGTTCAGATGGCAGCGGGATGACGTTAGACATTACACCGGGGTCTCCCCGCATCTCTCAGGCCTCCCCAGGGGGTCTCACACAGGATGAGGCCTCCGACCGCCGCCATGTCTGCGGACCCTCTCCCGCCAGCGCCGCCCCTCTTACCGACGGTGAGTAGATGCCGGGTGGTGGGTGCTCGTGCGCCGGCCGCTCCTGTTCTCCGCCGGGCCGCTGCTATTGCTGCTCTTTGCTTCCTCCCTGCCAGCCCTTCTCTTCCCAGCGGAAGTGACAAGCGGTCATGGGGCTGCTGATGTCACCACCTCCTCCCTCACGTTCATTGGTGGATTTTCAGAAGAAGGCGGGGCAATATTGTTAGATCACGTGACATGCTGTGTCACTTTCCTTCGGCCATATTACTTGAGGCGTGGTGTCGGCTGCTGGACCAGAAGACAGCGGTAGATGGCGCTGTGTATCCAGCAGGAATAACACGTGATAGGGGAGGCCTGGACGCTCTGTAGGCCGAACCACATGAACTGGGATGGCCGCAGCGGTCATGCAGCCGTCTAGTTGTACGGTCGTGCCGTCATAATACGGATGTTAATCAGTGAACGTACCGACCCAACAGCGTCTGACATGCGCTGGACCGCCTGCCGCCTCCTTTAGACGGCTCTCAGTAGGAGGCCCTGAGAGCTGTGCTGGTTGGCCACATTCACACAGTGCCTGTTTTCTTAGACGAGTGTTATGGATTTTTCAAAACGTCTGTAGTAGAAATTCACAGTTGAAACTGATTTGCAGCGGATCCGCCCGTGGACTCACTGTGCCGCCATGTAACTGCTCCAATGCTGTGTATCTGCTGCGCCGCCATGTATCTGCTCTTCCGCCTGTGAACTCACAGTGCCACCATGTAACGTGCCTAGGCCGTATATCTGCTGCACCGCCATGTAACCGCTCTTATGCCGTGTATCTGATGCGCCACTATGTTCTATTCCTCTACATGTTGACTTGCTGCGCCACCATGTAACTGCTGCGACGCCCCCCACACCCAATCTGTGGCCCGAACATGCCAGCTGCACCTCAGGACACTTTGCAAGAGACCGCTTTTTCCTCAATGTGGACACGCTAAAAACGCTTACTGTCGCCCTCATCCACTCCCGGCTCGATTATTGCAACTCGTTGCTGATCGGCCTCCCCTGCACCAGACTCTACCCTCTCCAGTCCATCCTGAATGCGGCAGCCAGGCTCATCTTCCTGTCCAGCCGCTACTCGGACGCCTCTGCCCTGTGCCGGTCACTGCACTGGCTGCCCGTTAAATACAGAATTCAATTTAAACTCGCTACCTTCATCCACAAAGCCCTCCACAGTGCAGCGCGCCCCTATATTGCTTCCCTCATCACAATCCATCACCCAGCCCGGGCTCTCCGCTCTGCTAATGAAACCAGATTGAGCGCCCCTTTAATTCGAACCTCTCATTCCCACCTCCAAGACTTCTCCAGAGCAGCACCGGTCCTCTGGAACGCACTACCAAAGGCTACCCGAGCAATCCAGGACTCGCAGAACTTCAGGCGTGCTCTAAAAACGCACCTCTTCAGGAGGCATACCGCATTCCCTAAACAAACCACTCTTTACTCCCTGATAACATGCTCCCTGACCTACTGACTGCAACCCCTGCCAGCCACCAACAACCGCCCCCTGCAGTCACACTGATTCAGCCACTATACAGCTTATGTCTGACCATTGTCTGTGTGTATAGCATCCCTCTCCACCTCGCCATACAGTGCACATCTCCAGCCCCTTTACCTTCTGTATCATCCCATTATTTGTAGTGTGCAAGCTCGTTGGAGCAGGACCCGCACCCCTATTGTTTCCATTATCTGATTACTTCATGTAACCGTGGTTTTTGTACTTTTGTCTTTCTGTATTCTGTTTTTGTAAGCGCTGCAGAATATGTTTGGCGCTATATAAATAAAGATTATTATGTTATCTACTCCTCGCTGCGCTGCCATGTAACTGCTCCTATGCCGTGTATCTACTCCGCCCGTGGACTCTGTGCTGCTATGTAACTACTCCGCTCATGGACTCACTGCGCTGCCGTGTAACTGCTCCTCCACCTGTTGACTCGCTGTGCCACCATGTAACTGCTCCTCTTTCTGTGGACTTGCGCCACCATGTAACTGCTCTTCTGTCTGTGGACTCGCGCCACCGTGTAACTGCTCCTCTGTCTGTGGACTCGTGCCACCGCGTAACCACTTCTCAGCCCGTGGACTCGCTGCGCCGCCATGTAACCAGTTCTCAGCCCATGGACTTGCTGTGCCGCCATGTAAACACTCCTCCGTCGGTGAACCCGCTGCGCCACTGTGTGAGTGCTCAGCCATGTTACTACTTCACCCGTGGACCCACTGTACCACCATGTAACTGCTCCTCTGTCCGTGGACTTGCTGCACTACCATGTAACTACTGCGCAACCATGAAACTGCTTCTCTGCCCGTGGACTCGCTGTGCTGCAATGTAACTACTGCGCCGCCGTGTAACTACTCCAACGATGGACTCGCGCCACCATGTAACTACTCCACCCGTGGATTAGCTGCTCCGCTCGTAGACTCGCTGTGCCACCGTTCATTTGCTCCTGCACCATGTATCTACTCCGCAGGGATCCTGGCACAGTTTACTCTAGCTCGTGGCTAGCCTACATTTCCTGCTTTGATGCACAAAGGCTCCAAGATGTGCCAAATATATTATTGTAGCGTGAAGGTGTGTGTGGGTGGGGTGGGGAGCTGAACAATAATGAGTGTCTGCAGGCAGCAGTGGAGCATGGTAAGCGGTACAATAATGGGTGTCTGCAGGCAGCAGTGGAGCATGGTTGAGATTAGTACAATAATGAGTGTCTGCAGGCAGCAATGAAGTATAGTGGAGAGCGGTACAATAATGAGTGTCTGCAGGCAGCAATGAAGCATGGTGAGCGGTACAATAATTGGTGTCTGCACAAAGCAGTGGAGCATGGTGAGCGGTACAATAATTGGTGTCTGCAGGCAGCAGTGGAGCATGGTGAAGAGCAGTACAATAATGGGTGTCTGCAGGCTGCAGTGGAGCATGCTGGAGATTAGTACAATAATGAGTCTGCAGGCAGCAATGAAGCATGGTGAAGAGCGGTACTATAATGAGTGTCTGCAGGCAGCAGTGGAGCATGGTGGAGAGCGGCACAATAATAGGTGTCTGCAGACATCAGTAAGGCATGGTGGAGAGCAGTACAATATTGAGTGCCTGCAGGCAGCAATGAAGCATCGTGGAGAGTGGTACAATAATGAGTGTCTGCAGGCAGCAGTGGAGCATGGTGGAGAGCGGTACAATAATAGGTGTCTGCAGACAGCAGTAAAGCATGGTGGAGAGCGGTACAATATTGAGTGTCTGCAGGCAGCAATGAAGCTTGGTGGAGAGAGGTACAATAATGGGTGTCTGCAGGCAGCAGTGGAGCATGGTGGAGAGCAGCATAATTACGATGCTTTAACACGGGCGCGAAAATCTGGTGATTTTCTCGTGCTGCGAGAGTGCGTGAAGACGCATGATTATGAAACAAATGAATTTGAATGGGTTCATTCTCAATTGTGATGTTTTCATTCTTGCGATGCTGTGAGAAAAAAATCGAAGCATGTCCATTCTTTCTGCTGTATTGTCCTTTGTCTTCAATGGGGCTGGAGGCAGCAGCATCGGACTCACTGGAAGCAATGGGAGAAGATCCGAATCCCCTGCTGCAGCAGGCGATTCCTTCACCCAGGAGTTTAACCATGCTTTCAATGGGGCTGGCGGAACATCACGATCCTCTACTGCGGGGCGACCCCCCTTCATACAGCGCGGGCGCCGGTTGTTCATTACAGCCACCACCTGCCGGCGATCGTTAAAACGTTCAGGGGTCTCGTACGGCCCCCTGTGAAGAGATCACATGAAGCCGTGTGGATGTCATGGCAGCCAGGGGCCTTCTGAGAGGCCACAGGGCTGTCTTGGCAGAATGCCTATCAAGCCATCCCCGTGGGAGGATAGAATGCCTGCCCTATCGCATTATATCATACTGCTGAAGCGATCAAAGCATATCGAGTTGTTGTCCCCTATGGGGACTAAAAAAGGAATAAAAATCAGAACAATAAAGTTTTACTAATTATTGAATAAAAAGTAATAAAAGTAAAAAAAAAACTTTTTGCCATATTTACAATCCAAATGATAAAACAAAAATACATATTTGGTATCGCAGCGTCCGTAAGTCTGATCTATCACAGTAACACATTATTTACTCCACACAATGAATGTCGGGGGGAAAAAAAGCCAGAAATGCGTGCTTTTTTGGGCAGCCTGTTGGTCACTGTCTGAGCTGGCATCCTGTCTTGGAGCCCTCGCACAACTATGTTGACGGAAAAATTAAAAAGTTATTGCATGCAGAAGATGGCAGAAAATAATAATAATAAAAAAAATGTCTTTGAAAAAAATACAAGTAGTACAGCAAAAGAAACCCTGTATGTTTGGTATCGTAGTAATCGTACTGACCCATAGAATAAAGTTAGCATGTCATTTTTGTTGCAGTTTGTGTATTATTTCTTTATTTTACTCTAATTAGAATTTTTAAAAAGTTTTTCAGTACATTATAAGGTACATTAAATAGTACCATAGAAAAATACAACTTGTCCTGCAAAAAACAAGCCCTCATACAGCGACGTCGATGGATAAATAAAGGAGTTACGATTTTTTTTTTTTAAGGGGGTAGGGCGGAGGAAAAAAGGGGCCGCGTCATTAAGGGGTTAATGGCGTCCTCAATGCTCAGAAATACAGGCAGTTACTTATCCTTCATGTAATACCATCAGGGAGTCGTCTGGTTGGCTCCAAATGTATTCTGCAGCAGGATAACAACCCCCAACATCTAGCCAATGTCATTAATGGGATTCTGTCACCTGCTTCATGAAGTTTGACTCGAAGCTGAGCTTGGAGTCATGAAGCAGGCCCTGTCAGCTTCTCCACGCCCACATCATGCCGACTAACAGCTCTCTCCTCTTTCCCCTTTGTCTATAGGGAGAAAGCTGTCATTCTGCATGCTGCAGGTGGGGAGAGGCTGGCGCAGCTCTCCTCCATGACTCAGTTCAAAGAATCTAAATAATAAAACAAAAATACGTGTTTGGTATCGCTGCCTACGTAAAAGTCCGATCTGTCAAGGTAATGCATTATTTACCCCGCACGGTGAAAATCGTTAGAAAAAAAAACATACTGCTAGAATTGCGCTTTTTTTGCTCACCCCGTCTCCAAGAAAACTGAAATAAAAAGCGATCAAAAAGTTCTATGTACTCCAGAATGGCACCAACGGAAACTACAGGATGTCTCGCACAAAATGAGACAGTGCACAACTATGTCGACAAAAAAAAAGTTATAGCGGTCAGAAGATGGCGGCAGAATTTAATTTACAAAAATTAAATATCTTTGAAAAAAAATAAAAGTAGTACAGCAAAAACAACCTATAGAAATTGGGTATCGTAGTAATCGTACTGATTACTACGATACCGATACTTAGATTAAAGTTATCAGGTCATTTTTGTTGCAGTTTGTACGCCATAGAAACAAGACGCACCCAAAGATGGCGGAATTTCGTTTTTTTTTTCATTTAACTCCACTAAGAATTTTTTTTAACGTTTTTAGGTACATTATATGGTACATTAAATAGCTCCATTGAAAAAAAAATTTGTCCTGCAAAAAACAGCCCACAGACAGCGACGTTGGGATTATTACATGAAGACAGAAGGATTGGAAGGAGCCGACATCAACAGAAGATCTGTGCTTAGTACAAGACGTCTGGAACAACCTCCTGCCGAGTTCCTTCAAAAACTGTGTGCAAGTCTACCTAGAAGAACTGATGAAGATGAAGGGCATCACACCAAATATTGATGGGTTTACTATTCCTCTTTTGTTCAGTCACGTTGTGTTTTGTTAATTGACAAAAAAAAATCAAATAAACCTTCTATTTCTAGAAGCATCCTTAGGGCTTTTACCCACTAGCGTTTTTTTTTAACGCTGTGATATCGCAGTGTTTTTTTTTTCAATGGAACTTTCTAATGTTAAAATCGCAGGTTTGTGCTTTTGAGATTTTTGTGCGATGCGATTTTAACATTAGAAAGTCCCATAAAAAAAAGCGCAGCGATATCACAGCGTTAAAAAAAACGCTAGTGGGTAAAAGCCCTTAGGCTGGGTTCACACGGGGCGGATTTGTTACGGTTTTGCTGCGTTTTTTCTGTTGCGGTTTTGCCGCAGAAAACCTTTGAAGCAGTTTGGCCGCAGAAGCAGTTCATTTTTGTATTGCGGAAAAATCCGCAAGCGTTTTTTTCTGCAGCGCTTTTTTACTTTTGCAGCGGATTTTGCTGCGTCCATAGAAGTCTATGGACAAAAAAGCGCTGCGTAAAAGACAAAAGAATGGACATGCTGCGTCTTGAAAAACCGCACCGCAGCTGCATTTCCACACTGCGGCAGTGCGGAAAAAATCCGTCCTGCGAGAACAGCTTTTTGCCCAAACACATTTGTACTGCATTGCACTGCAAACGCAGCGGTTTTGCCGCAATGCAGTTATGCAACGGCAATCCGCGGCAAAACCGCAGCAAATCCGCCCTGTGTGAACCCAGGGTTACTTGGTGGCATTTTTCCTCACTTGCCTAAAGCCTTTGCGCAGCACTGGATTCAGTGCGGTATTTATGCACTGAGCTTGTTTCTGAGCCTGTTTTGTTGTGAGCTTGGATATGGTACTGATGTACGATGTTGCATCTGACGAGGACGCCCAGAGTAAGGCCTCATGTCCACGGGGAAAATCAGGCCCGCTACGGATTCTCCATGGAGAATCTGCAGCGGGTCCCTCCTGCCCCGCGGACATGAGGGCTGAAAATAAGAATAAATCAGAATAAACTTACCTCCCGCACGCTCCGGATACTTCCTTCGCTGCGGCGTCATCTTCTCTGCGTCGCGGACGGATCTTCTTTCTTCGGCCCGGCGGATGTGCAGGATGACGTCGGTGACGTGCCCCGTGCATGCGCCGTCCCGAAGCAAAATGATCCGGCCGTGACTGAGAGAAGATGGCGCCGCGGCGAAGAGAAGAACCGGAGCGGGTGAGTAAAATCTGATTTTTGTCAGATTTGTCAGGGAGACCCGCATGAAAATGGAGCATGGTCCGGATTTTTTCATGCTCCATTTTAAAAAAAATCACTTTTATTGACCATCCGCAGGTATTTATCTACCCCGCAGGTGGTCAATGCATCCCTATGGGGTGCGGATCCGCGGGCAGGAGAAGAGTTAAAATCTGCTGCGGATTTTAATTCTTATTTTGCCCGTGGACATGAGCCCTAAGTAGGAAGCGAACATAGATTTATGTGCGTCGACACAATTTAGTCATTGGTGAACCAGGTTCACAAATCTCTGAGTTATTACATCACGGACATAGCACTATATATAGAGTAGGCAGGCTTACTAAAAGTGAACACTTATTGGTTCATCTTACACAAAGACCCGGAAATAGGTTTCTGCTTTTACTTAACTACTCTGACTTTAGCAAGTTTAGGAATGGGAGGGGTAGAGAGTGTTTTTGTACAACGTTTAGGGCTGCGTTTTCAGCCCTGCGCTAAATGCTGTACAACACTCCCATTCATTTCAATGGGGCTGCTCACACAGGGCTGAGAACGCAGGGTTTTCTATTCTTGGCTGTTTTCAGCTCTGTGTCTCCCATTGAAATGAATGGGCTGCGTTTTCAGCACTGCTGAAAACATGGCACAACTTTATACTGCGTCTTTATAGCGTTAAACGCAGGTTGCTATGCCAGCAAGTCTAAAAAAAAGTTTCGAGCTTCGTTGGCTACGTTTTCAGCTGGGCTGAAAACGCAGCCAAAATGCTGTCAAAACACATGTTAACGCTGCTGAAAACGCAGCGTTGAAAAATACAAAGTCATTGCAAACCCCTGTGTGAGGGAGGCCTAAGGCCCCCTGCACATTGGCAGAAATTCCACAGCGAGATTTCCTGCAAAATTTTCGCCCGTGGCCGCTGCCATAGGATTGCATTAGAAAATGCAATCCTAGGCAGACGTGCTTTGTGAAATCACACGCGGAAAACAAATCGTGGCATGTCCTACTTCTGGCAGTGGTGATGGGCCAGGTCCTCTCTGCACCAGCCGGCGCATAGCAGAGAATGAAGACTCCGGGAGTCGGTGAGCCGCAGGGCTGTGCAGGGGCACGGGACCGCATCCCGCTGCAAGAATTCTCGCAGCAGGTTCCAACCCGGCCGTCTGTAGGCGGCCTAAAGGGAGGGAGGTTAGTGGGTGAATTCCAGGTTCCTGGTATCTGATTACACAGTGTATCTTAGCTACAACTAGTATCACACAGGAAAACATTAGATACGTAGAGAAAAAGACTGCATGTACAGACAACTACGTTAATACCAAGGAAAATTAAGAAAATGTAAAGTTAGTATACAGTAGCTACGTATCATTTGGTAAATACATATGTAGTAACCAGATCCATATATAATATGCTTCAGTTTTTGGGCTGATAACAGAGAAACAATAGCTTATAAGGCCTGGTACCACAGTACTGTATGTATGATCTTGAAGATCATCATCACTTACTTTGTGGCCTGTCCCCATGAGGCCTCACAAGCTATATTTTGCCTATTGGTATGTGGGAGGAAACCCAAACAAACATGGGGAGAACATAG
This sequence comes from Eleutherodactylus coqui, assembly GCF_035609145.1. NCBI lineage: Eukaryota > Metazoa > Chordata > Amphibia > Anura > Eleutherodactylidae > Eleutherodactylus > Eleutherodactylus coqui. The sequence goes on along the minus strand of NC_089839.1, from coordinate 139,970,413 downwards.
AAACTTCATGCAGATGTTGCCCTTGGTCATATTTGACCCAGTGTTACAAGGCAACAGTGCCAACCACTGAGCCATCATGCTGTTAAGAGGGCATCTACCTCTTAATATATTTAGCACTTCTTAATATTTTTGGCACATCTTACTCCTGCAAGGTTCATATTACATATTAAGACCAATGTATGAAACATTGGTCTTGATATGTTTCCCTATGGTTCTTAGCTTGGTGTCAGGTGATATGATTCTGATCCTGGCAAAAAGTTTTAGTGATACTGTTTTGAATCTGGTGCCCAATACTGGTGAGCTGGTGATCTTTCTAGACTGGTGTCCAATGTCTACGGTCTGTGATGTGGTTCTTACGCATGCGTAATCCGGCCCTGGCAGCAGCAGCATCCGCGCATAGCTGCTTTCATTTTCTTCTTTCTATTCTGCGGAAGGTCCACACGGTTCGCTGTCTGACAAGCGCAGTACAGTTTTTTCTTTTAAACTCCTGCTTTTCCCACGGAATCCGCGGCCCATCCGCAATATCAATTGTAGACTGGCCACGGGCCAGACGGCTTCCATTGACTTCAATGGAAGCCGTCCGTGCGGAATCTGCAAGAAAACCGAGCATGGCATGATTTTTCATCTGTATGAAGAAGCACTTTTGCATTACATGCTATGGGTGGTATTTGCTGCGGAATCTGGAGGCGGTCGCTCGCTCTGGATTCCGCAATTCAAATCCGCCTGTGTGCATTCACCCTTAGGCTAACTTCACACAGGCGAATGCGATATCGGGCCATGATTCACAGCCCGATATTACACTAATCAACATGCGATTTTTCTGCAGATGTGAGACGTTTTTATATCAAAACCACCTCACATCACTTCGGGGAAGTAGCAATCAGCCATGGCGGAGGATCGCGGAGTGTCTCCCATTGTTTTCAGTGGGGAAACCTTGCATCACACTCGTGTGCACCTAGCATATGGTGCGATGCTGCTGCCGGCCCTATTGAAAACAATAGGCACTGCAATGCGAAAGCATGCGCAAAGATAGGGGGCATGGTACAATTTTTATTATTTTCCCGCATCGCTCATGTGTTTTTTTCCCCCACATTGCTCAAGAATGGGGTTCATATTCGAGTGAGATTTGTGCATCTTGAAACGCACAAATCTCGCCCATGTGAAGTCGGCCTTATACCAAGATCTAGTGATGGAGTTCTCAGCCGGGGACCAGTTGCAATTAAAATTTGGCACTAGGATCAGAATTGTATAACAGCTGCTAATGATATTGCTGAACCTGGCACTACATTTCGGTATAACATACCTGGGATTGGTAGCTCATAAACCTGAAGCTGACAACATGTATAGGGCCACATACCAGGAGCTCTTGTGTATCATCAGAGGCGGAGGCCGCTCTTACAGATACGCCAATTTTTACAGCATTTAGCGAGCTGTTTCATGCTTTAAAACGTCTCAATTGTTTTCAATGGGGCTTCTCAGATGAGCGTTCGAGTTCAGCGTTTCCAACGTCGCTATTTTCGAGTGCTGTCTGTTCTATTTTCTGTGTTTATACATTTTCAAACGCAAAGTATCTCTGCCCTAGTAAAAATGCAGCATTTACACTATTGCTGTGTGAGCAGCCTTAACCCCTTAGTGACCACACTTTTTTGCTTTTTTCCATTTTTGTTTTTTCCTTCCCCATTAAAAAAATTATAACTCCTTTATTTATCCATTGACGTAGCTGTATGAGGGCTTGTTTTTTTGCGGGATGAGTTGTATTTTTCACTGGTACTATTTAATGTACCATACAATGTACTGAAAAACTTTTAAAAAATTCTAAGTGGAGAGAAATGGAAAAAAAATGACATTCCGCCATCTTTCAGTGCGTCTTGTTTCTATGGCGCACAAACTGCAATAAAAATGACCTGATAACTTTATTCTATAGATCAGTACAATTACTACGATGCCAAACTTGTATAGTTTTATTTTTGTTGTACTACTTATATATTTTGAAAGATATTTAATTTTTTAAAGTTATTTTCTGTCTCCATCTTCTGCACACAATAACTTTTCTATTTTTCGGTCGATATAGTTGTGTTAGGGCTCATTTTATGCGGCACGTCCTGTTGTTTCCGTTTGTACCATGGTGGAATACATAGGACTTTTTGATCGCTTTTGATTACATTTTTTTCTTGGCAACAGGGTGACCAAAAAAAGCGCGTTTCTGGCAGTGTTTATTTTTTTTTCAGACGACGTTCACCGTGCGCGGTAAATAATGCATTACTTTGCTAGATCGGACTTTTATGGACGCAGTGATACCAAATATGTATTTTGTTTTATTGTTTAGATTTTTTATTGTAAATATGGCAAAAGGGTTTTCTTTTGAACTTTGATTACTTTTTTTTAAAAATAATTAATAAAACTTTATTCTTCTTATTTTCACTTTTTCTTTTAGTCCTGCTGGGGGACCACAACTAGCGATGCTTAGATCGCTTATGCAGTATGATGTAATGCCATAGCATTACCTCATACTGCATTCTAATGGCTTGATAGGAATTCTGCCATGACAGTCCTGGTGCCTTTCAGAAGGACCCTGGCTGTCATGACACCCACACGGCTCCCCCGATCTCACTGCGGGTGTGGGGGGGGGGGGGGGGTCGTACGGGGGATTTAAATGCCGCTGTCAGATTTGAATGGGGGACGTCTGTGGACAGCCATTGTCAAGGCTCTCCAGAGATGTTCCATTGGGTTCAGGGCTCTGGCTGGGCCACTCCAGGACATTCACAGAGTTGTCCCTACTCCTGTGCTGTCTTGGCTGTGTGCTCAGGGTCCTTCTGCCCAGTCTAAGCTCTCTTGCACTCTGCCTCAGGTTGTCATTATCTCTGTACTTTGCTCCATTCAGCTTTCCATCCACCCTGGTCTCCCCTTCCCCCAGAATGATGCTGCCACCTCCAGACTTTACTGCGTTAGCACAAGTATTGCTAATTGGTATGCTTTCAGGTATTCAAATTTAGTAATTTCGTGCTCGAGCATCAAGGAAGCTTACATATCACACTCACATTGGATGTGATTAAAAGACATCTAATTTAATATTTTAAAAAAAGTATAATGCAAAGACATTTGAAATGAGGTTAAAATATGCCTCACTTGTAAGAATTCTACTTTATTCTAATTAATTTATTATCATTGGTTATGAAAGTTCATTAAAACAGTGACGTCTTAGTTAGAGGCAGGACTTCTCTCCAGCCAATTGGAATGAAGTCTCAATGGCTGGAGAGAAGTAGCCTTGAAGACAGTCTTGCATTCTTATAACAGGACAGTAATATGAGCTAAAGACAGTAGATAGCTGCAAGAAGAGCAGATTACAAAACATAAAATGGAGGACAGGAAAATTAATACTTTCTATCACAAATCTCCCGTTTCGGCACTGTTTTCTCATGATTTCCATTCTCATTCCATGAACTTGAGCTAACCAGTAAGGCCTCTTTCCCACGAGCATATATCAGCCATCCGTTTTCACGACCGGCTGATTTATGCTGTCATCTGATGCATTGGATTCCAATGCATCAGATCACATGGCCGTATTCCTCAGACATAAAAGCGCCCGGCCGGCCAATATAGCGCTGGGCATTTTTTACGTCAGGCCCAAAAATAATCTTTTTTTTTTTTTTTTTAAACTGTGAAAAAGTAGCAAAAAAGAAATAAACGATCACAATTTGGCATTGCCATAATCGTTCTGGCCTGTAGAATTACTTTAATATATTATTTATACTGCTCAGAGAATGCAGTGAAAAATAAAAATAAAAAACATTCCAGAATTACAGATTTTGTTAATTTTGCCCCTAGAAAAAATGGAATAAAAAGCAATCAAACTTTTACATGTTCTTAAAAATTGGATAAATGAAGACTAGAGTTCATCCCGCAAAAAACAAGTTCTCTAGAGCTCTGGCAATGGAGAAAAAAAATTAATACGGCTCTTGGAATGTGGCAGCACAAAAGCAAACCTTTAAGAAAAAAAAATGTTTTAAATGTACAAAAATAGCAAAACATAAAAAAAAATGGATAAACTTGGCATTGCCGGAAAAGTACAACTTGTCCCGCAAAAAACAAGCCCTCGTATGGCCGTGTCAATGTAAAAATGACAAAGTTATGGCTCTTGAATGCGATTGGAAAATTAGTTGAAATTAAATTAAAAACCTGACCTGGTGGGTCTGACAGGGTAGTAAGAAATCCGCCACTCAAGGGGTTAAAAGGTATCATATCTACAAGATTACTTGGTTTCTCTTGCTGAGAACAATCACACTAGGTGGTCTGTGAAACGTGTAAATTCATCCCCTGATCCTTCCCAAATAAAAATAAGGTCGTCAATATACCGTTTGTAAAAATGATTTTGTTAGACTCTAGGTGCTCCACAAAGATAACATTTCATTCAAGATTCCCCACATATAGATTCACGAAGCTCGGCACAAATCGGGGTTCATGGCGGTCCCTTTTATCTCTTGGTATAGTTGAGAAATGAATGTGAAGAAATTATTCTTAAGTATAAATGATATGCTCTCAGTGATAAATTCCTTCTCTCTTTGTGGGATTGAGGGGTCCTCAGCAACGACGGAAATAATAGTGGAAACACCTCGATTATAGGGGATATTGGAATAAAGCGCAGAGACATCAAGGGTGGCCCATACGTAAGTTGGTTTCCATTGTATTGGGGATACCGTATATACCGGCGTATAAGACGACTTTTGAACCCCGAAAAATCTGCTCTGCAGTCGGGGGTCGTCTTATGCGCCGGTAATACAAAAAAAAAAAAAGTGTAAAAAAAAAAAATTCATTACTCACCTCCCCCGGTGTTCTGTCGCGCTCCGGCAGGATGTCGCTCGCTCCGGCAGGCTGTCGCTCGCTCCGGCAGGCTGTCGCTCGCTCCTCGTCCCCGGCGCAGCATAGCTTTCTGAATGCGGGGCTTGAAATCCCCGCTTCCAGAAAGCTAATACACACGCCGGCAGCCATGACAGCATTGAATGGCTGTGATTGGCTGAAGGCGCACGTGTTAGCAATCACACCCATTCAATGATGTCATTGAATAGTGTGATTGGCTGAAGCCACGTGTGCTTTAGCCAATCACAGCCATTCAATGATGTCATGGCTGCCGGCGTGTGTATTAGCTTTCTGGAAGCGGGGATTTCAAGCCCCGCATTCAGAAAGCTATGCTGCGCCGGGGACGAGGAGCGAGCGACAGCCTGCTGGAGCGAGCGACATCCTGCCGGAGCGCGACAGAACGCCATGGGAGGTGAGTAATGAATTTTTTTTTTTTTCTCCACTGTATACCGGCGTATAAGGTGACAGTTGGGGGGTCGTCTTATACGCCCCGTCGCCTTATACGCCGGTATATACGGTAGTTACATAGTAACATAGTATGTTAGGCTGAAAGAAGACAATGTCCATGTAGTTCAGCCTGTTTCTACCCAACGCTTGTTGATCCAGAGGGAGGCAAAAAAAAACCCAATGAGGCAGAAGCCTATAGACCATTTGGGGAAAAAATTGCCTGGATCAATGTTTGAAAGTTCCTACCTAACTACAAGACCCAGATCAACAACCCCGTGGGTTATTTAATAAATGAATAGACATCCATCAGCATCCTGTCATCAAATAAAAGCAAAGATGTGTAGTAAAAACAGGCAAACACTGGTGCTCGGCGGAATTCCCTCAGTGTAAGGGAATCCATCGGCACCTAGTGTCCAGGATTAACTATCATCCTCTTTTGGTCCCAAATCTAACCGTCTGGAGAGGCGTCCCGGGCAATGAAGCCCACTGGATAACCGGGGCTTGATACGTAGCAATTCAGATAGAGAATTTCCCCGCGCTCCGTGCCTCGGGAGAGATTTGAAAAAGACCTGGTAGTCCGGAGGTTATATTAACCAAATTTAATACGCAGCCACATTTAATACACCTTTCTCAAGCATAAAATACATCCATGACATTCAAAAACACATGTATATGTATATACTAGCTGATATACCCGGCTTCGCCCGAGTTAATTTGGTACTGGTGTTTATCTGGTGTTCACACGGAAAATCTTCTGAAGCCGTGGTTACTTTAGAGATACCGGAAAAACATATGTTCACCATTTTGCATAGTTCTCTGCGTTACCCAGGAAACATCACGGGGAGGTAACCATGCGACATTTCCTTTATATAAAATGACATCAGGAAGTAAGAGAATTAGATCCCATACGTAAAATTTGGACGCTAATTCTTTTGCACTTAGAATTGAATAATCGAGTTGGGACCCATTAACTTTCCCTATGTATGACATAATCAATGCCCGTGCCAAATTTCACATTTCTATGACACCGGAAAGTGAGAAAATTACACTTCGTATGTAAAATGTGGATGCTAATTCTTTTGCGCTTAGAAGTGAACAATCGAGGTGGGACCCATTACCTTTTCCTATTTATGACATAATCAATGCTTGTGCCAAATTTCACGTTTCTATGACACCGGAAAATGAGAAAATTACATTCCGTACGTAAAATTTGGATGCTAATTCTTTTGCTCATAGAATTCAATAATCGAGTTGGGACCCATAAACTTTTCCTGTTTATGACATATTCAATGCCTGTGCCAAATTTCACGTTTCTATGACATCGGGAAGTGAAAAAATTACATTCCGTACGTAAAATTTGGACGCTAAATCTTTTTGCGCATAGAATTGAATAATCGAGTTGGGACCCATTAGCTTTTCCTATTTATGAGATAATCAATGCCCGTGCCAAATTTTAAGTTTCTATGTGAGAAAATTACATTCCGTACGTAAAATTTGGACGCTAATTCTTTTGCGCATAGAATTGAATAATCTATTTGGAACCCATTAGCTTTTTCTATTTATGACATATTCAATGCCCGTGCCAAATTTCACGTTTCTATGACATTGGGAAGTGAGAGAATTAGATTACGTACGTAAAATTTCGACGCTAATTCTTTTGCGCTAGAATTGAATAATCGAGTTGGTACTCAATTACTTTTCCTATTTTAGAGATAATCTATGCTTGTGCCAAAATTCATGTTTCTACGACATTGGGAAGTTGGAGAACTTTTGGCGAGTCAGTCAGTCAGTCAGTCAGTGAGGGCTGTCCCCTAAGGTATTTATACATAGTTATTAGGTCGCATTTTAACTGTCTTTTTTCCAGGGTGAATTATCCCCATTTTGATAGCCTTTCTGGGTATTCCAGTCCTCCCATTACATTTATTAATTTAGTTGTCCTTCTTTGAACCCCCTCAAGCACTGTAACTTCTTTCCTGAGCACCGATGTCCAGAACTGTACACAATATTCCATATGAGGCCTGACAAGTGCCTTATATACTGGAAGAATAAGGTTCTTGTCCCTCGCCCCTATACCTCTTTTAATGCACCCCAAGACTTTATTTGTTTTGCAGCAGCTGACTGGCATTGATTGTTCCAGTTAAAGGGGTTGTCCCGCGGCAGCAAGTGGGTCTATACACTTCTGTATGGCCATATTAATGCACTTTGTAATGTACAATGTGCATTAATTATGAGCCATACAGAAGTTATCAAAAGTTATTCACTTACCTGTTCCGTTGCTGGCGTCCTCGTCTCCATGGTTGCCGTCTAATTTTCGCCGTCTAATGGCCAAATTAGACGCGCTTGCGCAGTTCGGGTCTTCTGCTGTCTTCAATGGGGCCGCTCGTGCAGAATGCCGGCTCCGTGTAGCTCCGCCCCGTCACGTGCCGATTCCAGCCAATCAGGAGGCTGGAATCGGCAATGGACCGCACAGAAGCCCTGCGGTCCACAGAGAGAGAGGATTCGGGTAAGTACTACCCGGTTTGTTTTTTTAACCCCTGCATCGGGGTTGTCTCGCGCCGAACGGGGGGGGGGGGGGTTAAAAAAAAACAAAAAAAAAACGTTTCGGCGCGGGACAACCCCTTTAAGTCTACAGTCAACTAGTATCCCCCGGTCTTTTTCTATCTCACTTTTCCCTAGCAGTACATCATTTAGTGCATATTGTTGACATCTGTTTCTCCTGCCCATGTGCATAACCTCACATTTATCAATATTGAACTCATTTGCCATTTTTCTACCAAAGCCCTCAGCTTATCTAGGTCCATTTGCAGCCGCATATTGTCCTCCTGTTAGGTCTGGCAGATGCCGGCGTCGTCCTGCTTTCTGAGTCTGCTTCTGTTTGCTCCAGCATCCGCAGGGTTATTGTGTCTGGCTTCTCCATCCAGCTGGAAGTGATTTGTAATTATCCCCCTATTTAACCTCCCCAGACCTTTCCCAGGGTGCTTGGTGTTGTTGTGTATTTTCTTGCATGACTGCATGTGAGCTGCTGCTGCAGCTATCCTGTCTGCATCCAGTTCCTTGTGTGTGCTTTTACTGGATGGTATTCTGTTTCTGTGTGAATCCAGCTTTCCGCGTGTCATGCTGCTGGCCCCTGCAGCTTGTTTGCTGTCTATTCCCTGTGTCTGTCACCTCTGTACAGGACTGTGTCCTGCTCTTACCTGACATTCACTCCTCACTCCTCCATATTTTCTCTGTGCAACTGACTCTGGGTTCCTGTCCTCACCAGGTAGGTAGGGAAAGCTAGGAGTCAGGGATAGGAAAGGCGACCTGGACCTCTTGACCTTTAGGGGTATCTCCAGGTAAGGGACATTTAGCCCATCTTAGTTCAGGGTAAGATCCATCCTTGTTCTTTGTACCGAGTTCCAGCTTTTGCGCAGTTTCCATCTCGGAGTCAGCTTTCCAACCTCATGGGTGCTTTCACTCAGCAGGACGACACAGTGGATCCACAAGGACAGTGTAACAGGACACCAAGCCATGGACCCCTCTGATTCTCACCACGGGGTACTGCTAGAGTTGTTTTGGGAGCTTACAGTACAGCAACGAAGATAGGGACATACCGCAAGTGCCCAGTTCGATGGTATCTTGGCTGTCATGATGGCATCGAAGCCCTCTACCAGTACGGCAGTGGCTGTGCCGGTTCCATTAGCAGGCGCCACTTCTGGTCTCAGACCCCGGTTGGCAGCTCTGCCTCGCTATGAGGGAGACCCCGGACTCTGCAGAGGTTTTGAACCAGTGCACTTTACATTTTGAACTCCTGCCACACCTCTTTGTGTCTGATTGTGCCAAAGTAATGTTCATTAGGTCACAATTTGCAGGTCAGGCACTAGCATTGATCAACCCCCTTTGAGAGCGCAACGACTCGCTAGTTGACAATCTTGGTCTGTTCATTGAGACTTTTTGCCAAGTCTTTGATGAGCCAGGTCGTTCAGCCTCAACCGTGTCTGCGCTACTACGACTTCATCACATTGATCTTATGGTGGATCAGTACACCATCCAGTTTCACATGCTGGCCTTAGAATTAGGGTTGAATAATGAAGTCCTAGTGTTCGCCTTCTGGGAGGGGCTTACCAAACATACAAAGAACGAGTTGGCAGGGCGTGAGGTTCTGGCCACATTGGATGTCCTGATCACACTAGCTACTAGGATAGACTTGCGGTTTCAGGAGAGGTCCAGGGAGATTATGCAGGAGAGAAGGCTCTTCCGGGCGAACCCTAGAGCTTGGAGACTGCGATCCTCCCCACAGACCAGGAAACTGTGCCACCTAGGACTCGTTGGAGAGGCAGTCTTGGATGAGGATGCCTCCAATCCCTGGTTAAATCTGCCAGTAAACCTGATTCTGTTGGGTGTCCCAGTTCCTGTGGTGGCCTTTCTTCACTCTGGTGCCGCTGGTAACGTTCCGCAACAAAGCTTTGTTGACAGATATCGGATTCCTATTTGGCGTCTCAAGAGCCCTCTGGCGGTCATGATGGTCGATGATAGTTCTCTGTCCGAGGCTAACTAGTGGACCACGAAGCCCTTAGAACTAAGAGTTGGAGCTCTTCATTCCGAAATAATTTCTTTCTTCGTACTTCCTGGAGCTAATAGTCCGCTACTTCTGAGTTTATCCAGACTCCGGGATCATAATCCTTCTCTGAACTGGAGAATGGGCGAGGTGCTCAAGTGGGGAGGGACCTGTCATACTAGGTGCCTGTTTCTTGTTTATCTGGTGCACATTGCTCACCTATCCTCAAATCCCCAGGGCATTCCAGAGATGTACAAATACATTGCAGATGTTTTCGACAAGAGAGAGGCTGAATGCTTGCCCCTGCATTGTTCATACGTTTGTCCTATCAAACTTATGCCAGGAACCGTACCACCTCGCGGCAGAGTTTTCCCCTTGTCTCTTCCAGAGACTTAGGCCACGGCCAAATATGTAAGGGTCAACCTGGAGAGATAATTTATTTGTAAATCTTCTTCTCCAGCAGGGGCGGGCTTCTTCTTTGTGAACGAAGGATGGATCTCTGAGACCATGCATAGACAACCGAGGGCTTAATGCTATCATAGTTAAAAACAAGTATCCATTGCCAATTATCTCTAAACTATTCGATCGTTTATGGGAGGCTTGGGTTTTTACCAAGCTCATCCTACATGGCGCCTATAACCTCATCTGCATCCGTGAAGGCGATGAGTAGAAGACAGTTTTTAACCCCATTCATGACATGGCCTATTTTGAGCTTAAAGGGGTTGTCCCGCGGCAGCAAGTGGGTCTATACACTTCTGTATGGCCATATTAATGCACTTTGTAATGTACATTGTGCATTAATTATGAGCCATACAGAAGTTATAAAAAGTTTTTTACTTACCTGCTCCGTTGCTAGCGTCCTCGTTCCCATGGAGCCGACTAATTTTCGCCCTCCGATGGCCAAATTAGCCGCGCTTGCGCAGTCCGGGTCTTCTGCAGTCTTCTATGGAGCCGCTCGTGCAGAATGCAGGCTCCGTGTAGCTCCGCCCCGTCACGTGCCGATTCCAGCCAATCAGGAGGCTGGAATCGGCAATGGACCGCACAGAAGAGCTGCGGTCCACGGAGACAGAGGATCCCGGCGGCCATCTTCAGCGGTAAGTATTGAAGTCACCGGAGCGCGGGGATTAAGGTAAGCGCTCCGGTAAGCTTTCTTTACCTCCCTGCATCGGGGTTGTCTCGCGCCGACCGGGGGGGGGGGGTTTGAAAAAAAAACAAACCCGTTTCGGCGCGGGACAACCCCTTTAAGGACGCAACAATTTTTGGCGGATTTTCTTCTCCGTTTATCAAAAGTCATAACTTTTTTATTTTTCTGTCGACGCGGCCGTATGAGGGCTTGTTTTTTGCGTGGCGAACTGTAGTTTTTATCGGTGCCACTTTTCGGTACATAGACTATATTGTAAAACTTTTTTTTTTTTTTTAATGATAGCAGGGAGAGAAAACGCATCAATTCTGCCATAGATTTTTTTATTTTTTTTTTACAGCGTTAATCATGCAGCATAAATGAGACATTCCATTTTTTCTGCGGGTCGGTACGGTTACAACGATACCAAAATTCTTACATTTTTTTTAGGTTTTCCCAATTTTCTGCAATAAAAACCCTTTTTCTTGGAAATCTTTTTTTTTTTTCTAAATCGCTGCATTCAAAGTCCTGTAACTTTTTTATTTTTTGATGTACGGCACTCTATGAGGGCTTATTTTTTGCAAGACAAGCTGTAGATTTTATTGGTACCATTTTGGGGTACATATGGCTTTTTTGATCACTTTTATTGCGTTTTTAGTGAGGCAAAATGCTAAGAATTAGCATTTTGCCTCAGTTTTTTAAGTGTTTTTTTTAGCGTTTTTTTCCGTGCACAGTCAAAAGCATGTGCAACTTATTGTACGCGTCGTTACGGACACGACAATACCAAATATGTGGGATTTTATTTATTTTTTTACCTTTTTTATGCTAATCTGAGAAAAAGCATTCAAAAATGTTTTTTTTTACTCTTTTTTTTACATTTTTTTAATTCATTTTTTTAATCTTTGTTTTTTTTACACTATTTGAGTCCCTCTGAGGGACTTTAATCACTGCCCTGATGATCGCTGTTATAAGGCATGGCAGAGCTACTGCTCTCCCATGCCTTATCGCTTATACAGCGATCCTAGGTATAGGCAATACAGGACGCCAGTGTCTGGCGTACTGTTGCCATGGTGACAGGCCGGGCTCTCGCGATGACATCGTGAGTTCCGGCCGGAGACACAGAGGGAGCCGCGCTCCCTCTGTGAACTCTTTCCCTGCAACGATCTACTTAGATCGCGGCAGGGAAGGGGTTAACAGCGGGGGCGCAACTCCGATGCCCCCCCCGCTGTAGCAGCGGGACGCCGCCTGTGACTGACAGCCGGCTCCGGCTGCAGGATAGCATGAGATCATATGTGATCCCGTGCTATCTCCAGGACGTAAGTTTACGCCCTGTTGCGGGAAGTACCAGGCTGCCAGGACGTAAACTTACGCCCTGCAGCGGGAAGGGGTTAATACCCATGACAAGCATTATGAATACCTTGTAACACCATTCAGTTTAGTTAATGCTCCAGCCATGTTTCATGATTTTGTCAATGACCTTTTTGGTACCTTCTCCATCTATGTGTGGTCATGTACCTGGACAACATTCAGATTTTTCCCCCAGACATTCACACTCACCGGAGACAGGTCCATATGGTTCTCCAATGTCGGAGAGAGAACTGTCTTTTCGCCAAGTTAGAGAAGTTCCACTTTTGAACAGTCTTGCTTAATTTCGTTGGGTACATAGTCTCAAAGCAAAGTTTAGAGATGGATCCATAAAAAGTTTCTGTGGTTTTGAATTGGCCTCGTCCTTCTGGTATTCAAGCTACTTGGCTATTTTTGGGGGTTTGCCAATTTTTATAGGCAATTCATACTGCATTTCTCCTCCCTAATGGCGCCCATATCCACCCTCATGCGAAAGGGAGCAGATGCTAAGCACTGGCCCCCAGAAGCTGAATCTGCCTCCCAGGCCCCTTAAGGAGGCATTTTCACCAGCCTTGGTTTTACATTGACCAGAGGAGGGATGCGTCGATGCGTCCTCATCTGGTTCAAGGGTGGTCTTACTTCAAAAAGCCACGTCTGGTAAAAATCAAGAGCTGTTGGCCATCAAAATGTCTTTGGAGTTCTTGTGGTATTTGTTAGAAGGAGCCTCTCACCCACTTATTATTTATACAGATCATAAAAACCTGACATACTTGCAGACCGCTCAACGGCTCAACCCTCTGCAGGCTCGGTGGTCCTTGTTTTTTGCATGGATTTCATCACGGATCTACCATCCTCCAGCGAGGGTACTATCATATGGGTAGTGCTGGACTGCTTCTCCAAAATGGCTCATTTTGTGCCTTTGCCTGGTCTACCTTCCAGTGGTCAGCTGGCTGAGAGGTTTATTGAATACATCTTTCGTCTCCATGGCTTTCCTAAACATATTGTTTCAGACAAAGAAGTAGAATTTACGTCTAAATTCTGCAGATCTCTCTTTGCAGGTTGATAAGCATATCATTGGAAGTCTCCTCATTCTATCACCTGCAATCCAATGGACAGGTGGAGCAGGTGAACCACAATCTGTCTGGGTACCTCCACCACTTCACCAATGCCCATTATAATGATTGACTCTGTCTTCTTCCATGTGCAGAGTTCTCTTACAACTAGAATGTTAGTGATTCCACTAAGACCTCCCCCTTCCTCATTGACTATGCCCATAAACCCGGGATTTCCTTGCCCATCTCTACCATTCCTGCAATTCCTATGGCAGCATCCTCAGTAGAGAATTTTGCTAGAATATGGCAAGAGACCAAGATGAATCTTGAAAAATTGGTGGCGGCCATGAAGAGGTTTGCCAATCGCAAGCGAACGCTGCTTTCCAACTTTGCACCTGGTGATAAAGTTTGGCTATCCTTAAAGAATATTAGGCTGAGGGCACCGTCTTACAAATTGGCTTCACGGTTTTTGGGCCCGTTTGAGGTACTAGAGAGAATTCCATATGCTACAGGTTGAGACTCCCTCCCTCCCTACCAGGTTGAGACTCCCTCCCTCCCTACGTATTCCTAGCTCATTTCATGTCTCCCTGCTTAAGCCCCTGGTACTTAATAGATTTTCCAAAAAACCCAGACCGGTGTCGTTCCAGATTGATGCTGAGAACACCTTTGAGGTTAAGACTATTCTCAATGTCAAAAGGGTTAGGAATAAAACCTAGTTTTTGGCAGATTAGAGGAACTATGGACTTGAGGAGAGGTCATGGGAGCACTCTAAAAATATCAACGCCCCATAGCTTATTCGGGAATTTTTTCAGAATATTAGGTCTGGCAGATGCAGGCGTCGTCCTGCTTTCTAAGTCTGCTTCTATTTGTTCCAGCATCTGCAGGGTTACTGTATCTGGCTTCTCCATCCAGCTGGAAGTGATTTGCAATTATCCTCCTATTTATCCTCCCCAGATGTTTCCCAGGGTTCTTAGTGTTGTTGTGTATTTTCTTTCATGACTGCATGTTAGCTGCTGCTGCAGCTATCTTGTTTGCATCCAGTTCCTTGTGTGTGCTTATGCTGGATGGTATTTTGTCTCTGTGTAATTTCAGCTTTCTGTGTGTTCTGCTGCTGGTCCCTGAAGCTTGTTTGCTGTCTATTCCCTGCGTCTGTCACCTCTGTAGAGGACCGTGTCCTGCTTTACCTGACATTCACTCCTCACTCCTCCATATCTGCTCGGCTCAGTGCAACTGACTCTGGGTTCCTATCCTCACCAGGTAGATACGGTAAGCTATGAGTTAGGGATAGGAAAGGCAGCCTGGACCTCTCCAGCTTCCAGGGTATCTCCAGGTAACAAACATTTAGCCCATATTAGTTCAGGGTCAGGTCTGCCCTCGTCCTTTGTACCAAGTTCTCCGTCTCAGAGTCAGCTGTCCATCCTGACAGGTGGTTTCACTCAGCAGGATGACACAGAGGATCCACAACCACAATGTAACACCTCCTTTGTATTAATTATCTTGTATAATTTTGTATCGTCTGCAAATATTGATATTTTGCTGTGCAGTCCCTCTATCAGGTCGTTGATAAATATATTGAACATAATGGGGCAAAATACTGAACCCTGTGGCACCCCACTAGCAACGGTGGTCCAATCAGAGTATGAACCATTTATTACCACCCTCTGGTTTCTATCTCTGAGCCAATTCTTTACCCAGCTACACACATTTTCACCTAGACCGAGCCGTTTCATTTTGTATATCAACCTATTATGCGGCACTGTGTCAAATGCTTTAGAAAAATCCAGATATACAAGATCAATAGACTCTTCCAGGTCCAGCCTAAAACTTACTTCACTGTAGAAGCTGATCAAATTGGTCTGACATGATTGATCCCTCATGAACACATTCCTTAAGGTATTCTAGGATGGCATCTCTCTGAAACCCTGTGAGTATTTTTCCAATTATTGAAATGAGACTCACCAGCCTGTAGTTACCAGGCTCTCTTCTTGACCCATTTTTGCATATTGAAAAATCACCGCTGCAGTGGACCAGTGTATTATTTAACTTTTGTCACAGACTGAAATCCGAGTTTTATTTTTTTTTTTTTATATAAAACTTAACCTTTAATAAATTATATACTAAAAAAATCCTAATCAGGAAAGAAGCTTTCATAAAAGAACTGTTAATCAAGTATGCAAATAGTGTGTCTTCTTATTCTCTGTATACCTCATTGGTCATCTTCACCAGCATTTTATTCAAGATAATCTGTTGTGAAGTATGCACAGACCATTTTGTAGAGCTCTGGTTTAGTTTAACACCAGTTTTTGTGAATGAGTGCGCACCCGATAGTGTTTTATGCGCTCACTCGCCCTGGTTACTAGATATACAGATCAAGTAAATGAAGTATCTATAACCCCTTAAAAAATTATTAAATTAGTCACAAAGAGACGAATAATCTCTTTTTTGGTTCTTTTCTCCCATAGATGCTGTGCTCAACGCGTTTCCTCGCTTGCGGGATTCGTCAGGAGCAAATGTAACTAAATGCATAGAACCACACGATATAGTCACGATCTACGACTCTTCATTCAAAAGTGCCTTAATCCCAAACGTTCTTCAGTTACCAATAGGATTAATTGAACGGAGTGCGTAAGATCAAGAAAAATGACTAGCGTCTGCATACTCAATTACAAAACATAGATTATGAGTTTGTAACGCTACGCAACCGAGACGTCATCCATCAAAAACGTCTTTTTTGGTTGCAATTATACTGCACATATGCTAGTATCTATTTCTAGAACACAAGGTAAGCTACCAGAAGTCTGCCTAGAGTACTATTAAGAGGTATGACAACAATCTGTCTTAGATGCCTGGCAATTTTTCAGTCAAGCTAATCTAAAATAGTCCCTAGATTTCTAAGGTTGCAAAACCCCAATTTGTCAAGGTACTAGTATTTAACCTCAAGCCCCTTTCTATGCTCAGGCTCTGGTGCTTGAGCTTAAATACCAGTACCTTGACATACCTCTTAATAGTACTCTAGGCAGACTTCTGGTAGCTTACCTAGTGTTCTAGAAATAGACACTAGCATATGTGCAGTATAATTGCAACCAAAAAAGACGTTTTTGATGGATGACGCCTCGGTTGCGTAGCGTTACAAACTCATAATCTACGTTTTGTAATTGAGTATGCAGACGCTAGTCATTTTTCTTGATCTTAAGCACTCCGTTCAATTAATCCTATTGGTAACTGAAGAACTTTTGGGATTAAGGCACTTTTGAATGAAGAGTCGTAGATCGTGACTATATCGTGTGGTTCTATGCATTTAGTTACATTTGCTCCTGACGAATCCCTCAAGCGAGGAAACGCGTTGAGCACAGCATATATGGGAGAAAAGAACCAAAAAAGAGATTATTCGTCTCTTTGTGACTAATTTAATAATTTTTTAAGGGGTTATAGAT
The DNA here is from genome assembly GCF_035609145.1 of Eleutherodactylus coqui. Lineage (NCBI taxonomy): Eukaryota > Metazoa > Chordata > Amphibia > Anura > Eleutherodactylidae > Eleutherodactylus > Eleutherodactylus coqui. Next base: position 139,953,625 of record NC_089839.1, on the reverse strand, counting down.
ACTTCATTTACTTGATCTGTATATCTAGTAACCAGGGCGAGTGAGCGCATAAAACACTATCGGGTGCGCACTCATTCACAAAAACTGGTGTTAAACTAAACCAGAGCTCTACAAAATGGTCTGTGCATACTTCACAACAGATTGTCTTGAATAAAATGCTGGTGAAGATGACCAATGAGGTATACAGAGAATAAGAAGACGCACTATTTGCATACTTGATTAACAGTTCTTTTATGAAAGCTTCTTTCCTGATTAGGATTTTTTTAGTATAGAATTTATTAAAGGTTAAGTTTTATATAAAAAAAATAAATAAAACTCGGATTTCAGTCTGTGACAAAAATTTTTGCATATTGGAACCAATCCAGTGGTACAACACCGGTCTCAATAGTGTCTGTTACGTCCATGCGGTGCACTAAAGTGCCACACCTCAGCACGGACACAAGATAGTGTCCTAATAAAACCGCAACAACTCTCATCATGTTGCATAGACCAATTACACCTCTCCAGGTAAAGATGGAAGGACAGCTGTCCTTACTAATCAGGGAAAGTGGGGAACCCCTGCCTAAAAGCAGGATGATTGTCCCAATAAGGACAGCCCCACTGTCTTCATCTGGGACCTGCCTATCCCAAATTAGAAACCTCTAACATCGAGACTTTGTAAGTACTTGTTCTCTATATATGTACTGATGTGATAAATGTATTTTTAAGATTGAAAAATTCCTATCAAAGGCTGAAACACATTGCCTTCCTTGTCTTTGTGCTCCTATTGAATAATTCGTATTACTGGAGCACCTCTGGGTCTGGAGATTACTTCTCTCAACCGCTGTGACACGCTGGATGGAGAACTCACACAGGGGTCCCCCCCAAACCAGTAAGTGATGTTTCCATATCACATAGGCATCTATACGTGACATCTTATATAGAGATGTCTTTCTAACTGTGAGCTGTTTCCATTTTATCCATTGAGAATAAGCCTTTTTTTTCCTTTTCTTCTTTGATTAGGAACCTGGACACAGGACATGATACTGTTCACAAATACTGAACACAGAACACAACAGTACACACCTCATGTCTGGCCACCTGCACAGACATACAGAATACGTCGCTGTTCACACCAACACACAGGGTTATGCATACCACATAGAACAGGAATCCCACCCAGAAATCACATGCATACAGATAGCAAACTATAGCCAGTCCAAGTGTCCTCACACCAAGGGGATAGAGAGTCAGACCCTTAAGGCATAAAAAAATTTTTAATTATGCAACTCCTCCAAACCACGCATGCGTACAGGATTTATCTAGAAAGACCCTGAAACCAAGGCAAAGATGGCAAATAGGAAAGAGTAACAAATTATGCACCTCTAAGCAGGACCACTGTGCCTTACACAACCGGCCTCAGTCACAGATGTCTGCAAAAAGAGTGCTGCAGACCAGAGGGGATTGGCTGGAGAAACCCCACATCCAGCCAGCTCAATTAACCCTCCCCTGTGAAGCTGTGCTCATGGAAACCTGTAGAACCACAGGTCCCGGACACACAACCTAACAGTGTCCCTAAATATAAGAAATATTTATAATAAAAGTCCATTTATTATGTCACTTAGTATTTTTTCCTTTAGAACCCTTGGGTGTATTCCATCTGTACCTTTGTTGATTTTAATACTTTTTAACGGGCTCTGCACTTCCTCCTACGTTAGGCAGGTAATATTTAGCGGAGTGTTCGTTTAATCCTCCTGTATCTTGTGTGACATTTCTTTTTCCTTCGTGAATACACTTGAAAAAAATCTAATATATTTGCCTTCCCTCCATCATCTTCTATGATTTCTCCTGCATTATTTGTTAAAGGGCCAGTGCTCTCAGAGCAAATCCTTTTACTGTTTATATACCGTATATTCCGGCGTATAAGGCGACGGGGCGTATAAGACGACCCCCCAACTGTCACCTTATACGCCGGGAACACAGTGGAGCAAGAAAATTAAAAATCATTACTCACCTCCTCCGGCGTTCTGTGGCGCCGCTGCAGGCTGTCGCTCCCTCCTGGTCCCCGGCAGAGCATTGCTTTCTCTAATACTGTGCTTGGCTAACACACGCTGTCAGCCAATCACAGCCATTCAATGACATCATTGAATGGCTGTGATTGGCTAAAACACACGTGCCTTCAGCCACAGTATTAGCTTTCTGGAGGCGGTGATTTCAAGCCCTGCATCCAGAAAGCAATGCTCTGCCGGGGACCAGGAGGGAGCGACAGGCTGCAGCAGTGCCGCAGAACGCCGGGGGAGGTGAGTAACGATTTTTTTTTGACACTTTCCTTTTTTTTTGTATTACCGGCGTATAAGATGACCCCCGACTTCAGAGCAGATTTTTCGGGGTTCAAAAGTCGTCTTATACGCCGGTATATACGGTAATTGAAAAATAGTTTAGGGTTATTTTTGCTCTCTTTGGCAGTCAGTCTCTCTGCCTCCTCCTTGTCAGTTTTGATCTTTTCCTTACATAATTTGTTTTTTTTCTCCCTTTGTTTTTAGCGCTTCTTCACTGCCTTCTTGTTTTAATAGTTTAAATACTTTCTTTTTTTCACCTATTGCCCCCCCACCTTACAGTCTTATCAAGCCACATTGGTTTCCTTCTATTTGTAGTTCTTTTATTTTTATAGGGTATGAGCTGCTCACATGAGGTAATTTGGATGTTTTAAAACTTCTCCCATTTGTCACCTGTATTGTTATTTTTGAGAACAGTATCGCAATTAATGTTGCCAAGAGTAATTCTGAGCTGATCAAATTTTGCTTTACTAAAGTTTAGGTTTTTTTTTCGCTCACTCATAGGGCTTCCTATAGAATGACAGCTGGAAATTAATTATATTGTGGTCACTATTTCCCAAGTGTCCCTCAACCTGCACTCCTGTGATTCTGTCTGGTTTGTTAGTTAATAATAAGTCCAGAGTGGCCCTCCCTCTAGTTGGCTCTCGCACAAGATGGGTAAGGTAGTTATCTTTAATTGCTCTCAAAAACCTATTGCCCTTATTAGATCTACAGATTTCGTCTTCCCATATTATATCCAGATTAAAGTCTCCCATATGAATTACTTCATTGCAGTTTGACACCGTTTCTATTTGTCTTAATAATAAGTTTTCATTGTATTCTGTTATTTTTGTCAGCATATAGAAACTCCTATCAGGATTTTGTTACTCTTCCCTCCCTATATTTCTACCCACAGAGATTCCACGTGTTTATCTCCTACACCTATATCTTCTCGTAGCCTCTGCATTAAGTAGGATGTAACATACAGACATACCCCTTCCCCTTTCTTGTTCCCATAGTCTCTTCTGAAGAGATTGTAACCCTGCCAATTCACCACCCAATCGCACTTATCATCAAGCCATGTTTCCATTATTCCTACTATATCGAAATTTTCATCAGACATTCTCGCTTCGAGCTCACCCACTTTACTGATCAGAATTTTTGCATTTGTTGCCATATAATTTATACGGTTCTTGTTATTCTTTATATTCATTGCACTACTTATGGTCATATTAGCTGTTCTGTCAGTTCTAAGAGTAATAACCTCACCCCCGACTTGCCCCCCATTTCCATTATTTGGTCCAAGTAGCTCTAAAAGTGCCTGAGTGTCTTTGAGATGGGACCTCAGACTTCTTATATATCTTTAAAGCAGGATGTCAATGTATTGCGAGAGGTTCGAGGTCATAGGGTTCATACCAGAACTTATGGGTCTACCCCGGGGGGTTGATGGCATATTTGTGGATCTTTGGCAAATGGTAAAAAATAGGGGTCCAAGGATAATTAATAATGAGAAAATCCCTGTTTTTTTTGTTAAGGATATTGCTATTGAATGTTGTCTGGATGAGATCAACAAAAGTATTTTGAATTGATACAATAGGGTCTAAGAATAAGAGACTATAATAGTCTGTGTCAAGCTATATCCGCCTTGCTTCTTGGATATAGGTGGATCTGTTCTGCAAAACTATTCCACCTCCATTGTCAGTATTGCGGAAAACAAGATCGGAGTTGTCTATGAGGGAGTCCAGGGCCAGGGATTCGTCGCTACATAGGTTGTTTCTAAAAGTACATGTGTTGTTGATGTTTCCAAATTCTGTTGTTACCAAAGAGTAAAAGGTGTCAATGAAATTGCACCTATGATGGATAGGGTAAAACTTGGATTTTGGTTTAAGATTGGGATGCACAGGTTTTGGTCAGGCCAATATGGTGGGAGATGTGTGAAGAAGATGGTTAGGAGGGTTTTCATTTCAGGATATCTGAAGAATCGAGAAATGTCTAACTTATTTTCCTTATAAATGTATTTATGTCAACAAAAAGACCGAACTAATTAAATTTGGTGCTTGGGCAGAATGAAAGACCCTTGTTGAAGAGATGCTTTTCTGCAGAAGAGTGTGATGGGATAAATAAAAAATTTTTTGGGTGTTGACTTTTTTGGGGAAGATTTGTTCGACTTTCCTGCGGCTTCTTTTGCCTTCTTGCTTTTTTTCTTACCTAAATCCTCCAACTTTCCTTTCTGACTTAAGGGTTGAAATAATTCATGATTTTCATTGTTTTTGGGCTCTGTCGGATATGGTAGATGGGTACTGGAGTGATGAAGGCAGGTGAGTCTGAAAAAAAGAATGTAAGTGGTAAGGTGATGGATGGGCTATTAGGGCGCAGTTCCACTCTTTTGGTCCACAACAGGTTAGGATCAGACCTGGCGGTATTATGTATCATGACCAATGAATCCTCTAACATTGTGGAAGAAATAGAGGCAGTAGATGTATCCATACTGGGATCTATAGTCCTTGCTGATGGCGTGCATGTACCATCACCAGAATTCATAACTTTTGGAAATGTCGTGGGTGGGAGTGAAAGTGAAGAAAGAGCCTTGACCTTTTCAATAAGATGGTCAAGCAGTTCTTCGCTAGCTGCAGGGAGAGACAGAGTCATTGTCACTATTTGAGGATTAGATGGATTACTTGGCTGCACCCATGTACTCTGTGCTTTGGATGAATTTTGTGATTTTCGAGTGTGTGGGTATGTTAGGTAGCATGGTGTTGGTTCCTAATTTGTATTTGGATCATTGCCCTTGGACCTCTGGAAGAGCTCCCAGGGAAGTATAGGGCCTTGGGGGCTTAGGATCTACATGTTTGACATTAAGGCCCATGACTTTACAAAATAATCACACCCAAAAATGGAGTCCATAGTCACCACACTCAGGAAACAAGTCACAAAACTTCAGGAATTTTGTGCCTCCTACCATGAGAAGGTTGTTGCTATGCAATGGGAGATCGAGGGTCTACAGAGACAGCTCTTGGAGATGTGCAACATCTGCCAGATGTCTGCATACCACTGCCAGCGAAATTTGCAGGTGACCGTCGCCAAGATCAGGTGTAAAGCAATGCTGGATTTATTTTCAAATGTAGCCCACATTGTTTACCAGTGACCGGAAAAAGGTATTTTTTATCATTAACCTCCTCACTGATGAGGCGCTTGCCTGGGCCTCGCCATATGTCGAGACCAACAGTAATCTCTTTGACAACCTCAATGTGTTCACAGCTGCTATGGGACAAATTTGTGATGATCCAAACTGCTGTGCCACAGCTGGAGGGAGATTGCATAGGCTAGAACAAGGGCGACATTCTGTTGCAGAAAATACGGCAGAATTTCATCGCTGGGCCAATGATACCACATGGAGTTCTGCTGCACAACAGAGCCAATTTCGCTGGGGATAATCTGAGTGGGTAAAAGACGAACTTGCCAGAGTGGAGACTTCCGATAACCTGGAGGACTTCATCCAGTTATGCATCCGGAGATTGACTAGAGACTTTCCGAGTGGCGATGGGAGAGATTGCAGGTTTCAGACATCACCACCCCATACTCTTTTAGTCAACCCACATTTAGTCCCCACCCAAGGACTGAAGCCGCCTCCGAACCCATGCAGGTGGACATCATCCGTGGACCTCTATCTCTCTATCACAGAAAAAGAAAGGCGCCAGACTGAAAATCTGTGCCTTTACTGTGAGAGTTCGGGACATTATGCCTTAAACTGTCCAAGCAAGCCCCAAAAGGAATCTCGCCTTGGCCCAAGCCAAGCCAATGGCCAATCAAGCCATCATGAAACAAGAGGATACCACCCAACACACCTTTGTACCAGTAATTCAGGACGGTGTAGAAACCCTTCCCCCACTCCATCATTTTGTCCTCCCAAATAAGATTCTAACAGGCGATGAGAAGACACAGTGCTCAGCGATGTTGGACTTGAGAGTGGGGGGAAACTCATGACAAAGACATTAGAACCAGACTGAGGACGGTGTTACGGCACTCTGACCCCCCGAGCGCCTGGTGGGGTGCCCTGAACTTACCGCACCCCACTGTCCCTGCCTACTTGCCTCGACCCTGGCTAACCCCAGGCGGACAACTGGACGGCGGTCCCTACCCTGGCTAGGGACCTGGCGACTGCACAAGATGGAACTAACTAACGGGGGACAGAGTACCGACAAGGAAAGGCAGATGGAGTGACCAAACAGGAAATACTAATCTCCAGGCCAGCTGGAAAAGGAGGCTGACCAGCAACTAGGGTGCTGACAGAGGAAACTGCAGACAAGACTGACTAGTAGCCGACAGAACCAATAACTGGCAGTGAGCTCAGGTCACTGCCAGCCTTATGACTACAAAACTCCGCCCAGGGGCGGGGAGTGGGAGGAGCCAACTCCCCCACTCACGGTACAAGAGAGAGAAGTGCGGCCGGCGCCCACTCCACTGCATGCCGGCCGCTCCACGTCGCCGGGGAAGCCCTGACGTCAGAGCTCCAGAACGCCGGAGCCGAAGCCGGGGCAGCGCGCGCTGACCGCGGGACCCTGCGCCGCACTGCACGGTAACAGCTCCAGGATGCCGGAGCCAAGGCTGGGACGGCGCGCGCCGACCGCGGGACCCTGCGCCGCCCTGCATGGTAACAGACGGGTCACCTTTGTCTTCAAGCCCCGTCACACAGGAGACAATTGAATTGGAGCTACACATGAACCCTGACCACCACGAGACATTCAGCTTCCAGCTCAACTCATCCCCCAAGTTTCCAGTGATTCTCGGGATCCCCTGGTTTTCTACCTATAATCCCTTTATCAACTGGGAAATCAGGACAATTGCCTTCCCCTCAGAATACTGTAGGGAAAACTGCCAGATGGCACCATCCACCCCTAAACCAGTACAGGACCTTGAGGATGAGCAACAGGACTTAAGAGAAATTACCAGTACACTACCAGATGTTGAAGAATGTTTGCAGTAAGAAGAAGGCTGACCAGCTGCATCCTCACCAGCGGTATGACTGTCCAATTGAACTGCTCCCGGGATCTTCCATTCCATTTGGGCTTATCTTCAAACTCATCGAACCTGAGTTAGGGGCCTTTTGGGAACAACTGGATGAGAATCTAAGGAAGGGTTTCATCTGGCCTTCTTTCTCTCTGGCAGGAGCACCCATTTTTTTTGTGAAAAAGAAAGATTCGACTCTTCAGCTATGCATCAACTACCGGGAGCTAAACAAGATCACAATTAAGAATCGCTACCCTCTCCCATTAATCCCAGAACTGCTGGTGAGACTTTGAGTAGCCAAGGTATTTATGAAACTGGATTTCAGAGGAGCATACAATCTGGTGCGGATCCGGCCTGTTCCGTCTTTGCAATGCTCGCGCTAACTTCCAGTAATTTATCAACAATGTGTTTTGAGACCTGTTGGATCAGTTCCTGGTGGCATATCTCGACGACATCCTCATATTCTCTGACAATTTAGAGAAACATCGCGGACAAGTTCGGGTAGTCTTGGAACGACTCCAAAAGAATAACCTCTACATCGAGTTAGAAAAATATGAGTTTGAACAGACCCAAATACAATTCTTGGGATACATTGTCTCCCCAGAGGGCTTAAGTATGGATCCCAGCAAGATTAAAGCTGTCCTGGATTGACCCATTCCTAAAAATCTGAAGAAAGTACAGCGTCTGATTGGTTTTGTGAATTTCTACAGGAAGTTTAATCAAGGACTTCTCAAAAGTCATCTCTCCCATCACCTCCCTCACAAAGAAAGCACACGTTTTTCTGGTCCCCAGAGGCACAAACCGCTTTTAGAAAACTAAAGACTCTATTTACCTCAGTACTAATACTGATCCAGCCAAGCCCAGAGTTGCCTTTTGTCGTGGAGGTGGACGCCTCCAACTCTGCAGTGGGAGCTATTTTGTCACAGCAAATGGGAGATGAGATGCAAATACACCCTTGTGCAATTCTATCCTACACGTTATCCCCCGCTGAGAAAAACTACGATGTAGGGAACAAGGAACTTCTGGCGATCAAAGTGGCTTTCACCAAGTGGAGATACCTCTTGGAAGGAGCCCATCATCCAGTGACAGTTCTTATTGACCATAAAAATTTAGAGTTCCTCCGCACTGCCAAGAGGTTATCTGCGAGACAAGTACGATGAGGTTGTTCTTCTCCAGGTTTAATTTCATTGTGTCCTACCACCCCGGAGCCCGAAATGGCAAGGCAGATGCATTGTCCAGAGTCTGAAGAGAGGGCAAATGCAGACGGCACAATTCTGTCCCCCCCAAATTTTGGGGGCATCTTACACTCTGAAGACCTCCTGAGAAAGCTTAAGGCAGGATACGAAAGGGACCCGCTCTTGAGTTGTCCTTCTAAGGATGTGTAGTTTTCCTTTACAGAAAGGCTTTGGAGGCGAGAACACCAACTGAATGCTCCCGAAGCTGCTCGACTAAAAGACCTTAAACTCGTCCACGACTCCAAGCTGGCTGGTCACCTGGGGTGACACAAAGACTTCAGAGCTTGTACTTTGTTCTTTATGGTGACATGACTGCAGGAGGGATGTGAAAAAGTATGTCATCTCTTGCAAGGTATGTTCTCGGAACTAGACATCACAAGCTCGCCCTCTAGAGGTGCTACAGCCTCTTCCAGTCCCATCCAGACCCTGTGGATCTATATCCAATAATTTTATAGTAGATCTGCTCCGTTCAAAAGGGATGACTGCTGTCCTTGTGGTCGTGGATCGACTTACGTAAATGGCCCACTTCATTCCTGTAGAAAAGATTCCCACCGCCGAGCACACCGCAGAGTTAATGATCCAGGAAGTTTTCTGATTACACAAAATTCTGTATGAAATGGTCTCTGACAGAGGGATCCAGTTTACCTCAAGGTTCTGGAAACATTTCCGCACGGCTCTGGGTATTACCGTAAATCTCTCCTCTGGCTTTCATCCGCAGTCTAATGGCAAGACGCAAAGAACAAATCAGACTCTAGAGCAATAGCTCAGCTGCTTTATCTCCCATCTACAGGATGACTGGATGGATTATTTGTCAACAGCAGAGTTCACCTATAAAAATGCTCAACACAGTACTACCACCCAGAGCCCAGTCTATTCCAACTACGGTACACATCCCATCTTTATTCCTGGCCTCCCTATCAACACTCCAGTCCCAACGGATACCAATAGACTTACGGCATTAACAGAAACGCAGGAGCAATTAAAAGGAACCTTACAGAAAGCCCAGAATACCTACAAGAAGGCATCCTACCCTCCAGGTTGGACAAAAGGTGTGGTTAACCTCCAAGAACCTGAAGGCAAATGTACCCTTTCCCAAACTTGGGCAAAGATTCTTGGGACCTTTCTTAATTGCAGCAAGGGTTAGCCAGGTGGCATTCTGGCTGAAGCTCCCGGGCAATCTAAGAATTCAACCTGTCTTTCATGTTTCCTTACTTAAACCTTTTTATGAGAATACTTTTGTGGGAAGACATCAACCACCTTTCCCTCCTGTAAAAGATCAGGGCCAGGACGAGTTCATGGTAGAGAAGATTCTGGACTCCAGACAGGTAAAATACAGTACCTTGTTAAGTGGCAAGGGTATGGGCCAGAGAACATCTGAGAGCCAGAGAAGAATGCACATGCTCAGAGGCTCACAGGGAAGCTGGCAACTAGGATGTCAGGAGCCATCCTGTCAGGGCTACTGTCAGGGCTCAAACCCACCACCTCTTGCACGCTAGTCGAGAGCTTTCTCCGCTAGGCTATCAGGACTTGGACGGCTCCATTGCTGAAACCTAGCCTTGTTCTGTATTTCCCAGTTACCTAGTTCCTGCCTCCTGATCCTGATCCCACCTTTGTTCCCGATTGCACTTCCTTTATAAGCCTAGCCCCACCACTCCTTCAAAGCATGATTATTGAGCTCCCAAACAGTAATCAGCTCCACTGCTAACTCATCCTCCTAATTGCAACTGAGACCACCTGCTAACAACCTGGCTTCCACTTGACTACAATTCCTGCCTCATCCTTTGTACTGCAACAGAGACCACCTGCTAACGACCTGACTTCCATTTGACTACTCTCTAGTCTGGCTTGGCTACTACTATCATGGCCTCCAATCCAGCGCCAGTAAGACTTTACAGGCTTATTGAGGAGAAACAATGTCTGCTAAAGAGGCAAGACAACGGCTGAATAAGCAGGTGCGCACGGAAATACAATATTGGATTAGCACTAAGGCAGATGATGAAAAGAGAGCTCTGGTACAAGAACAGCTCAAAACCGTGTTCTAACAATCAGTGGAAGGAATGGAGACCCTGTTGGAGAATCTTAAGAAAGAGACTAAAACGTTAAATTGGATGCACACTCTGGAAGTGATGTTTCAAAAGTCTGCTAAGAATTGCAAAGGTGCAACTCTGCAGATCAAATAGTTGTGTTGCTGGAAGTAAGGTTCAGTGGCTAGAGGTAAATAAAAATAAATCTTGTTATTCGTTTAGTGTCAACATATTCCACAGCGCTTTCAAGTAATTTATTTGGAATGTGAAATTTGGCACAAGCATTCTTTAGGTCCTAAATAGGAAAAGTAAAGAGGTCACAATTGGATTCTACATTTGTAAATGCAAAAATAAGGGACCCCCCTATGTTATGTAACTTCTCGATGTCGTACAAGCGTGAAATTTGACACAAGCATTCTTTAGGTCCTACATAAGAAAAGTTAAGGGGTCAAAACTAGATTATTCAATGCCAAGTGCAAAAGTAAGGGGACTTGGGATTTATCGGAGAAATGGAGGAAACACATTGCTTTTCAAAGCAGTGTCAGGGCTTAATGGTTGGAAATCCAGGGGTTGCTTGCACAGGTCTGGTAGAACAGTACAAGCGGGTAAAGGATTTTCATACTAAACCCATTAATAATACAATTCCCAAGTTTTTTTTTAATTTCTGGAACACTTGTGAGGGTCTAAAGTCTGGAATAGACAGAGGTGGGATGTAATAAATTGTCCAGCACACAGGTGTGTCTGCTGGACATTTAATTCAATGACTTTATCTCTAAAAAATGAATAAAATTGAAAAGGGGTAAAATTAGCGACATCCATATTTATACTCGAAGTCGCTGCAAATTGGGGTGTTTCGGGGGGGGGGGGGGGAATATGAATCTGCAGAATCCCACATTGCGGGAGGCATCGCAGTACTCGGCCCTGACGACTCAACAATGCTTCATCCACCATAGGGCAGCAGTAGAACCAGAGTCGTCACTGTCAAAATGTATTTCTTCCGCAGTTTCGGTATCGCCACCAGAAATGCTGGAACAAAGCCCTGCTCTGCGGTATACCTTTTACGCACCATTTTAGAACGTTTTTTTCAGGGGACATCATCAAAGGCCTCAGGTAAGACATTTAAACTCCCTCCATGATCGGATTAGTGAGAGAAGATGAAACTAACTTTTTTTTTCACTTTTATGTGATCGCCGTTATCTATTGGATTGTGGAGATGTAGCAAGTGACTGAAGATACTGCATGAAGGAAGGTAACAGATGACCCCAGGATGGCAAGTGGGTACAAAAGAGACATGGGGTCACCACACAGCCATAAAGGCAGTGGCGTAGGAAGGGGGGGTGGGGGTCGCAAGTTCGGACTGCCCGGGGTGCTATCACTGAGGGGGTGGGCGGTGACAGCTCAGCTGTGGTCCTGGCGTGCAACACCAAGGCAGTGCAGTGCTGCAGGGAGCGGTAGCGGGTGGAGGAGCTACTACTAGAGCTGCGTGCTATAGAACTGCTGCAGAAGAACTGGAATCTGCCGGCAGCCCTGTGTGCGCTCTACCCGGGGCCATACAGTCCGGGCTACCAGAAGCGCCTCACAGAGCCTGCACTGTCACCCTAATGCCGGCCACTACTACATTACTCTCAGTATGGGTGATGCAACCTCCCGCACAGCCGTTGGGGGGGTCCTAGCAGAGCAGCAGTGACCACCGCCGACTCATCCACCCAGACACTGTCTAAGCTGCCATGAAAACTACAGCTGAAGGGGGCTCAGGGCTGGGGCAAGCCCCCCGGAGAGCAGCTTGTGTTCCCTCACCATGTGAAGTAACATAGTATGTTAGGCTGAATGAAGACAATGTCCATCTAGTTCAGCCTATTTCCACCCTCTAGTTGATCCAGAGGAAGGCAAAAAACCCCAAGAGGCAGAAGCCAATTAGCCCATTTGGGGGAAAATTCCTTCCCGACTCCAAGGGACCTGTTCCAGGTGTGAGAGGCTTGTCACATGGGAGACATTACTGATGTACTGCTAATGATGACCATAGGAGGAGCCACAGCATTATCCACCGAGTGACCAGCTGGACAAGTGACCCCAGCAAACTGACTTCCAGTTGAGTGCTATTAGTTCTGTACAGTTGGTTTCACTTTGCCATAGCGCGTCTTATAGCAAAACCATACTTATTTTTTTGCTTCCACTTTGTAAGTCACTTCGCACCTGCGTTCGGGCTCCATTAGGATTTTTAATCTCACTGCTCCGTTTTTGAAGCAGAGAAGCGGAATTAAAGGGGTTGTCCCGCGAAAGCAAGTGGGGTTCAGCACTTCTGTATGGCCATATTAATGCACTTTGTAATGTACATCGTGCATTAATTATGAGCCATACAGAAGTTATTCACTTACCTGTTCCGTTGCTGGCGTCCTCGTCTCCATGGTGCCGTCTAATTTCAGCGTCTAATCGCCCGATTAGACGCGCTTGCGCAGTCCGGTCTTCTCCCTTCTGAATGGGGCCGCTCGTGCCGGAGAGCTGCTCCTCATAGCTCCGCCCCGTCACGTGTGCCGATTGCAGCCAATCAGGAGGCTGGAATCGGCAATGGAACGCACAGAGCCCACGGTGCACCATGGGAGAAGACCTGCGGTCCACCGTGGGTGAAGATCCCAGCGGCCATCTTCGCAAGGTAAGTAAGAAGTCACCAGAGCGCGGGGATTCGGGTAAGTACTATCCGTTTTGTTTTTTTTAAACCCCTGCATCGGGTTTGTCTCGCGCCGAACGGGGGGCTATTGAAAAAAAAACAAAAAACGTTTCGCTTTAATGACCAAGCCAAATTTTGGAAATCTGATGTGTCAAATTGACATAGAATAACTCCGTTAAGGTTTTGCATATCCTAGTGATTCTGACATTGTTTTTTTCGCCACATTTTGTACTTCATTTAGATAGTAAAAAAATAGACCGATAGAATTTGTGTATATTTATTAAAAGTGCCAAAATTGGGAACATTTTGAAAAAAATTAACATTTTTTTCACATTTTCAATTACAATATCTCAAATGTATGCAAACATAATGTACAAATTTTTGATAAGATATATATTTCCATCTGTTCACTTTATTCTGGATGCACATTTGCAAAACTTTAGGGTTTTTTAATTATTTAGGAGACATACAAATTTAACATTAATTATTAACATTTTGAGGAATATTTTGTTTTCTGCACCAAGCCAAGATTGCAAAGACTCATAGGTGTCAGAATGATAGATACCCCCACAAATGACCCCATTTTAAAAACTACACCACTTAGTGTATTCACTGAGGGGGTCATGAGTATTTTGACACCATAGTTTCTTTTCAGGAGTTAATGCAATTTAGAGGAGAAAAAATAAAAGGTCGTATTTTTGCAAATACGTCATTTTAAAGGCAGTTTTTTTTTCTATAGTGCACATGAAAATGAGGATTTGCACCCCAAAATGGATATGCCTCTTTGTCCTGTGTTCAAAAACATACCCATTGTGGCCGTAATATTATGTCTGTATGCACAACGTGGCCCAAACCGAAAGGAACAGCCGGTGGCTTTCAGAACGGACATTTTGCTTGAAGGCGTTTTAGGCCCCATAGCACACTTGTAGAGCTCTTGAGCGGCTAAAACAATGAGAGAACCCCCACATATGTCCCCATTTTGAAAACTAGACCCCTTAACGAATTCATCTAGGAGCGTACTGCGTATTGTGACCCCAAGTTAGTGAATGAATCTAAGCAAAGCAGAAGGAAAAAATTATGACTTTCATTTTTTTGGCAATTGTGTCAATTTAAAAACTGTTTTTCTTGTACAGCACACATATAAATGAAGACTTGCACCCCAAAATTGATACCCCTGTTTGTCCCGTGTTCAGAAACATACACATTGTGGCACTAATAATATGTCTGTATGCACAACAGGGCCCAAACCAGTGACCTCAGCGGCACGGATAGGGTGTAAAAAGTGCTGTTCTGTGAGCCTTTGTACGCTTGCCGAGGTCCGGCGGTCTCACACAGAAGGCCCTCAACAAGCTGCTCCTGGAACTGCAGGAAAGCGAGCGTTCCTGGGGCTTCTTGTAAATTACGTATTACAGGTAGCGGTCTAAATATTGCTGGGCTCACACGGCCGTATGTGGAATCTGCTTGTGGAGGCCCGCAGCAGATCCCAGCTGTGATCCCGGCCGTGGCCCTGCGTACGGCTGCGTAATGTACTGCGCATAACTGCGTACTCACACAGGCGGTCATGTGCAGTATAGTTTTGTTTGTATTTCCCACGCTGTCGCTTAGCGATGATGCGGGTACCCACAGCCCGTACATAATGTAGTTGTGTATGGGCTGCGGGTATATCCACCACCATGGAGCACAATGGGCCTTGTGTTGCAGATATCAGTGGTAAAATAGTACATGCTGCGTTGTTTTCTGCGAGTGGTTTATGTAATTCCGACCCGCTAGTGTGAGCGGAATTGTGTAATCCAATGCAATTGATTGATTACCGCATGCAGAATCCGCAATTTCTATCCGCTCATGTGAGACCGGCCTATGGTAGATCGCTTCCCTGTTTATCACGTGACTGGGGACCGCTCACTGAGGCCACCAGTCACTGTTCCAGGCTCTCGGCGACCATTGGCTGTGGGGGAGCAAGGAGATTGTAAATTTCTCAGTCTCTCCCCGCCTCCTGCACATGTGCCTGGCATTTTGCGGGCAGGTGCAATGCGCAGAAGCTGAGGAAGATCCGTTGAGGAGGATCATGTCGGGGGTTCAAATGCAGAGGCCTCTGGTAAGAAGTGTCATCTCTCACTGATCGCATCGCTGAGGGGAGATGAAATTACAACTTTTTTTGAAACTTTTACGTGATCCATTGGATAACGGCGATCGCGTGACCAGGAACCACATACCGCGGCACCCCGTGACATCTCTAGGCTCTCCTTCGGTAGCGAGGCGGAGGGAGATTTTAAATTTCCTGGGTAATCTCTGACTTTTGTGCATGCGTCCTCCATTTTGCTGACGGGCGCATGTGCCCAAGCTGGGAAAGGTCCGCGGATACGGATCCTGTTGGGGAATAAATCCGGGGAATTTAAGCATGTAATTTAATTTCCTCTCACAGCTACGATCCATAAGGGGAGATGAAACTTTAACTTCACATGACCCGGTACCGCTTACAGCAGTCACCGGTGACATCTACCTGCACTCGGCTATCTCTGACAGCCAGGTGCAGGGGGATTTTAAATTTGACGGGCTCTCCAGCCTTCTGTGCATGCGCACCACATTAGCGCATGCGTGGAAGCCCAAGGCATGTCCAGACCGCCGCGGGACATCACGGAGGACGGGGGTATTTTCAGCTGCCCTCGTGGATCCAAACCATGAGAGCAGCTGAAGCATTAACCGTATTTTTCGCTTTATAAGACGCACTATTTGCCCCTCCAAAGCGGGGGGGGAAAGTTGCTGCATCTTATAGAGCGAATGTGCCAAAAAATTTGTTCCGATCGCCATTTTTAGCGCGATCACGAATTTAACGTGCGAACGCGATTTAGTTAGCGCGATTGCATGTTAAACTCGCGATCACACGAACAAATGTGCGACCAGTCTCCTCCCCACAGCCGCCCATACATACCTGTGATTGGTCGTGAGCGCCGGCGGGTACTACTGCTGCTCCCCGCCTCCACCAAACGGCTTCCTTCCTCCTGCTTCATAGACGCGCCGCTGTGATATGGAGCGCCAGTTTTTCAGATCTCTGCTACTCCCTCTGCTCCGTCACCCGGCACTAACCCTGCGCTGTCCCTGGGCGAGTTCAAAATTTTTTCCCATTTTCCCGCTCTAAAACAGGGGTGCGTCCTATAGACCGGTGCGTCTAAAAGAACGAAAAATACAGTACTTTTTAAAAACTTTTCCGTGATCACCAGTATGCATTGGATACTGGCAATTAAGGGCCCGGAGACCACTCACCGCGGTCCCTGCTGACATCTCCAGCCTCCCGGCTACCTTCAGTACCCGGCAGCCAGATTTTAAATGTCCCATGCCAATCTGGTCTTCTGCACATGCATCGCCATTTTCTCTTTGGCATGCATGCGCAAAAGATGGTGGAGGGCCTGTCCCGGACCAGATCAACGCGGGACATTATGGAGAATGTGGGTAAGTAGTTTTAGCCCCCCTCATGGATGCGATCCGTGAGGGGAGCTGAAGATCTAACCTTCTTGTAGCTTTTTATTTACTTTTATATGATCGGCGTTATCCAGTGGATAGTGCCAATCGCATGACTTGGGGGGGCTTCCTGCGGCCCCTCATGACAGCTACAGATTGTTGGCTACCTCCTGTAACCGACAAACTGGAGCTGTCACGTCTAGTGCCAGTAGGGCTTTAATCCCCAGGGGGAGCGTGATTTTACATCCCTGGGGATTATAGCCCACTTAGGCAGGACGAAAAAACACTATAGGGTGGTCACTAAGGGGTTGAAACCACATTGAAATCAATGGAGAAACACAAAAATGGATCCGTTTATTTCTATTGTAATTCTGTTTCTCTGATGAAAAACAGAACAGAGATAGAAAGCCGAAGTGCAGGTGTGAAGGTTAATTACTTTAGGGTTTCACCTGTAAAAACTGCTAGCCAATAACTAGATCCTAAGGGCTTGTCCACACGGGCCTAAGTGCATTCTGGCCACATAGATACACTGTGTATTCACACAGCCAAAAACCGTTTACGCCTGTTGTGTTGGTTGTGTGTGTAAATATGCAGGTTTCCTGTGTATTTTGCTCATTACCATTCATTTCAGCTGACTTCTGCGTTGTGTAATACGCACCACGATAGGATATGCTGCAGATTTTTTCACATGATCGCGTGAAAAAAAAAAGTGCTCCTCTGAACAACCCTACTGAAATCCATGCGCTCCATTCACTGCGTATTACACACGCAAAAACTGCACGGAATACGCGGTGCAAATAGCCTCCTGTAAACCAGTCCTGAAAGTGGTGTCATTTAAAGCCATGCAGTTCTTAGCCCCACCACAGAGGGCAGGAGGCAGCTTATAACCATCATTGGCGCTATCACCGCGCCCCGTGTATTACACACAGTAGATTTGTTGGAAACATTTGGCTGAATGCCCACAGCCAAAATCTCATAGTGGAATCAGACCCTGCGCGCAGCCAGACCCATACTGGCCTGTTCAGATCTGTCACGTCGGCCATTGACATTTTTGAATCGCCGCAGATCGAACCGCTTCCATTGACTGCAATGGAAGCCATCCGTGTGATTTCCGGCACCAAATAGAGCATGCTGTGACTCTTGCTCCGCGAGCGGAAGAATCACTTAACATTGCATGCTATGAACGGGCATTGCTGCGGAATACGCAGCGGGCGTCTGGCTGTGAATTCCGCAACAAGAACCCATCCGTGGGCATTGGGCCTTTCTGTGAATGTCTTCTTTGTGTGAATGGGGCTGTCAGATATCCAAGCTCATGCATAGTAATGGCGCCGTTCATAGCAACCTGATAGCCTTTATGCGCAACACTTCAGGCGTCCCTCCAGCCACCCGGGCGGGCACCTCCTGTGGTCGACTATGGTTTAGTCTGACATATATATTGTCCGCCCCGGGCACCACAGCATGGAGGAAGCAGGGTTAGGCCATTGAGTTGATGGCAGGAGCTCAGAGCACACTGCTGGCTGTCGGCCATTAGCGGTGACCATCGCGGCTGTTCTTCCGGGTTCCCCGGTCTCTCCTCCTGTCCGCCACACTGACAGCTCAGCGCTCCCTCGTAGCTACAGACGCTCCAGCTCTCGCGGGACTGAGCTGGCCGATGCATTGCCTGTCCTAAATAACCGGGTAGATCGCGGGCAGCCGGCTCTAGGTCGGACTGTTAACCGCGTTTTATTTAAACCGATTATGCTGAATAATACATATAATGTAGGGAGCAGCTACACGCAGAACAGACAGCACGGCGCGCTGCATCCAGTCAGGCATTATCTCGGTCACCCTCCCGTTGCTAGGCAGCGGCGGGGGCCTCGTCGGCCATCTTCTTCCCGCTCGGCGGATGAATGAGTCGTCAGCGCAGTGTCGCTTGGTAGTCGCCTGCATCCGCGTCCATCCTGCGCTCCCCGGTCATGGAGCAGCCTGCCATCCGCGCCCTCCTCCTCCTGGTGGCCCTGAGCGCTGCCTGCGGGGCCCACGAGCTTCTGAATGAGGACGTGCGGCGCACTGTGGAGCTCAGCAGCCATCTAGCCAAAGTGACGGCCGAGGTGAAGCTGAGCAACCCGGGGCCGGCGGCGGCTGCCAGCTTCGTGGTGGCCCTGGAGCCGGAGCTGTGCGGACACCTGGCCTTCCTGGGGGTCAGTATGATGTGCGGGGCTGGTGGTGCATGCAGCTGTGTGACTGCAGCCGGGTGATTACTGCTCGTCAGTCCAGGACTGCCTTGGCTCTACTAGATCTGTGCAGCAGGGCTGAGTGTGTCGGATGTGCAGAGAGGCCCCCATGGCTTCCTGTAGGACGGTGACACGTCAGCGCCTGCAGCCATCAGCTATGGCCGGGGTTTAACCCTTTACAAGCGCCGTCCGCTGTTGTAGTTGAGAGTCTGCAATGACTGCGCACCCGCCGGCCGCTCTCACCTGGGTTCAGTTACCGCGATTTCCAGTGGCGGTTTTTAATGCATCCCATCCTTGTGATGAGGAGCGTTATGTACAATCGCAGGAAAAAAAAGACGGCGCTCAAATCGTGGCGTGAGAAGCGCGTCCGAGCGCAGGTCTGCAAGGCCCCATTGAAATCAATGGCATCGTTGTACCGTGACTAGCGCAGTACAGACACCAGCGAGCAGGGAACATAAAGCTTTCATCACAGACTCCCTGCCACAGCAGCACCATGTCTGGCTGTACAGGAGGAGGCATCCGGCAAGGACCGCGCAGAGAAACCGGATTTGGTTTTTAAAAACTTCTGATTTGATTTTTTTTTAAAGCAGTCATCACAGGCTGGATCAGGAAGGGGGGACTTATTTGTATAGCGCCAATTTATTCCGCAGCGTTTCGGGTAACTTATTTTTTACCACCGCTAAGCTCATTTTACCGACCTCGGAAGCCAGCTACCTGCAACCTTAAGGTCATGAGCAAGAGCTTAGGACTGCATACTGCTGCCTTAGCACTCTGCGCCACACAAGGATCCTACACTGAGAGGTGACACCTAGAGAAATATAACACAGGATCCACCATTCATAATAGGTGATGCCACAGCTCCCCTCCTCCCCTCCCTGCACACTGACCACTAAGCCTGATAATAGTCTGACACTTCCTGTTCTGTAGAGAACTTCTCAGCAGTCATTTCATTACCATCACAGGCAGGATTACACTGACAGGTGACAACTGCATATAGATAACACAGGTAACACCATTCACAATAGTCACAGCTCACCTCCTCCCCTACAGAGCTAATGCAGCATACTAACAATGAGTCAAGTTGGTGAGTCCTGCCTGCCCTGAGCTCCCCTGTAAATGCTCTTTAGTGCAGATCAGACAGGACCCCCCCCCCCCCCCCCCCCCAGTTATGTAAAGAGACCAGAATCAAAAATCTGCAACTGAAAAGTAAAAATGCTCTTGGACAATGGAAAATGTTTCACTATTTGGTTTTGATTTAATTATAAAGCTTCTCCCAGTCGTCGTGTCTTAAAGAACAAGCAAAAACAACTGAAATTAGTTGTGCTCCATCTGTAAAGGTCCCACTTATTACACATCACGCTGTCAATCCTGCATGACTGAGGCTAACGTACACACAGGCGGGCGCCAATCACGGCCTGATATTGCGCTTGACAACGTGTTGGTTTGTTCCTCCCCCGTAGATGGCGGGTGTTTTTATCTCAAAACCGCCTTGCATCACTTTGGGGAAGTCGCGATCCTCCCCTGCGGCTGCCAATAGCAGAGTTTCTCCAATTGATTTCAATGTGGAGACCTCGTATCACACTCCTGGCACACGGTGCGATGCTGCCGCCGCCGGCCCATTGAGAACAATGGGAGATAGAACATGAAAGGGCGGAGCTTCCTGCATGGTCGTCCACTTGGGTCATCAGGGGCCGATCCGTGCTGCTCTCTTGATGGCATGTGGCTGGTTGTCGCCTCTTATCTGAGGAGTCGCAGTAATATATTCTGTATTACAGGTGAAAACTGAGGATGAAGAGGACGGCTACCTGGACGTACAGGAGACGAAAGTGAAAGGAAAGAGGTGAGCCGCCGGGACATCACTGCCTGCTACGACAAGGGGAGGGCGTCCTCTGAATAGCGCACTCGTGTGTCTGTGTGTACTGGCCCTTTAAGGAGTTTTCTAGCTTTATAGAACTATTATTAATAATGATTTAACTTGATTTGCGGTTTGGTTTTGGAGAGCTTCTCGCACACGTTGTAAATATTGCGCTGTTGACAGGCCCATGATACCGGTCACTGTCCTACATCCCAGGACCACCAGTGCCGTGGCCCCCTGGGACAGACGTGTTCTGTGTCTCACACCAACCTGTTCTTTATTCCATCAGCGGAAAGCAGTTCTTGGTGCAGCTTCCGTCTTCTCTGTCTCCCGGAGCCAAGACCAAGGTCTTCATAGAGACTGTCTTCACGCACGTCCTGCAGCCATACCCCACCCAGATCACGCAGGCCGAGAAGCAGTTTGTAACATTTGAAGGCAGCCATTACTTCTACTCGCCGTACCCAACCACCTCCCAAACTACACGCGTCAAGCTTGCTTCCCGGAACGTCGAGAGCTACACGAAGCTCGGCAATCCATCCCGATCTGATGACACCATCGAATACGGACCCTTCAAGGATATTCCTGCATGGAGCCATGTAAGTCTGTAGACGCATTATCGTATTATGAAGATTAACCCTGCGCAGTAACTTCTGCTGGTTACTGGCGGAACGCAGCACCAGGCTCACACGAATGGGTCGGATTCCGGCTGGTGACCCTGCGGGCGTCATTAAACTGTATTGCGGAGGCTCGCGGGCGGTCATTCACAATACAGCTTGTTTGTCTGTATTTCCTGCACTGCTGCTTCGCGATGACACTGGTGCACGCAGCCCGTACGCAATATTAATTGTGTATGGGCTGCAGGTCGGATGCCTCCATTGACTTCAGTTAAGGCCGTCTGTGTGGATTCTGTGGTGGAATAGAGCATGTTGTGACTCTTCTTCCGCTCATGGAATTCCCAATTCGTTTCCGCGAGTGTAATGTAAAAATTGAAAGCACATGCCTTTCATTGCCTGCGTCTTGCTGCAGAAAGTGCGCGGACGCTGATCGCGGAGTCTGCAATACAAATACGATCATGTGAGACCGGCCTAAAAGCTAGTGTTCCTTATCTGGCATGTTGGGCACATGGGCTGCAGCATCCCGCTACTTGCTCCACAGCGGTGGCTAAAGCTCTTCTTGGGTCCAGTCTTCTGTCCGATGCTTATTGATCCAAAGACCTGATGATTTAACCCTTTGCTTTTTTTTCCAGGATGTCTTGAAGGTTCACTACGAGAACAACAGTCCCTTCCTGACAATCACCCGCATGATCCGCGTCATCGAAGTCTCCCATTGGGGCAACATTGCTGTAGAAGAGACTGTTGACTTAAAGCACACTGGAGCATATTTAAAGGGGCCCTTCTCCAGATATGACTACCAGAGGCAGCCAGACAGCGGCATCTCCTCTGTTAAATCCTTTAAGGTATGGTTGGGGGAATAGGAGGGGTTCTTTTTGCTTTTGGGATTTGTACAGCGGATTTGTCATGTTAAAAAAAAAAAAAAAAAAAAAAAAAAAAAAAAAAACTTGACTAAGATGGATCATCTCAGATATTTTCCCCTTCCATGTGACCCGCTATCTGTACAATTCCATTGGAGAACAAACTGAAGTCTTTTTTTTTAGGTTCGAAAAATACAAATACCAAAACTAAAATAATGTTGTTGTATAAATATTCACACCCTAAAACTAACGCCTAGTTGATGTACCCTGTGATTTTGACAGCATTCAGTCTTTTTGGCTCGGTGTGTATCAGCATGGCACATTTTGGCAATCTTTTTCCACTCTTCCTTTGTCAGATTGCAAGGGCATCTCGTGTGTAGCTCCCCCTTCTGGCCACCCACAGCTCTTCAATGGCATGCAGGCCTGGGATCTGCTTTGGGTTATTGTACTGAAAGGTGAAAATTCCTCCTCCATCTTCAGCTTTTCAGGAGAGTCCTGGAAGTTTTGTGCCAACACGTGCTAATATTTGGAACTGTTCATAATTCCCTCCCCTTGACTAAAGTCCCAGTTCCAGGAGCCGAACAGCCACCCACATGATGCTGCTTCCACCATCTTCGCTGGTGGTCTTCTTCTGGTGATGGCAGTGTTTGCTTTACACCAAACATACCTTCTGGAATTCTGACTACCAACGTCCCCCTTGGTCTCATCAGACATAACTCGTCCTCCACAGACTAATGGCAGCTGGGATGGAGGTTTTGGTAAAACGTGGCCAAGTTTGGATGTTCTCGTATAGGGAAGACCTCCATCTTGCCCTGCTCCCCCACAGCCCAGACAAATGAACAATACAGATACTCCCCGACTTGCGAACGGGTTCCGTTCCGGGAGCCCGTTCGCAAGTCCGTTTTGTTCGCAAGTCGAACAAGTAGTAGTATGGAGCGGGATCGCGGGTGGATCCCGCTCCATACAACGTCGGGTGCCGGCTGTTCTTACAGCGGACACCCGGCGGCAGCAGTTCCGACGAGCCGCGCCGCTTGTCGGAACTGTTAACACTTTAAATACCGCTCTGACAGCGGTATTTAAAGTGTTAACAGTTCTGGCGAGCGGCGCGGCTCGTCAGAACTGCTGCCGCCGGGTGCCCGCTGTAAGAAACAGCCTGCACCCGGCGTTCAGGGGGCCCGTATAGCGTCCCACGATGAGATCGCGGGACGCTGTGTGGTTGCTAGGCAGCCGGGGACCTCCTGAAAGGCCCCAGGGCTGTCTATGCAGAGTGCCCATCAAGCGCACGGCTTGCTAGGCGCTCTGCATAGACAGCCCTAGGGCCTTTCAGAAGGCCCCCGGCTGCCCAGCAACCGCGATGTGACCGGACAGGCTTCTATCAGGCTTGATAGAAGCCTGTCCGGTCCCTGCACAGTGTGATGTAATGCCATAGCATTACATCATACTGTGCAAAACAGATAGTTCGTATCTAGCGAAATTCGCAAGTCGAATGTTCGCAAGTCGGGGACTATCTGTACAGGAGATGGTTGTCACATGACTACACAACCAGTACTTGCCAGAAACTCCTGCCGCTCCTTTTATGTTGCTGTCGGCCTCTTGGACCAATGCTCTTCTGCTCTTCATCAGTTTCTGAGCCACGTCCAGTTTTTGGTAATGTCACTGTTGTGCCACATTTAATCCCCTTCTCCTGACTGACACCTTCCAACATTCAGATCCCTTTGATGTGCTGTAAGCTCTTTATGGACCAACTAAGAAAATGTCAGAAAAATCCTCCTAGAAGAGCCAAACTTTATATGGGGGAACCCAGAAACCATGTAAAAATAGTAGTCAGTACTCTGCTGCCATTAATCAGGAGTTTAACTGGAATTTGGCTAAGTTTGAAAACCACATCCACAAGTATAAGGGGGTGTGAACACTTAAATAGCAATGTGATAGTTTTTTTTTTTTTTTTTTTTTTAAACCCTAAAAGATGTCAGTTTGTTTTCCATGGGATTGTACAGATAACGGGGAAAATCATCTGAAATGATTCATCTTTGTAGCCTTTCTAACGCTGTGAGTTTCCTAGCGCTGTCTGCTCTATTTGCATGCATTTTAACACACCTCATCAACCACCACAATGATGGGGTGCATTAAACGCTGTAGACTGTGTTCGAAAACTCGGCACAAAATTGCTGTAAAGCGCTGTGGTTTCAAACGTGGCGTTTGATGAACGCATGAGTGAGAGCGACCTTAGTATTAATTTGAGCATCAAAGATTTGCAGAACAGTAAACTATCACATAAAACTGCCAAATCGGTTTGTCTTCCTCTGATTAGACCATTCTACCAGCCGCTGCCCAGGATGTGTACTACAGGGATGAAATTGGGAACATCTCCACCAGCCACCTGCTGGTTCTGGATGACTCTGTGGAAATGGAGATCCGACCCAGGTTTCCTCTTTTTGGAGGGTGGAAAACTCATTATCTGATTGGTTATAACTTGCCAAGTTATGAGTACCTCTACAACCTGGGTGAGTGTCAGACCGCCTGATCACAGCTCTGTCCCATCCCCTATGAATGCCATGTTTACTAATCTAATGGGGACTGTAGTGACTGCAGTAAGTGTATAGGTAACCTGCTGCTGCCGCTCAGTGTTTTTGCCTTGTACAGGAATAGATGTGGAGTTTTCCTCTGGCTATCCGGTGCTTTATCTCGCTGTCTCCGCTCACAGGTGACCAGTACGCTCTGAAGATGAGGTTCATTGATCATGTATTTGATGAGCAGGTCGTGGATTCCCTGACTGTTAAAATAGTCCTTCCTGAAGGAGCAAAGTAAGTGACCAGTAGATGGCGTTTTCATTGGCGTGTGTAGTCTTTTTGTGCATCCAGTTATGTTCTTATATGGCATTTTTCCCGTCAGCGTCTTTAGGCCACTTCCTAAATGGGGTCATATACATGAGCGATTTTTCTCTGTCCACGCATCGCGGTGTGGGGGGAAAAAAGATCACAGCATGCCCTATCTTCGGGGACTCCATTGGAACACCTCGTCCATTGTTTTCAATAGGGCCGGCAAAAACACGGTGTGCGAGGTTTCCCATTGAAAACACTTGGCAATCCTTTGGCGCGGCTACTTCCCTAAAGTAATGCGAGGCATTTTTGTGCTTTTCGCACTCTCCCATGTGAAATTAGCCTTATAGGACTTGAAAACAAATGTGATACTCAAAGATCGCAGCCCAAAAACGCATTTTGCATTTCAGAATCGCTGGGTATGAGGAAGGCCTGGGGGATTGGGGGGGGGGGGGGGTACTTAGACTGCCATTATATACAGCAGGACAAGTTTAAAGTGCCCTGGAGTGAAATGTGCCCAGTTTATTGAGGCTTATGTCTATGTGCCACAGAAGGAAATCTACACCAACTGGCATGGATTTATGCTATAATTTACATCAGTTTCTAAACTTTTTTTTTTTTTTTTTTTTCTTAAAGGCCAGAGCTGTGGAAAACTTAAGTTACACAAATGTGTTGCGCACTGAAATGTGTGCTAGTCTAAATCAAGACATTGACAGTCGCATAAACCTCAGTAATGTTGGGTGCCTTGCCTGTCTGCTCCTTTGCCTATTTTTACATGGCTAGTGTTATGCTGGTGCTATAGTGTGGGAATAGTGACCCTTTTGTGGCTCCTCCATAGAGGTCAACAAAGTCAGTGTAAGTCTGTATTCACATGGCTGTGTGCAAGAAATCAGATACAAAATGCAGTGGGAAGCAGAAAGACGCCCATCCAGTTCTCACAGACCACACAGAATGGCATAAATATGCTATACACTGCGATACTGAAGCATTCTAGTATATTGTATAAGCAATCAAATGATCACAAGTTCAAGTCCCCTATGGAAACAGAAAAAGTAAAGTTTTTTTTTTTGTTTTTTTTTTTTTTGTAAACAAAGGATGCTAATTATTTTTAAAAGAGAACTTTTCCTGTATTTTATAATAGAATAAAAAAAAAAAAATCAAACAAGTTTTGGTATCGCCGCATCCCATCTAACAAAACAATATTTATTCCACACTGTGAGCATCCTCAGACAAAACAAATATATACTGGCAGAATATTGGGGTTTTTTTTGGATTCGGTTCATTTCAAGAAAAAAATGAAGTGATCAAAAAGTCATATGCATTCTATAATTTTCCCAATAAAAACCAAAACGTGTCCTAGGAAGAAAATGGCCCTCATGGCAGTCAAAAAAATGTCATCTGTACATATTTGGGCGTAATAGTTGGCCTTAAAATGTGCCAGTTTATCACAGTAGCTTTGCTGAATAATAAATCTGTCAAATTTTAAGACTGTCTTGTTTTTTTGTTTAGACCAGCTATTAGTTAGCATTGTCAAATTGAGCCAAAATGTCAGTGCAATTTGTGGCGGCATTTAAGCCACATTACCTTTTTGGACAAACTGTCCGAAAGTGTCCCTTGTTTTCAATGGGACAGTAAAATACATTGCACGTTGTGCGATGTCAGGTTTCCCATGGAAAACACTTGCCGATCTTATAGTGTGGCTGAAAGTTGCGCTGGAGGACAATACTTCATAGAAGTGATGGAAGCTGTTTTTACCCGAAAAACGCCTTGCATTGCCATGAAAATGCACATTGGCAAGTGCGATATACAGGGCCGAGTTTCTTGGCCCAATGTTGCGCTCCCCCCATGCGTAAGTAACCTAACTTGAGCAACATTTCACAAGTTCTGAACTTGCCAAATTATTTCCAGAAATATCCACGTGGAAAACCCTTACCACCTAAACCGGGACCCTGATGAGCTACACTACACCTATCTAGATACCTTTGGCCGGCCAGTCATTGTTGCTCACAAGAACAACCTAGTGGAGCAACACATCCAGGACGTTGTGGTTCACTACACGTTCAACAAGATCTTGATGCTCCAAGAGCCTTTGCTAGTGGTGGGAGCCTTCTACATCCTCTTCTTCGCGGTCATCATCTACGTCCGCCTTGACTTCTCGATCACCAAGGTTGGTCTCTCTGCTCTGTAATATGAAGAACATTTGTATCCAGGAAATCTGGGTGACAGCCCGTATGGGAGGTGTTATCATGGACATTGAGGTCGCCCAGCTTTCCTAGAAAGAGACAGTTATTTGACCCTAAGAATTGTAGAGACTCTAGTTAATGCACCCTGCAGGATAATCTCTGTACACTTTGTCATGACAGGACCCAGCGGCTGAAGCCAGGATGAAGGTCGCTTGCATCACAGAGCAGATCCTCACTCTGGTAAACAAGAGACTCGGCCTTTACCGTCACTTTGATGAAGCTGTGAACAAATATAAGCAGTCCCGGGACATCTCCACGCTAAACAGTGGCAAAAAAGCCCTGGAGACTGAGCACAAGAACCTAACCAATGAGATTACATCATTGCAGTCCAAGCTAAAGGCTGAAGGCTCTGATCTGTGTGATAAGGTGAGTCCATGATCTAATCCATGAAACCACTTTCTCTAAGGCCGGCTGCAAACGGACAAGCCAGATTCCACATGCAGGATCCCACAGCGGAATCCACTTGTGACCCCAGTCGGCGACGCTGCATACCTGCATTATCTGTAATGCGGATGACTGCGGAGGCTTGCAGGTTGTCATGTGCAGTACAGATAGAGAAAAGAAAGCAATACAAATATTACATATATAATATAAATTATATATTTCCCATGCCATTACTAGGCGATGATGCGGATACCTGCGGCCTATATCCAATGTAAATTGTGTATGGGCTGCGGGTCGGATGGCTAATGTGAGTTCAATTGAGGATGTCTGTACAGACTCCACAACAAAGTAGATCCACCTGCCAATTCCTGCCTTTCTTTTCCCTCCCCTTGGTGAATATGCAATTTGTTGCCGTGAGTGTGAATGGAAAAAGTGAATGTATGTACCTTTTCAATGCGTGCGATTTGCTGTGGATCTTCCGCGTAGATGGCAATTGCGGATACCACAATAGGAATCCGTTTGTGTAAAGCCGGCCTAAATAGGTTGGACAGGATTGAAACTAAATGGCTGCTTCCAGAACCAGAACCATCCTGGACTATAGGTTATGTTTACAGCAAATGGGATAGAGCGGACATATCGCATGCAAGCTATGCATAACGGACAACTGCTTTACATGAGTCTGCACAGAGCAATTTATGGCCAGTAAAAACCTGTTAATAATTGTGATGGTCACAGTCCATTTAAAAGGTTCAAGAACAATCCCATTGGAAGGAGCGCTGATTCGCATGGCATTTCGATCAGTAGAGGTTTGCCTGTATGGAAATGAGAGCACTGATGCAGTCATTTGTCCCTTTACAGCCATCACTGGTTAGTTGCACATCCTTATGTACACAAGGTGGAGATAGCCAGCTTTTTTTTTATTTATTTTTTAAATGCACCCATAAACAAGCCGATCACCTGAAAAATCAGAGATTGATCACATTCAAATGGGCTGATAATCAGGCAATGACCTGTTTGTGCCCTGGTAAAAGGCCCTTAATTCATGCTATTATGACTTTTGGATTTGCATGTGACTGGGGTGGTGGAAGCTCAGAGAGTAAATGTTGGTAGTGGGAGAAGAATATTTCAATGGCAAGGACTTGTTTACTCACTTGATACAGGCGGTGTCCTGGTCATGGACTGAGGTCTAGGTTACTGGAATAGGGTCTATTAGGCAGCACAGATTATTTCAGGATTTTAGTAAATTTTTCAGCCCTGGACTAAATTTCATATAAACGCTTTTCATTATGTTGGCCCTATATAAATCCTATTGGTTTGTGACTACTCCCAGGTTGCAGAGATCCAGAAGCTGGACAGTCAAGTGAAGGAGATTGTGGTGAAGTCCTCCTCTGAAGCAGAGCGCCTGGTCGCCGGAAAGTTGAAGAAAGACAGTTACATTGAAAGCGAAAAGCAACATGCTAATAAACGACAGGAGCTGGTCAACAAAATCGACAACATTCTCGATGCATTGTAACTTCACACGTTAAGATGAGGACTGGACAAATCTCAGGAGCCAGATTGCAACAGTGCCTGAAAGCATACCAGTCCTTGCGCCTTCCTGCAGCCTTGTCAGTCTAGCTCCTGAGTGTCAGCATTTTGTCCTCTCCTGCTTAAGAATTGTCAAGCTTGTGAGATTAAGGCACAACTGTGTGCATCGTGCATACCGAGCCACCACCGTGCTCTTATCCAGAGCACTTCTTGTCTGATTTCCGTGTCCCCTGAGAGTCTTATACCGCCAAACTGTGCGTTTCACTGCCGCTGTACCAGCTTTCTTTTGGCTGCTGAAGCTGCTATTTTGTAGGGAGTGACAACGGAATTCCAGCTTTTAATGTTTTCTAGCAGTTTGTGCCTAAAGATTCTCTTGGGATTAGAATAATTTTTCTTTGGTTGGGAAGGGTAATAACGGGGATGTGGTGAAGATGATACATATTGTCCTTTTGTAATTCATAAACCTTTTTGGTTTAGTCTTTAAGAATTTTTTGTTTTTGTTTTTCCTTCCAAATTCACCCACCACTGTTTTTTGTGCCGCCGGTAAGGCGTCTCGAGTCCCCAGGATTGATCGATGACCTCTTTGTTTCGTCTGTTTTTTTACATGCAGTGGCCCAGTGAGCGGCACATTTTCATACAGAGTTTCTGCCAAGTTTTTACACTTAATGGTTGTCAGAAAAACTGTAATTTGTTTTTCTGTTTGTTTGACCAAAAGATAATAAAGGGATTGTGGATTCACAGGCCTCAGGTGTGATGTTCTGCAGACGGCCATCATTACTGAAATAGAAAATGCTACTGGGAAATTCTAAAAGCACAAAAAGCTACGAAAAGAAGTAACAAGTAACACGGGAAACCTCTGAAGCTAATATAGCAATGAGTGATTCAAAAAGAACGGTGCAGAATCTCTTCCTATGTGAACAGACATCCGAATGACATGAGTAAAAGGTTTAATGCACCTTACAAATGTCCAGTTGTGCCCAGACTCCTGCCGGCGTATCCTCGAATAACCTCTGCAGCCGGGACTCCTTGGTTTACATTGTCTAATTTTGCCAACATCTGAAAAGTGCGTTAAATATTTGAAGATTTCTTCAGTTTTCATGTCAGCCTGGCTACTGTCTGTCCCCTCATGTATGACTAAGGCACAATTCACATCAGCATTTTCCATTCTGGGACCAGTAAAGGGATCTGTTGCATCTCATGTGGGAGGGGGAGGGGGGGGGGGGAATCTTCCATTCACTTCAGTTTGCATCATTTCCATCATGGCTCTGTACTCTGGCAATAGTGCAGTCTACAGCTCGCCATGACGGCATGGTCACTTCTGTGTTCACCATTGCATCCATTTACTTTACACAGAAGGCTTTCCGTTTTGTTTATGGCACCTGGTTTTCTCAGCTACACTCCTGCTGACAGCATAATCAATGGGTACCTCGCAAACATGGGGGTGGCTTGGTTTTCAATTCCCAATCATTGTTCTAAAGACCTGTCTAAAGGTTGAGGTATTGATTTGAAGGAATGCTGCCATCTAATAGGTGTTGCTGCAAATGTATTGTTCCATCTCCCCTATTTGCATATTACCCAGAGGAGCATGGATGGCCTTATAAGTCTCCTCACTCACCTCCTGGTGCTTTCCTAAAGAAGTGATGTTGCCCCTTCCAACCCACGTCACAGGCCTCTCAGCCGGCAAGCCAGAATCCTACTGCACCCCCCCCCCCCAGAAACAGCTGTCAGTGTATGGATTCTGGCTTGATTTTTCAATTCACAATCATTGTTACATTCTATAAATGGTCGGACATTAATTTGCAGGAATGTTGCCATCCAATAGGTGGCGCTGTAGAGGTATTGTTCTATCTTCCTTATTGGCATACACTTCCTTTAATAACACACATTACAGTTTAGTTTATACACACTTTTAATTTATCGCTGAAAGGGTGCAGATTTACTATATATGCCATTAACTATTTGCGGCTCCCTTGTAGTTCTTCTGCTTTCTGCCACTAGTGTGCCACCAGAAGCCGTTCAATGGCTGGTGAGATCAGACCTTACGGTCCATATACCACAGCTTCAGTGGTTTCAGAAAGTTCTATATAGCCCCATGTTCCTAGCAGGCGTAGCCCAGGAGCTGGTGTTAGGAATTACTGGGGGAAAAAGGTAAGAAAAGCTCATGTGAACACATAGTAACATAGCATGTAAGGCCGAAAATAGAACCATGTCCATCCAGTTCAGCTTCTTACCCCCAATGTTGAGCCAGAGGAAGGCAAAAACCCCAATGAGGTAGAAGCCAATTTTCCCCATTTAAGGAAAATAAATTCCTTCCTGACTTCAATCTGGCAATCATTATTATCCCTGGATCATCAACACTTCTCATGCAATCAGTGATATAACATGTAATATTGTGATATAATATGTAATATCACTCAAAGACATCTAGGCTCCTCTTGAACTCTTAAAAAATTCACCATTATTACGTCCTCAGGAGAGAGGTCCATAGTCTCACTGCTCTTACACTAAAGAACGCCCTTCTATGTCGATGCAAAGGATTTGAGGCTGCAGTTTCCTGCATTGCTCTAGTACATGACCATGGCAAATAACATGCAAGAAGGCACCCACTGAAGACTATTCAGGGCATTTCTGTTTTTAACCTGACCGCAGAAATACAGCACGGAATTAAAGCCTCTGCTCCTGCAACCAAGCAGGAGCAGGTCGGGTTCTCAGCTGTTAACCCAGAAGAGAAGGGAGAAGCAGTTTTTAACCATTTCTCCTTTGCCCTTCCTGTTCAATGAGCGCTATGTACTAAAAAGTTGGAGTGTTTCTTCCACTACGTGAGCCGGCAGTCACGTGACTGCCGAGATCCCCTGGCACAGCGCAGACCCTGATCAGCTCTGTTAGTGACTTGTCACTACAGGGGGATGTTTTCCCCTGTAACTGGGTCTCCTATCGATGCCCCAATTACAGTGGAAAAATGTCAAATTAAAAAAACAAAAACGTGAATGTCCCCCAGAGGTCTTATATGACGTCATGAGAGACATAGATGGTAAAAAAAATAGTTGCATAAATAAGTAAAAAAAATTGCAGAATAAAATTTAAAAATGTACATAAAAAAAGAAAATGACCCAACGCCAACCAAAACTGTTGCTGTATGCGCCCTGTAATCCGAAGCCATACATATATATCAAAATGAGCAACTGATTCCCATTCTTTATTTTAGCGTAAATATTCTAATTTTAAAAAAACTAGAAATGTTAAAAAAATATTTTTTTTTAGCTTTTTACCCCCAGTAAAACAAAAAAAATGAAAAAAAAGTCAGGGTAATTTTTTAAAATATCTTTTTCACTGTGTCACGGGAAGAAAATGCAGCAAAAATAATTTTGGTAGCTGAAGAAATAAAATGGAACAATAAAACCACCACAGGGGTAACATCCCTAAAAAGTGTCTGGTCCTTAACCCCTTAGTGACCAAGCCTGTTTGCGCCTTAATGACCACGCCAAATTTTGCAAATCTGACGTGTCATTTTAACATGGAAAAACACCAGAAAGGTTTTGCATATCCAAGCGATTCTGACATTGTTTTTTCGCCTCATGTTGTACTTCATTTAGGCGGAAAAAAAAGACCGATAAAATTTGTGTTTATTTATTAAAAGCGCCAACATTGGGAAAATTTTGAAAAAATCGTCATTTTTTCACATTTCCAACTGCAATATCTCAAATATATGCAAACATAATATAGAAATTTTTGCTAAGATATATATTTCCATCCGTTTACTTTATTTTGGGCGCACATTGGAAAAACTTTCGGTTTTTTTAACCATTTAGGAGACGTACAAATGTAACATTACTTTTCAGCATTTTGAGGAACACTTTGTTTTCCTACACCAAGCCAAGATTGGAAAGGCTCATAGGAGTCAAAATGATAGATACCCCCACAAATGACCCCATTTTAAAAACTACACCCCTTAACGTATTCACTGAGGGGTGTCATTAGTATTTTAACCCCACAGTTTTTTTTTCAGGAGTTAATGCAATTTAGAAGAGAAAAAACTAAAATTTCATATTTTTGCAAATATGTCATTTTAAAGACAAGACTTTTTTCTATAATACACAGGAAAATTAGAATTTGCACCCCAGAATGGATACTCCTGTTTGTCCCGTGCTCAGAAACATACCCATTGTGGCCCTAGTATTACGTCTGTATACACAATGGGGCCCAAAATGAAAGGAGCAAGGGGTGGCTTTCAGAACAGAAATTTTGCTTGAAGGAGATTTAGGCCCTATTGGACATTTGTAGAGCCATTGAGTGACCAAAACGATGGAGAACCCCCACAAGTGACCCCATTTTGAAAACTAGACCCCTTAACGAATTTATCTAGGGATACAATGACTTTTTTGACTTCACAGTTTTTGAATGAATCTAAGCCAAGCAGAAGGAAAAAAATTACGATTTTCATTTTTTTGGTAATTCTGTCATTTTAAAAGCAGTTTTTTTTGTACAGCACATATATGAATTAAGACTTTCACTCCAAAATGGATACCTCCGTTTGTCCTGTGCTCAAAAACATACCCATGGTGGCCCTATTATTACATCTGTATGCACAATGGGGCCCAAAATGAAAGGAGCAACCGGTGGCTTTCGGAACAGAAATTTTGCTTGAAGGAGATTTAGTCCCCATTGCCCACTTGTAGAGCCCTTGAGTGACCAAAACGATGGAGAACCCCCACAAGTGACCCCATTTTGAAAAGTAGACCCCTTAACGAATTTATCTAGGGGTACGATGACTTTTTTGACCTCACAGTTTTTGAATGAATCTAAGCCAAGCAGAAGGAAAAAAATATGATTTTCATTTTTTTGGCAATTTTGTCAATTTAAAAACAGGTTTTTTTTGTACAGTGTTCATAGGAATGAAGAGGTTCACCCCAAAATGGATACCCCTGTTTGTCCCGTGTTCAGAAACATACGCATTGTGGCCCTAATCTACTTACAGGACACATGGCTAGGCCCATAATGGAGGGAATGCCCGCTGGATTTCAGGGCAGAACTGAATAAATTCCAGGCCCTATTGCCCACTTATACGGAACAAAAATTGACTTCCTAAAAATAATCCCCCCCGCCATTCCCATTTTTTGGCATTCCCTAAATATTAGATAAAAGTAATAATATAAACTGCGTTTTATGTCCGAAGACGGGTAATTATGGAGGCTGGTTTGGATGGGCACATGGGGCAAGAAAACCGGGTATTCCCCCCCCCCCCCCCACCTTCTCACCTTTTTGGGGGTATTTCGTGACCTCAGCGGCAGTGATGGGGTGTAAAAAGTGGCGCTCTGTGAGGCTTTTTAATCTTGCTGCGGTGCGGAGGTCTCACACAGAAGGCGCTCAACAAGCTGCTCCTGGAACTGCATGAAGGTGAGCGTTCCTGGGGCTTCTTGTAAATTACGGATTGCAGGTAGCGATCCAAATAACGCCAGGCTCTCACGGCCGTATGCAGAATCCGCTTACGAAGGCCCGCAGCAGATTCCAGCTGTGACCCTGCGTACGGCCACGTAATGTACTGCGCATAACTGCCTACTCACACAGGCGGTCATGCACAGTACACTGTTTTTTGTTTATATTTCCCGCGCCATCGCTTAGAGATGACCCGAGTACCCGCAGCCCGTTCACAATGTATTTGCATATGGGCTGTGGGTATATCCGCGGTCATAGAGCACAATGGGCTCTAGGTCGCTGATATCCGCGGTAAAATATAGCATGCCGTGTTGTTTCTGCGAGTGGATTACTTAATTCCGACCTGCTAATTGGGGGTAATTGTGTAATTGTGTAATCCAATGCATGTGATTGATCCGTGGATTACCGCTGATCAAGCGCATGCAGAACCCGTAATTCCTCTCTGGTCATGCATGACCGGCCTAATGTTATATCGCTAATTTATCACGTGACCGGGGACCGCTCAACGAGGCCACCGGTCACTGCTCCAAGCACTCAGTGACTGTTGGTCGCTGGAAGCAAGGAGATTTAAAATTTCCTGGGCTCCCTGGCTCCTGCGAATGTGTCCGGTGTTTTGCCAGCGGTCGCATGCGCAGATTCCGGGAAAGTTCACGGAAGAAGATCGCGTTGGGGTGCAAATACGGAGGCCTCCGTTAAAAAGTTATATCTCCTCTCCCCGCGGTCCCCGCAGACATCTCCTGCCTCCCGGCTACCTACAGGAGTCGGGAGCCAGGAGATTTTAAACTTCCCGGGCTGCCAGGGTAACGGGAATGCCGCCTGACGCGCATGCGCAGAAGACCGGCTTCGCGGCCCGGAGAGCGGGGAGCAGTGCGGCAGACCCGGGTGAGTAATTTCAGCTGCCCTGATGGATCCGCTCCATCAGGGCAGCTGAATCTTGAACTTTTTTTGACTTTTATGCGATCAGAGCTATCGATTGGATAGCGCCGATCGCATTGCCGGGGGGGGAGGGGGTCCCCGCAGCCCGGGATGACAGCTCCATGCTGTCGGCTACCTGCGGACACCGACAGCATGGAGCTGTCACGTCCAGTGCCCGAGGGGCTTTATTCTCTGCAGGACACATGTTTTTACGTCTTCAGAGAATAAAGCCCACTTCGGGAGGACGTAAAAACACTATGGGCTGGTCGTTAAGGGGTTAAGGGGTCAAGTATGTACATTTTACCATTCTATCCATCCTGACCACACACATGGAGGTTGCCCTCTTGACCTTGTTGGGACAAGAAGAGGAGAGTTTAAAAGGCCGCCTCCCACCACCTTTCTCCAGTGTTCTTCCTGTCCCAAACGGATACAGAGGAGAGTACTCCATGGAGTGCTGGAGGGAGGAAAGAAGAGATCACTTACCCAGCGATGAATCTGGATTCTGTATCCGATCAGCGAGCGGTGGCGGTCTGTGTATCGTTGGCCCATCTTCATATGCCGCGGCATTGCTGCGTATGGGCCTGGCGGTGGGTTTGAATCTCCTGGAGCTTACCCTGCGGGATTACAGCTCAGGATTCACCTCCGAATGCTATGGACAGCATGTAAGGTGACAGGGGAAACCCACAAACTGAGTAATCCACTTGGACAAAAATGCCCAGCTACAGGCTGTGTTGTCTGGTATAATTACTTCTGTTATTGCAGAAAGAAGTGTCAAAACCAAAGCCTGATAAAAGGATCCAGAGATGCGCATTGTGTTCTAAAAAATTAGATGACAATGTGAACAAACTTATTTGTACTGACTATATATCAAAAATAGTCCGAGAGGAGAAGAAATGCTTAATGGATGGTCTCCGATAAATGGTCAGGGAGGAGGTCCAAGCATTCAAAATAGAACCTGGTTCCCAGCCAGGCCCCTCTAAGCCAGCAAAATGGGCCCGAACTCAGGGTTATGTATCCTCCACCTCTGAGCTATCTGAATTAGAATACTGAGGGAGAACTTTCTGAGTTAACCCCCATAATTATAGATGACGATAAAAATATTATTTTTCTAATCAAAAGCCTGAAGACTGAAGAATACTAACAGTTTGTAATACTATGATGGTGGTGGACGTCCAGCAGCCACGTTCGGTTCAGGACGAGATGTTGGGGGGGGTCTTAGGTCTTGTAGAAAAGTTTTTTCCGTGAACAAGACTCTAAAACCCCTTGTGACAGATGATTCGGAAAATGCTGAAAGAAGGCTGGATGTTTCTTGTGAATTTAAAGACATACTCCTGTTTGCACCTGAAGATACAAAACTTTGGCGTGAGGTGCCCAAGGTTGGCATCAAGGTGGCCAAGTTAATTAAAAAGACCTCCCTGCCCTTTGAAGATGCGTCTCAACTGAAAGACCGCACGGATAAGAAAGGAACTATTTAGGCTTCATAGCCTTTTAAAACATGGGACAGGTGTGTCCTGCCCCCATGTGAAATGTCCATGTCAGCGCAAAAACACATGTTCATAGCGCCAATACGTTGCACTGACGCATGCGTTTTTGCACATATGCCTGTGGGTAGCCGCCATTAGACTATATATTTCGGGAAATGTTGAGTAAATATCACAGAGTATACCCATGGTGAGGTGCGAGCGGAGCTCTGGTAGTATAGTCTTGATGGTGCAGTTTTATTTGGGGGGCTGCTCTGGCTATCTTCTTGTACCGCTAGCAGCATATTCCTGAAGTTGATTCTTGAAGGTCGGCTTGCTTGTCGCACCGTGGAGCTGCTTCAGTTGTCCTTATGTCATAGTACCAGCAGTGGTAGCGGAGGTGTCTTCATAGTTGTCCTGTCATGCATTGAATTACTGGCAACTATAATCCAAAGCTTTTCTCCCAGGGGATGATTTATCAGGGCACATTTCTTACCATCAGAAATAAATAAGCCTGTCTTTCAGAGAAATCAGCAGAACAAATTGTTTGCAGCAATTGTAGATGTTACTGTAAAGAGAACATTATAATAATCCTTTACCAGAGGAGAAACTGTTTCCTGAGGTCAGAAGCATCAGTCTCCAGCAATTGTGGCTCCCGCCACTAGGTGGCTCCATCTACAAGCAGACCATTCATCTGCTACAACTTGTATCCTAGTGGGAACTGGCATTACTACTAGTACTGGGCTTAAAGGGGTCTTCCAGAACTGAACGATTGATGGCCCATTCTAAGGATAGGTCATCAATAGTTGATTAGTGGAGGCCCGCCACTTAGGATTTTTATCAATTAGCTGCTACGCGGCTCACTGTCTGTGCTGACAGCAGCCCGGCTTGGCAATGCATTAAATTCAGTAGGAGCTTTGCCTGTAATTACCAGCCCTGGGCACCAGAAAAAGAAATTGTGCCATTTATGAGCAGAAGTAGCTTCCTGGCACTGGTGTACTGCTAGGGGTTGCAATTGTGACCCAGCTCCTTAGTGAACGGGGGCCCCCGGACCCCCTGCCATATGCGTGCTTCACTTCCGCAACCCGCGGCCCGGCTGTGGGTGGCACTGAAAGATTGGAGGGCTGTTACCGGGGAGCCGGCAGCCAATTACAGGCTGCAGACTCCCCGGACGCGTGTTTCTCCCTTCCACTGAGAGACTGCAGTTGCGATTGGTTACAACTGCACTCTATCAGTGCACTGCCAGCCGTACACTGACAGGTTGGGGAGCGGAGGAGTACATTTTGTAAGTACTGTATGTACTCAAATATGTATAGCTGGTATAAGTTATACCAGCTGTACATATATGATTATATACAGATCTCTAGTACACACCAGCATGCTCCATATCACTATATACAGGGGGATATACATCTGTATACACTGATATGGACCATGCGGGTATAAGGGTCGTGAATCACGGCCCAATATTGCACTCACCAACGTGATTTCCCCGCTGATGCAAGGCGTTTTTATATCAAAACCATCTCGCATTACTTTGGGGAAATAGTGATAGGCTGACAGTGGAGATCCGTCTGCCGGCTCCTGCTCCCGGGCGGTGGCTCCCGGGCGGAGATCCGT
Organism: Eleutherodactylus coqui; assembly: GCF_035609145.1. Taxonomy (NCBI): domain Eukaryota; kingdom Metazoa; phylum Chordata; class Amphibia; order Anura; family Eleutherodactylidae; genus Eleutherodactylus; species Eleutherodactylus coqui. The sequence continues at coordinate 139,915,004 of NC_089839.1, read as the reverse complement.
CGCAGGATACCGCAACGCCCGTGGACAGGCAGTCTTACCTGGATATCTCCTGTATATAATTATATGTTCAGCTGGTGTAACTTATATATCCTGTATATAGTCATATTGATCATGCTGGTTTAACCTGGGCCACAGTATTCCAGCATAGTTGATATCACCATATACAGGATGTATAACTTATACCCGCTGTACATATATAATTATATACAGGAGATACTCAGGTTAGGGTGATGTCACATCTGAGTTACTTTTCTTATTTTTCCTTTTACCGGGACATGATGCTGCTAGAATAAAAGAAAAATAAGAAAAAGAATATAACCCAACTTGGAACCAATATAGGGGGAGCCTTTAAATGCGGAAAGAAGAAATGCCTGTGTTGCCAGCATATATCACATAAAAGAAAATTAATTAAAAGAAGCAATTATAATAAAACAAAGAATGAACTATGACACTGTGAACTTGTGATAAAAAATATATAGAAAGAACTAAAAATTATCTGAAAATACGGATATTTAAACACCAATGCAAAATCCCACACCGTTTCCTAGAATTTTTATACTGTTGACAGTAAAGGGTTAAAAGTTACACCCATAAAGTATATACAATCAAAATCTATTAAGGAACTTAGCAATAAAGAAATGTACTGGATCTTTCGATTAAAAACGTTACTTCCACATGGTCTTAATGAACAGCTGAAAAAAAATGAAAATTATTATTAATACAGATATTTATATACGGGTTTTATATGTATTAACATTCTTTTTATACATATTTTTTTAATATATATTTAAACGTTTAAATTTGGTTTAATACTGAATTAATTGTCTCTCTCTTTGTTCTATATAAGGTAATTAGTGCTTTATTTTAACAAGATGCATCTACTCTTGTATGTTCTGACTATTAATGAATGACAGCAACAATGAAAGTCTATGTTTATACTATTGTTATTATGAATAAGCTCTAGTGACGCCCCTTTCTCACTGAAAAAGGCCCGAAAATAAAATATAATCTTTATTAATTTAAAGGATAAAAAACCCCTCTAGATTCCGGGGGTAATTGAGACCCGAAACAGACACAAAGAGACAAACACACAAAAAACCTATGGGAATTTAAGCAATTGGCTTAGATACATCAATTCATACCGACCTCATTGGTTTTAGAGGTAGGTAATACTGTGAGGGCGTAAAATGAATTAGTGAAAGCGATGGCCGTTTCCTGTGAAAGGGGGCCAGAAAGGTAGTCACTAAATAATTAGCTTGTGGTTATTATCCACTGGTGGAAACGTGCGCGTTATGTTAAAGGGCCTCGTTCACACCAGGATATATTGCCACTCCACAGTATTAAGTAAGGGGTGCTGATACTCAGCAATCCATTACACAAAAAAATATTATTGTATTCATGTCCAATTGTGACAACAATGCCCTGTGTCCATATGTCACAATTGCTACAATTGCTATTCCGATAGGGGCAACGGTCCGTCAAGACCCTAAAATGTGATATAATCCCAACCTATGTTGGGTCTGACAGCGATCTAAATGTTTTAATAAAAAGCTGGACTAAAGTGGTGTTGACAATTCCTTATGCCAATTATATCAGAAGGAGTCAACAACGTTTATAGTATAAATAGTACACGACAGACATACACTTGATTCATGTGTGTGTCAAACGCTGTAGTCTAATAACGACTAAAGCCAACAGAAGTCGTCCGTAATCGTCGACGCGTTTCTGCAGCACGGGTAAAATAAATTTACCGCTGCTTCATCAGGACGAAATTGAGACAATTTATTAAATTATACTAGATTTGTTGTTGTTGATCAATCTGTGTAGTGTGCATCAAAACTGCACAGATCTGACTTTGTATGCTGATGCCTGATAGCTGATGCTCAATACACTTAAGACGCTGCTGCGAGGACTAGTTTAGTGTAGTATTGATGGACACACGGGCAAGCACATTATAATGCCGTCCGGGTAATAGCCGCTAAACTGGGTTCATATAGCTGAACAAATTCTGGCCTGCGACACTTATATTGAATGAGTGCGTTATTTGATAATTATATAACGAACTTTTTTCAAAGTGTCGGCTGGTTAATTGTATAGGAGTCTGATGATTGACTTCCAGACACAATAAAGAGCCAAAAAGAGTCAGTTTAGAATTGTGTTAGTAAACACCCAACCACAGCTAAACTACACAGATCTGATTTTGTATGCTGATGCCTGACAGCTGATGCTCAATACACCTAAGACGCTGCTGCAAGGACTAGTTTAGTGTAGTATTGATATACACACGGGCAAGCACATTATAATGCCGTCCGGGTAATAGCCGCTGAACTGAGTTGATATAGCTGAAAAAATTCTGGCCTGCGACACTTATATTGAATGAGTGCGTTATTGAATGATTATATAACGAACTTTTTTCAAAGTGTCGGCTGGTTAATTGTATAGGAGTCTGATGATTGACTTCCAGACACAGTAAAGAGCCAAAAAGAGTCAGTTTAGAATTGTGTTAGTAAACACCCAACCACGGCTAAACTACAGCGCGGTCCAAGGTAGTGACCGCTGGCTAAACTACACAACTAGCCCCTGTGAGACAGCACTTCAGTTTGACAGACCTGGTAACTGTCTGAAACTGGTCTGTTCTTATAGGGCTAGCTCCTCCTAGTGGGAGGGAGATACCCTGTGTTTCCAATTGGGCAAGAGACTCATGGGAGGTCCAGAATGACATGTCCATTATGGGGAGGAGGACGCATGGTTTGTTGCTAAGCAACACCTAGTTGATTCGTAAAAATATATATATATATACACGTCAGGCCGCTTGACGCGTCGCCACATGCCGTGTGCGTTGCTAGGCAGCCGAACGGCTTAGGGGTGAGGCCGCAGCGTGTGGAGTGATGACGCTGCGGCGCTAGCTCCGCCCCCTATGTACATCGCTACCAACGCTGCTCGTTGCTCAGCTACCGATCGGCCTACCAGCAGAGCTGCAGCGTCTGACGTGATGCCGTTGAGCGCAAGCTCCGCCCCCTCCGTGTGACGTGACTGTCACTTAGGGAATTCCCCAATACAGAGGCGTTCCAGTACAACACATTGTTCATTCATTATTGACAGAGGTAAGGTATGAGAAGGCGTGGCTAACAGGTCAAGAAAAAACTGACAGCCACCGTTTGTTAACTACTAAGGACAAACAAAACAATATGCATTATGATGCAGCTCAACACATTATTTGGATCCCCAGCATGAAGTGTTGTGGGACCTACTATATAGATATTATTTGGTATAATAAAGCACTGCAGTGGGATATAGATTGCGTAGAAATTATCGAAGACACTCTGCATACATTGTTTATTTATTGTTGTCGAATTACAGTTAGAAACAACCTTATTGGAAGGCATTAAAACCTTTCTTTTTTTTTTTTTTTTTTTTTTTTTTTTCCTTCTTTTTTACCACATGGCTACCTCAAAAAATGTCTGCCCATAAGTGTTATTGTTGAACATATGGTTATAAGAAAATGCTGGACCAGCATGAACATGCTTTATAGGTAGATCATGGAATTACGATAAATCAGCCCCTTGGGAAAGATCTATAGATTTAGGGTACCATATGATTGAATAGAAAATTGTCCAATTTACTAAGTCAAATGACGTAACTATCTCCTAGTGTGATGATAGTAGACAGGGACAAGAACGGTTCAGTATATTTTTGAAACAAGAAAGAAGAGGGATTAAAGCACCTGAGTAGTGGGGGTGCATCACAGATAACCCGAAGTCAGAATTCTTAAATAAACGGAACAAATGACAAATTTTCGTTAAGACCCTTGGGTGCCAAACAATCCAATTTGTCAATCCAAAAGGCCTCTTTTTGGAGGAGTCTTCGATTCATGTCGCCTTTTCGGCCGTTGTCCCGTACTATTTCAATGCCTCTGAATACAACCGATTCAAGGTGATCAGGATGGCATTCACGCATGTGAGTGGAAAGACTTGTGACTTCGTTTCTGTCTATATTTCCCAAGTGGGCCAGTGTACGTCTACGCAACTGTTGGATAGTCTTTCCCACATAGTCTTTTGGGCACGGACAGGTTGCCAGATACACCACATAGGATGATCGACAATTTATAAAGTCGCGGATAGAAAAAAGGGAGAAATAAGATGGAGGGGGTAAACCTCATACGTCTTATTGGTACCTACGACGACGAGGCTCCCAGGGTTAGAAAAATTATTTCCAAATACTGGGACATCTTACGTGAAGACCCTGACCTAGTCGATTCGTTACATCTGTACCCCGCGATCACCTATAGAAGGGGTAGGAGTCTTAAGGACCGCCTTATGCGGAGTCATTATACAAGACCATCCGCTCCCCCAACCTGGCTCACAACAAGCAAGATGGTGGGCTTTTTTCGGTGCCACGGTTGCAAGGCTTGCCCGGTAATGGAAAAAACAAAAACTTTTCAAAGCGCAAGTACTGGGCAGATTTTTTCTATCCGCGACTTTATAAATTGTCGATCATCCTATGTGGTGTATCTGGCAACCTGTCCGTGCCCAAAAGACTATGTGGGAAAGACTATCCAACAGTTGCGTAGACGTACACTGGCCCACTTGGGAAATATAGACAGAAACGAAGTCACAAGTCTTTCCACTCACATGCGTGAATGCCATCCTGATCACCTTGAATCGGTTGTATTCAGAGGCATTGAAATAGTACGGGACAACGGCCGAAAAGGCGACATGAATCGAAGACTCCTCCAAAAAGAGGCCTTTTGGATTGACAAATTGGATTGTTTGGCACCCAAGGGTCTTAACGAAAATTTGTCATTTGTTCCGTTTATTTAAGAATTCTGACTTCGGGTTATCTGTGATGCACCCCCACTACTCAGGTGCTTTAATCCCTCTTCTTTCTTGTTTCAAAAATATACTGAACCGTTCTTGTCCCTGTCTACTATCATCACACTAGGAGATAGTTACGTCATTTGACTTAGTAAATTGGACAATTTTCTATTCAATCATATGGTACCCTAAATCTATAGATCTTTCCCAAGGGGCTGATTTATCGTAATTCCATGATCTACCTATAAAGCATGTTCATGCTGGTCCAGCATTTTCTTATAACCATATGTTCAACAATAACACTTATGGGCAGACATTTTTTGAGGTAGCCATGTGGTAAAAAAAAAAAAAAAAAAAAAAAAAAAGAAAGGTTTTAATGCCTTCCAATAAGGTTGTTTCTAACTGTAATTCGACAACAATAAATAAACAATGTATGCAGAGTGTCTTCGATAATTTCTACGCAATCTATATCCCACTGCAGTGCTTTATTATACCAAATAATATCTATATAGTAGGTCCCACAACACTTCATGCTGGGGATCCAAATAATGTGTTGAGCTGCATCATAATGCATATTGTTTTGTTTGTCCTTAGTAGTTAACAAACGGTGGCTGTCAGTTTTTTCTGTGACCTGTTAGCCACGCCTTCTCATACCTTACCTCTGTCAATAATGAATGAACAATGTGTTGTACTGGAACGCCTCTGTATTGGGGAATTCCCTAAGTGACAGTCACGTCACACGGAGGGGGCGGAGCTTGCGCTCAACGGCATCACGTCAGACGCTGCAGCTCTGCTGGTAGGCCGATCGGTAGCTGAGCAACGAGCAGCGTTGGTAGCGATGTACATAGGGGGCGGAGCTAGCGCCGCAGCGTCATCACTCCACACGCTGCGGCCTCACCCCTAAGCCGTTCGGCTGCCTAGCAACGCACACGGCATGTGGCGACGCGTCAAGCGGCCTGACGTGTATATATATATATATTTTTACGAATCAACTAGGTGTTGCTTAGCAACAAACCATGCGTCCTCCTCCCCATAATGGACATGTCATTCTGGACCTCCCATGAGTCTCTTGCCCAATTGGAAACACAGGGTATCTCCCTCCCACTAGGAGGAGCTAGCCCTATAAGAACAGACCAGTTTCAGACAGTTACCAGGTCTGTCAAACTGAAGTGCTGTCTCACAGGGGCTAGTTGTGTAGTTTAGCCAGCGGTCACTACCTTGGACCGCGCTGTAGTTTAGCTGTGGTTGGGTGTTTACTAACACAATTCTAAACTGACTCTTTTTGGCTCTTTACTGTGTCTGGAAGTCAATCATCAGACTCCTATACAATTAACCAGCCAACACTTTGAAAATAGTTTGTTATATAATCATTCAATAACGCACTCATTCAATATAAGTGTCGCAGGCCAGAATTTTTTCAGCTATATCAACTCAGTTCAGCGGCTATTACCCGGACGGCATTATAATGTGCTTGCCCGTGTGTATATCAATACTACACTAAACTAGTCCTTGCAGCAGCGTCTTAAGTGTATTGAGCATCAGCTGTCAGGCATCAGCATACAAAATCAGATCTGTGCAGTTTAGCTGTGGTTGGGTGTTTACTAACACAATTCTAAACTGACTCTTTTTGGCTCTTTATTGTGTCTGGAAGTCAATCATCAGACTCCTATACAATTAACCAGCCGACACTTTGAAAAAAGTTCGTTATATAATTATCAAATAACGCACTCATTCAATATAAGTGTCGCAGGCCAGAATTTGTTCAGCTATATGAACCCAGTTTAGCGGCTATTACCCGGACGGCATTATAATGTGCTTGCCCGTGTGTCCATCAATACTACACTAAACTAGTCCTCGCAGCAGCGTCTTAAGTGTATTGAGCATCAGCTATCAGGCATCAGCATACAAAGTCAGATCTGTGCAGTTTTGATGCACACTACACAGATTGATCAACAACAACAAATCTAGTATAATTTAATAAATTGTCTCAATTTCGTCCTGATGAAGCAGCGGTAAATTTATTTTACCCGTGCTGCAGAAACGCGTCGACGATTACGGACGACTTCTGTTGGCTTTAGTCGTTATTAGACTACAGCGTTTGACACACACATGAATCAAGTGTATGTCTGTCGTGTACTATTTATACTATAAACGTTGTTGACTCCTTCTGATATAATTGGCATAAGGAATTGTCAACACCACTTTAGTCCAGCTTTTTATTAAAACATTTAGATCGCTGTCAGACCCAACATAGGTTGGGATTATATCACATTTTAGGGTCTTGACGGACCGTTGCCCCTATCGGAATAGCAATTGTAGCAATTGTGACATATGGACACAGGGCATTGTTGTCACAATTGGACATGAATACAATAATATTTTTTTGTGTAATGGATTGCTGAGTATCAGCACCCCTTACTTAATACTGTGGAGTGGCAATATATCCTGGTGTGAACGAGGCCCTTTAACATAACGCGCACGTTTCCACCAGTGGATAATAACCACAAGCTAATTATTTAGTGACTACCTTTCTGGCCCCCTTTCACAGGAAACGGCCATCGCTTTCACTAATTCATTTTACGCCCTCACAGTATTACCTACCTCTAAAACCAATGAGGTCGGTATGAATTGATGTATCTAAGCCAATTGCTTAAATTCCCATAGGTTTTTTGTGTGTTTGTCTCTTTGTGTCTGTTTCGGGTCTCAATTACCCCCGGAATCTAGAGGGGTTTTTTATCCTTTAAATTAATAAAGATTATATTTTATTTTCGGGCCTTTTTCAGTGAGAAATAGTCTAACAGCTTATAAGAGCCTTGGTTGTCGCAGTGAATTCTAGTGACGCCCCTGGTTGAAGGATAATGATGGAACGCATGTTTGCGTTCCTATGAACTTTAAATGTGGAATGCACGTTGCGCTCCATGGTACCATGTGACAGACGTGAACTCTTCTTTTGGCATACCCCTCCGCAGATGACGTCACATGCTAATTAGTTAGTGTCCATCGTGACCATCTAATGTGAGTGTTTCTTACTATAAATACCTGCATTGTTAAGTTTTATACCTTAGCTTAAAAAAGGCGTTTCATTACGCCAAAACGCGTTGCGTTGTATTCTTCCAGATCACTTCAACTTTGTCCCTTACCCGTGGAGCGTGGAGTACTTTTTTCTTCATGAACATGTATGTAAATTTGTTTTGCAGCTGTATGCTGCACTATTTAGGTACCGGTACAGATGAGGGAGGCCCTGAGCTGCACTCTTGCACCCGGGCCCCTGAGTCTTTAGTTATGCCCCTGGTTCCTGGTATAATTTAGTATTTTCCTTCCAATTCTAGTTATAACTGTACATGGGGAATGTACATAGAGGAGACAAGACCTCCTATTGGTGCAGATTAACACCACTGCACCCCTAATCACCAGGGCAGTAAGAAGCCATGCCCCCACCCACCCAAATCAGTTTTCCATGCCCTGGACACCCTTGTTTTCTAATTAGAATATCCCATCTTCCCTGGCATCCCCTCTCCTCCAGAGGCCCCATGGGCTGAGCTGTGGTAAGTACATCTTTGGCTACAGATCTTTTCTCCATAAGCCACTGCCTGGAATTTCAGCCTTCGTAGACCCATTAGACCACGGGGAAGATTCACGAAAAGTGTCTGTTGCTCACAACAACCCATTACAATACAGCTTTTATTTCCCCGCTGTAGTAAAAACTGCGCTCTGCTTGGTTGCTAATGGCAACAAGGTCACATTTTACGACTGCTGGGAAATAAGGAAAATGCACAATAATTCTGGAGGAAATTGTGAAGAAAGGATGTACAGGGCATGCACCAAATGTATCATGGGTTATTAATAAAGTGACTCTCCAGTCCCAAGACAAAATTCTGTCCAAAGCCCAACTAATCCATGTTCCTCTGATCCACCGGTTCTGGGTTCAGTTTTCAGCCATCCAGGATGGGCACCCCAATTTTGGAACTCCCTAGCAAACACTGCACTGCTCTCTGGTGAGCAGCTATAGGTAGTCTAATAATGCACTGTGAGGATTAGGTAGATTAAAGTTGTGACAACCATCTTGGTAGCTGAAAATGGACCCATAACCGGAAGATCAGTGGGGCATCGGTACAGAAGACCAATAGCTTGTAGTATAACTGCCCCCTCCGATCCCAGGAAAAAATTTGTCCCAAAACTGAACTGTCGCTTTAAATGCTTTTTGCTCCTTTGTTAAGTGATGGAAAATGTTATGGACGTGGCTAAGAGGACTTGTAAAATGTGCCGAATTTATTAATGATGTAACATGGTATGTTAGGCTGAAGGAAGACAATGTCCATCTAGTTCGGCCTATTGCCACCCTTCCCTTGTTGATCCAGAGGAACGCAAAAAAAAAACAATGCGGTAGTAGCCAATTTAGCCCATTTTGGGGGGAAAAAAATCCTTCCTGACTTTAGAATAATCCCTGTATATGCAATATTAACATTCTATGTGTGTTTTTGAACTTTTAAAATGACACATTTTGTGACATTATTAATACATTTCCACCCATCAAAATGAGAAAAAGAAACTACTAGATTCTATACTAGGCAACTGTGCTGGAGACCCTGCTGGGAGTTGTAGTTTCACAACAGCAGCAAAGCCACAGGTTGGATGGCAGCTGTCACCAATAGCAACCAATAACATTACTGCTTCCATTTATCCATTGCTTTGGTTGCTATGTCCATCTGCATTTCATACACTTGTACAAGTAAACTAAGCGCTGGGCAAAGTGCAACAAATATTTTAAAGAGGCACAAGGCTCTTCACGCATTTGGCACATGTACCAACATCTCCGCGCGCCAAATGGAAAGCTATATTAGCCATGATCTGGCGTAGGTTTTTGCTATAATGCACCGCAGTTTGTGCATTAGGGTAAATGTGACAACTTGCGCATGGTCATGCCCAGTTTTGGAAAAGTGGTAGAGACTGGCATAAAAAGACAAAAAGTTGCAAGTTATGGCGTACATTAGTTCATACATATGTCTCATAGTAAATTTTTGCCATGGATTCTGTGTGAAAATCCATGTCCGAGTCCACACTATTTTACTACTACATTAGATGCTATAAAAGTTCACACAAGTTTCTACATGCACGTGTTGTAGGAAAAAAGGAGTTGTCACGCCAATTCTTAATATGATTTCCGCATCAGATGGCTGCATGCGGATTTGCTGAATTCTGATGCTTGGTCTCGTCTTCTGCTGCTAATTCTAGTGTCTGATTTTTTCTGCCACGGATCTGACGCTATTAGTCGTGTAAATATGTGCTTAGTGTGGACTTCTGTCCAGGTGTGCTCCCATGTTATATCATATAATTCTGGCCATTTCTAGCTACACTTCAACAGCTTGTCTCAGCTGTAAATGTGGCGTTTTTCCTATATGTACACATTTCAGTATGAAGGACACAGCAAACAATTTATCTTCGCTCTCAGTGTTTAACCAGCAGAACCTCACACAATAAGCATCACAATGAAAAGTGGTGAACCATACAAGTCAAACACAGGTTTCCCAGCAGAGAGACAAACATTTTATGGTCAACCCAAGATGCCAGCGTTTATGGCAAAGTAATTACTTCCTGTATATAAAATCATTCTAGCATTCTTAAAGCTTTGTCTTCAACTCAGAAGGTACAACTCCTCATGCGGGAAGAGCTCAGACTCTAAGATTTAAGGCCCCTGGAGTGTATTTGCCTAAATCCATCGATAACGGCAGGGTCAGATGTGTATGGGGACAGCTCAGCTCTCAACAGATGATTTTGGGGAAAGAAGGAATGAGTACATTGAATCTCAAAGGCCGATCTTTTTGGTTCTCGGAAGTAAGCTGCTGCCAGAACTGTCTAGCTATGGCTTACCTCCATAAGCACTTGAATGTTTGCCAGAGCCATACATTCCTGCATAGTGGGGAGACAGGTGAAACGAATGAGGTAAGTGTTATAGCATATTCTTGTAAATAGGAAGCAGTATTCTAGTAGTTATAGTTACCATTCCATCCATCCTGATGGCACACATGAAGGTTGCCCTCAGACTCTGCTGGGACAGGAAGAGGAGAGTTTAAAAGGCCACCTCCGAACACCATTCTCCAGTGTTCTTCCTGTCCCTATGGACACAGAGGAGCTCCTTCATGGAGTGAAGGAGGAGGGTAGAATGGTTGCAGCATCACTTAACAATGCAACGCAGTCGCCAGAAAATCAAATGAAGTGTGTATCCTTCAACCACTTGTCCCAGCGAAGGTGGTCCTCAGATTGCTGAGCCCGTCATCATATGCACGGAATATCTGTGTATGGGCCCTGATGTGGCACTGCTCTGATGATGTCAGGCACACTCTCCAGCGGCGGGGGCACCTGCCAATTTTTTAAAGGCGGTGGCTTCAGCACTTTCAGCAGCCACTCCTGTGGGATTAAATGCTCACTTCATCTCGCAAACGCTATGGATAGCATGGAAGGCGACATGGGTAACCCATAAACCGTGAGTAGTCCACCAGGACAAAAGCTCATATACAGGCTGTCTATGTTGGTAATAATGGCTTCTCCAGTTATTGCAGGATAAATCTACAAAGCCTGATAAAAAAAGAGTAAAGAAATGTGCATTATGCTGCAAAAAACTAGATGACAATGCAAAGAAATTGATTTGCTCTGATTAATAGAGCAGACATAGTCAGGGAGGAGTAGATATCCCTAATGAATAATCTTCACCATATGGTCAGAGAGGAGGTTCAGGCCTTAAAAGCGGAACTGGTTTCATGGCCTCAGCCAGGTCCCTCTAGACCAACAAAAAGGTCCTGCACTCTGGGCTATATTTCCTTTACATCTTAAACATCGGATATGGAATTATTTGAGGGTGAGACTGATCACCGAAGAAGATAAAAAATGTTAATTCTCTACCAGTAACAATGAAGAACTGCTAAAAGATGTTTGAGAAACTATAGAAGTCTAGACATCCAACAGTTGTGGTTGGTCCAGGACTAAATGTTTACAGGCTTGAGGTCACGCCGCAAGATAGTGTTTCCAGTAAACCAAATGCTAAAGCACCTCGTAATGAATGAATGGGAGAATGCAGAAAAGAAGCTATCTACGAGTGATTTTAAGAATAAGCTTTTTTTCGCATCAGAGAATGCAAAGCTCTTGAGGGAAGTGCCCAAATTAGACATAATAGTGGCGGAAGTGATTAAGAAAACCTCTTTGCTGTTTGGGGATTCCTCCCATCTGAAAGACCCCATGGATGAAAAAGGCTGACCTTCTCCTCAATAAATCATGGGAAATTACATCCAGTCGTCTGGAAACAAATATAGCAGCCACCTCTGTGACATGCTCAATGTACCTGTGGCATTCGCAGGTAGACAATCATCTGAAGCACAGAACCCCCAGGGAAGAAATCATTAAATGCGTGCCACTGCTTAAAGTGGCCACTGGATTCTTGGCAGATGCCTTAGAATTTCTCAGCCAAAAACGCGGTATTAGGCGACTTCGCAAGGCGTGCCTACGGCTTAAGGCATGGAAAAGAGACAGTCTTCAAAAACAAATTATGATCCATTCCTTTTCAGGGAGAGTACTTATTTGGGCTAGAAATAGACAAGATTTTGGAGAAAGCTGGGGATAAGAGAAAAGAATACCCCATTCAACTATGTACCCAAGAGAAATCCTTTTTTTTGTAAGCAGGCGTACCAGTCTGGGGATCAGAAAGTCAAGGGCAAAATGGGCAGATGGTCCTACCCTAAAAGAAGTAAAGGTAATAACTCCCTCTTTACCTTAAGACAGCATGACTCCAGATAGAGATAGCGAGCCCATGGGGGTTAGGTTCTCCCAGTTTTCTGGGAAATGGAACCAAATAACTGGGAATGCCTGGGTGCTGCAGATAGTAGCTTTAGGATATAGGATAGAATTCTTATCCTTTTTCCCTAGAAGGTTTATAGTGACACCAGATCAGTCCCCCCTTCTACAGAAAAAGATTGGAACAGGTAGTTTAGGACCTAGTACAATTGGGAGCAGTTATCCCAGTTCTCCTAGAGGAACAGTTTTTTGGTTATTATTCCACTCTATTTTTAGTTACCAAACCTAACCGTTCCTTTCAAACAATATTTAATTTAAAGTCCCTTAATATGTACATTTATGATTTAAATTTAAGATGGAGACTATTAGATCTACAAACTCCCTGATCAGTCAAGGCAGGGTCATGTGCACAATCGACCTCAAAGACACATATTACCATATTCCAATCCATCCGACATATCAAAAATATTTTAGGTTTGCAGTTAAAATGGCATCAAAAACTGTTTTCCAAAGTAATGATAGATCCCATATGCTACCTCAGGGGAACAGGAATTAACATCATTCCTTATCTAGATGACTTTCTAATTATCCCAGATAGTTTGCATTCTATGGGGTCAACACTTTATCTCTTATCCGAGCTGGGTTGGTTAATTTTGAAAAATCCAGCCTAAACCTTCCCTGGTGTTCTCCTCGACTTATCAAAAGGCTTTTCTTTCCTACCTCAAGAAAAAAGGGAGGATGTTGTCCAATTTATTAGTAAATTTAGGAGGAAAGACTTTGTCTCTATAAGAGAAGCCACGAGAGTGCTAGGCCAGATGACCACTTGTCTAGGAAATCCTATTAGCATGGGATAGGAGTCAATCGTCATTAGACAAGAAACTTAAATTGTCCACCCAAGTGAAAAGATCTCTAGAATGGTGGCTGTCGCTCTGAATCATAAAAAAGGGGTTCAAAGGTCCCAATCCCCATTCATTTTGGTAACCACCGATGCAAAACAATCTGGTTCGAGGGCACAGCTGGCAGACAAAAAACTTCAGGGTTCCTGGCCTTTCCACGTCGGCTCTCAATCCTTGACCACTAGAGAACTTAGATCAGTATGGGAGAAGCTTATACAAACAGAAGAAATGGTAGATGGGAAAAGTGAAAAAAATTCCAAAAATATTATAACAGTGTCTTTTTTTTCACCACCCTGGTGGCATCGGACATCCACATCTCCAAGAGCTGTGGCAAAGAATATTCTCCTGGGCAGAGGACAAAGTTAAGTCCTTATCAGTCATTCTGGCTCCCAAAATGTCATAGACTTTCTTTGTAAACAAAAACTAGATCCAGTGGAAAGGCCTTTGAACACAGAAGTCTTCAACCAGTTAATGTCTTAGTGGGGTCAGCCCCGGATAGACTTCTTTGCCTCAAGGAGGAACTCAAAGTGCCACAGACTCCTCTCCCTAAAACCCAGCACACAATCGCCTGACACTGGACACACTCTCCCAAGAGTGGGGCATGGACTTGGCCTAGGCTTTTCCCCCCTCTCCCTCTAATCTCCAGAGCCCTACAAAAGATCAAAAACAGCCAGACCAGGGTAACTTTATTCCCCCTGTGTTGACAATAAGAACCTGGTTCCCACTGTTGTCATCATTGACAGTTCAGACCCGCATCCCGCTGTCTCTCGGGCAGGACCTTCTATCTCAAGGCACAGTTTTCTCTCAGGCGGTACACAGGAAGAAGTTGATGGTTTGGCTGCTGAAAGGCAGAGATTGAGAGACCAGGGACTGATGTCCAAGGTAATAACTACTCTCTTAGATAGCTAAAAGAGCTCTACCTGCTCTATATACTCTGGAGTATGGGGGAAATTCTGCAACTAGTGCAAATCAGATTGACCAGATTTGAGCAACCTGCACATCGCGAGAATCTTAGATTTTCTACAAAAAGACCTAGATAAGTGACTAAGTCCTAGAACCTTGAGGGTGCAGATCTCGGCCCTCACTTTCTCTCTTAGACACTCAACTAATAGAGCACAGATGGGTCCACAGATTTTGTAGAGGGGCAGATAGACTCCAACCCTTCTTCAAGAAATCGGTTCCCTCCTGGGACCTCAACCTAGTCTTAGACGGTCTCTGCCAAACTCCCCAAAAATCTTGACTATCAAAGGGTTTGTTTTTTTCTGTAGCAATGACAACCACCAAGCAGATTGGGGTGATACAGGCATTATCCTGTAGAGAACCCTATTTGAAAGTGCTCACCAACAGAATAGCCATGAGACTATATCCCTCCTTTTTACCTAAAGAGGTATCAGCATTCCACTTGGAACAGGAAATAATCCTGATTTACTTCTGCAAAGGCCATGAAAATGACAGAGAGACGCTTACACAATCTAGACGTCAGATGGGCAGTTTTATGGATCAAAATGTAAATCCAGGAGGCATATAAGGCCAGAGACTTGCCTCCCCTTGAGGGGATAGGAGCCCACTCCACAAGAGCTCTCACTTCCTCATAGTCCAAACGCAGCGAAGCCTCAAGAGAGCAAATTTGCAAAGCTGTAACATGGTCTAGAGTTGACACCTTTTCTAAACATTACAGCTTAGACCTACAATCTTGTAGGGAGCTGGTCTGTGGAGAGAAGGTACTCAAGGCCACGGCCCCGCGTGATAGTACCGTTATAATTTGCTATTGCGTCCATGTGTGCTGTCAGGATGGACGGAATGCTAAAACAAGGATTTATCTTGCCGTTAATTCCTTTTCCATGAGTCCATCATGACAGCACATACTTACCCACCCTTATGGATTACTATATAAAGTATACATGTGACATAACAATATGTTGTAGTTCCAGCAGTAATAAATGATCGGGCCAGATATCCATTGTGATAATTTGAAGAGATTGGAGAATAGTGATAGGAGGTGGACTTTTAAATTCTCTTCCTAACCCAGCAGGGTCAGAGGGCAACCTTCATGTGTGCTATCATGATGAATGGAAAAGGAATTAACGGTTACCGGTAGATTAATCCTTGTTTCTTGTACACAGGAGTCAGTATTATAGTAGTTATATTCTTGTACATAGGGGGGCAGTATTATAGTAGTTATATTCTTGTACATAGGAGCAGTATTATAGTAGTTATATTCTTGTACACGGGACAGTATTATAGTAGTTATATTCTTGTACATAGGAGGCAGTATTATATTAGTTATATTCTTGTACATAGGAGGCAGTATTATAGTAGTTATATTCTTGTACATAGGAGGCAGTAATATAGTAGTTATATTCGTGTACATAGGAGACAGTACTATAGTAGTTATATTCTTGTACATAGGGGGCAGTATTATAGTAGTTATATTCTTGTACATAGGGGGCAGTATTATAGTAGTTATATTCTTGTACATAGGAGGCAGCATTATAGTAGTCATATTCTTGTACATAGGAGGCAGTATTATAGTAGTTATATTCTTGTACATAGGGGGCAGTATTATAGCAGTCATATTCTTTTACATAGGGGGCAGTATTATGGTAGTTATATTCTTGTGCATAGGGGGCAGTATTATTGTAGTCATATTCTTGTACATAGGAGCAGTATTATAGTAGTTATATCCTTGTACATAGGAGGGCAGTATTGTAGTAGTTACATTCTTGTACATAGGGGGCAGTATTAAGGTAGTTATATTCTTGTACATAGGGGCAGTATTATAGTAGTTATATTCTTGTACATAGAGAGCAGCATTATAGTAGTTATATTCTTGTACATAGGGGCAGTATTTTTGGTTATTTTCTTGTAAATATAACTACAGTATTATAGTAGTCATATTCTTTTACATATGGGCAGTAGTATAGTAGCTATATTCTTGTACATAGGGGCAGTATAGTAGTAGTTATATTCTAGTACATTGGAGGCAATATTATAGTAGTTGTATTCTTGTACATAGGGGGCCATATTATAGTAGTTATATTCTTGTACATAAATGACAGTATTATAGTAGTTGTATTCTTGTACATAGGTGGCAGTATTATTGTAGTCATATTCTTGTACATAGGGGGCAGTATTATGGTAGTTATATTCTTGTGCATAGGGGGCAGTATTATTGTAGTTATATTCTTGTACATAGGGGACAGTATTATACTAGTTATATTATTGTACATAGTTTAGAATGGTCCTCTATCGCCTTCCCTCTTGGCAGATAGTGGTCTAAAGGTGCCTACTGATAGGTTAACTATCTTCTATATTTTTGCTGGATAAGGCAAATGTAAATGACAATTTTTCTATGATTACAAGGCCACCAACTGTGTGACAAGCATGGAGTCAGTATTACTTATTGGGGCCACAGAGAGGGTGTTATTATTAATTGGGGCCATGGGGGAGCACTATTCCTTAGTGGAACTATATAAGGGTCACTGTTACTAATTGCAATTAGAAAGGGGGTCACTATTACCAATTGGGGCCAAAGCAGTATCACATACTTATAAGGACCACAGCTTGACCACTATTACTTATAGAGAGAGCACAGTCGAGGACTATTACTATGGCGAGTACTCGCATAGCTCAATCCACACTGCAAGGGGAAAGCCGCCAGCGCTCTGCCCTCTACCCAAGTCAGTCAGTGCCTTTGTGCCAGACAGGTCAAACACCGCGATGGGAACTAAGTTTGCACCAACAGCATAGGGGGGGTCCTAGGAAGCCCAAGACATGAACCAAAAATTGATCTGAGCGGCCAAACATGGCAGACTTGCACCGCGCCCACGACATAGGCCTCGGCCCACAGCTTCAGCAATCCTAGGCAGGAAGCGGACTTTCATTGCACCAAGGACATAGGCCTCTGCACAAACCCTCAGCAATTGTGGGCCTACAGCGGACTCCTATGCTAGCGTAGCTGTGCATGTCTCATGAGCGCTGTATTGCTCCTGTAGTTTGTCCCAATGCAGTGCCCCGGATAGTAGAGCTAACGTCAGATTAAATACAGGTGGGCTTCGGCCCACACTGCATTCCCCAGTCAGACCGGGGTTTTTAATACATAGACACAGGCAGGTACAACTCACTAATGTGAAGTCCGTGTGGACCGACAGCATGGGTGGCTCCCTGGAACCCACCGGCGGTACATAAATATATCCCATTGCAGTGCCCAGCACAGCTGAGGTAACGTCAGGTTTAATGCAGGTGGGCTTCGGCCCACACTGCATGCCCCAGTCAGACTGGGGTTCTTTATAAGTAGACACATGCAGTTACAACTCCGTGTGGACCGACAGCATAGGTGGGTCCCAGGAAGCCACCGGCGATACATAAATATATCCCATTGCATTGCCCAGCACAGCTGAGGTTATGTCCGATTTAATGCAGGTGGGCTTCGGCCCACACTGCATGCCCCAGTCTGACCGGGGTTTTTAATACATAGACACTGGCAGGTACAAATCCCTAATGTGAAGTCCCTGTCGACCCACAGCGTGGGTGGCTCCCTGGAACCCACCGGCGGTACATAAATATATCCCATTGCAGTGCCCTGCTCAGCAGAGCTAACATCACATACAATACAGGTGTGCTTCGGCCCACACTGCATGCCCCAGTCAGACTGGTAATATGTACCTTAACAGTAACCGCGTTGGTGGGAATGTGGTGGCGACTGCGGACCTAGTAGCACGGTTTTATTTAGTTGGTTTTCGGAATGTGGCCAGGATTAAATGGGCCGTGGCGGGGGGATGGTGGGGGGGCTCTCTTGTTGTGTCGGTAAAGGCGAAATTCTTGGACTGCCACCAGACGGACCAATGCAAAGGTATTTGCCAAGAATGTTTTCATTGTTGGAGGAGGAGGGGGATGTTTTTGAGGCACTACGTGTCCTCTCCACGTGTCCATGGTTATATGCACCTTAACAGTAACAGCGTTGGTGGGAAATGGCCTCGCCACCATCATGTCTTTGGGAAGCCTCCGTTTCCACACCCCAGTGACATAGCATTGGCAGCGGTATAGGCAGAGCCCAGAATTAGTAACATTTCAGCGGTAGCATTAGGGACAGGCCCCAGTAACATATCACTAGCAGCATTCTAGGGGGAGCACAGTATTAGTTCCATTTCAGTAGTAGTAGCAGTCCAGACAGGCCCCAGTAACAATTCCGAAGCAGCAGTATAGGGGGAGCACAGTCTTAGTTCCATTTCAGTAATAGTAGCAGTCAAGACAGGCCCCAGTAACAATTCCGAAGCAGCAGTATAGGGGGAGCACAGTATTAGTTCCATTTCAGTAGTAGTAGCAGTCAAGACAGGCCACAGTAACAATTCCGAAGCAGCAGTATAGGGGGAGCACAGTATTAGTTTCATTTCAGTAGTAGTAGCAGTCAAGACAGGCCACAGTAACCTTCCCGTTGCAGCAGTTTAGGGAGATAACAGTCTCTTTCACATTTCAGTGGTTGCAGTATAGACAAGGCCCCAGTTACATTTATGTAGCAAAAGTGTAGGCCAACCCCACACACCTTGCTGTAGCATGAGTGCAGGTGAAGCCCATAAAAATTATTAGGATTACACCGTAGGCGAGGGCCCAAAAAAATTGGTGTACCAACAGTACTAATGTACCTCAGAAAAATTGCCCATGCCCAACCAAGAGGGCAGGTGAAACCCATTAATCGCTTTGGTTAATGTGGCTTAATTTGTAACTAGGCCTGGAGGCAGCCCAGTTAAAATACAAATTGGTTCAGGTGCATGTTTTAACGCTTTAATGAGAATTGAAACGTATAAACATTGTTTACAAAAGTCATATGACTGAGCCTTGTGGGCCTAAGAAAAATTGCCCGTTTGGCGTGATTACGTGAGGTTTCAGGAGGAGGAGCAGGAGGAGGAGGATGAATATAATACACAGATTGATGAAGCTAAAAGATCCCCGTTTTTTATGGTGATAGAGAACGATGCTTCCATCCGCGGGTGCAGCCTACATATTGTTTAGGTACCGCTGCTGTCCACTGGTGGAGAAGAGAAGTCTGGGGAAATCCAGGCTTTGTTCATCTTTATGAGTGTAAGCCTGTCGGCACTGTCAGTTGACAGGCGGCTACGCTTATCCGTGATGATTCCCCCAGCCGCACTAAACACCCTCTCTGACAAGACGCTAGCCGCAGGACAAGCAAGCACCTCCAGGGCATACAGCGCGAGTTCAGGCCACGTGTACAGCTTCGACACCCAGTAGTTGTAGGGAGCAGAGGCGTCACGGAGGACGGTCGTGCGATCGGCTACGTACTCTCTCACCATCCTTTTACAGTGCTCCCGCCGACTCAGCCTTGACTGGGGAGCGGTGACACAGTCTTGCTGGGGAGCCATAAAGCTGGCAAAGGCCTTGGAGAGTGTTCCCCTGCCTGCGCTGTACATGCTGCCTGATCTCCGCGCCTCCCCTGCTACCTGGCCCTCGGAACTGTGCCTTCTGCCACTAGCGCTGTCGGATGGGAATTTTACCATCAGTTTGTCCGCCAGGGTCCTGTGGTATAGCATCACTCTCGAACCCCTTTCCTCTTCGGGTATGAGAGTGGAAAGGCTCTCCTTATACCATGGGTCGAGCAGTGTGTACACCCAGCAATCCGTAGTGGCCAGAATGCGTGTAACGCGAGGGTCACGAGAAAGGCATCCTAACATGAAGTCAGCCATGTGTGCCAGGGTACCTGTACGCAACACATGGCTGTCCTCGCTTGGAAGATCACTTTCAGGATCCTCCTCCTCCTCAGGCCATACACGCTGAAAGGATGACAGGCAAGCAGCATGGGTACCCTCAGCAGTGGGCCAAGCTGTCTCTTCCCCCTCCTCATGCTCCTCCCCCTCCTCCTCCTCAACGCGCTGAGATATAGACATGAGGGTGCTCTGACTATCCAGCGACATACTGTCTTCCCCCGCCTCCGTTTCCGAGCGCAAAGCGTCTGCCTTTATGCTTTGCAGGGAACTTCTCAAGAGGCATAGCAGAGGAATGGTGACGCTAATGATTGCAGCATCGCCACTCACCATCTGGGTAGACTCCTCAAAGTTTCCAAGGACCTGGCAGATGTCTGCCAACCAGGCCCACTCTTCTGTAAAGAATTGAGGAGGCTGACTCCCATTACGCCGCCCATGTTGGAGTTGGTATTCCACTATAGCTCTACGCTGCTCATAGAGCCTGGCCAACATGTGGAGCGTAGAGTTCCACCGTGTGGGCACGTCGCACAGCATTCGGTGCACTGGCAGATTAAACCGATGTTGCAGGGTGCGCAGGGTGGCAGCGTCCGTGTTGGACTTGCGGAAATGTGCGCTGAGCCGGCGCACCTTTCCGAGCAGGTCTGACAAGCATGGGTAGCTTTTCAGAAAGCGCTGAACCACCAAATTAAAGACGTGGGCCAGGCATGGCACGTGCGTGAGGCTGCCGAGCTGAAGAGCCGCCACCAGGTTACGGCCGTTGTCACACACGACCATGCCCGGTTGGAGGCTCAGCGGCGAAAGCCAGCGGTCGGTCTGCTCTGTCAGACCCTGCAGCAGTTCGTGGGCCGTGTGCCTCTTCTCTCCTAAGCTGAGTAGTTTCAGCACGGCCTGCTGGCGCTTGCCCACCGCTGTGCTGCCACCCCGCGCGACACCGACTGGTGGCGACGTGCTGCTGCTGACACATCTTGATTGCGAGACAGAGGTTGCGTAGGAGGAGAAGGAGGGTGGTTTAGTGGAGGAAGCATACACCGCCGCAGATACCACCACCGAGCTGGGGCCCGCAATTCTGGGGGTGGGTAGGACATGAGCGGTCCCAGGCTCTGAGTCGGTCCCAGCCTCCACTAAATTCACCCAATGTGCCGTCAGGGAGATATAGTGGCCCTGCCCGCCTGTGCTTGTCCACGTGTCCGTTGTTAAGTGGACCTTGGCAGTAACCGCGTTGGTGAGGGCACGTACAATGTTGCGGGAGACGTGGTCGTGCAGGGCTGGGACGGCACATCGGGAAAAGTAGTGGCGACTGGGAACCGAGTAGCGTGGGGCCGCCGTCGCCATCATGTTTTTGAAAGCCTCTGTTTCCACAAGCCTATACGGCAGCATCTCCAGGCTGATCAATTTGGCTATGTGCACGTTTAACGTTTGAGCGTGCGGGTGCGTGGCGGCGCACTTGCGCTTGCGCTCAAACAGTTGCGCTAGCGACGGCTGGACGCTGCGCTGAGAGACATTGCTGGATAGGGCCGAGGACAGCGGAGGTGAGCGTGTGGGTTCAAGCCGG
Organism: Eleutherodactylus coqui; assembly: GCF_035609145.1. Classification (NCBI taxonomy): domain Eukaryota; kingdom Metazoa; phylum Chordata; class Amphibia; order Anura; family Eleutherodactylidae; genus Eleutherodactylus; species Eleutherodactylus coqui. The sequence continues at coordinate 139,893,244 of NC_089839.1, read as the reverse complement.
GAGACGGTCGTGCCTGTGTCCTGAGAGGGGGGTTGGATCTCAGTGGCAGGTTGGGGCACAGGGGGAGAGGCAGTGGTGCAAACCGGAGGCGCTGAACGGCCTTCGTCCCACCTTGTGGGGTGCTTGGCCATCATATGCCTGCGCATGCTGGTGGTGGTGAGGCTGGTGGTGGTGGCTCCCCGGCTGATCTTGGTGCGACAAACCTTGCACACCACAGTTTGTCGGTCGTCTGCACTCTCAGTGGAAAACTGCCACACCTTTGAGCACCTCGGCCTCTGCAGGGTGGCATGGCGCGAGGGGGCGGTTTGGGAAACAGTTGGTGGATTATTCGGTCTGGCCCTGCCTCTACCCCTGGCCACCGCACTGCCTCTTCCAACCTGCCCTGCTGCTGCACTTGCCTCCCCCTCTGAAGACCTGTCCTCAGTAGGCTTAGCAAACCAGGTGGTGTTACCATACAGCGCGGCGCGTCGCTCCGGCATCGGCTCCGGCGGCCTGGAGCCCTGTGTCGAGGTTATCCCAGCAGCTGTGGGCGGCGGCATGGGCGTGTCCGCCCGTAGGGTGCCGCCTGCCCTCCTCCGTGCTTCTTATACAGCAGTGGGCGGAGTTGCCTCCTCCCACTCTCCGCCCCTGGGCGGAACCTTGTGGTTAAAAGACTGGCAGTGAAGTGAGCTCATTGCCAGTTATTGGTTCTGCATGCACCTAGCCAGTCTGTCTGCGGTTCTCCTCAGTCAGTCCCTAGTTGTCGGTCAGCTCCCTCTGGTCCCCTGTTACTCAGTCTGTTTTTGTTGGTTCTGTTTGCCTCTAATCTAGTCTGGCCCAGTCAGCACTAGTTGCTATCCAGCACCCTGCCAGTTTGCCTGTGAGTTCCATCTCCAGCCTTGTCAGTTTTGTTGGTCTGATTCATCTGCCTCCTTTGTCGGCACTCTGTTTCCCCCATTAGGTAGTTTCCCGCTTGTCAGCCGCCAGGTCCCTAGCCAGGACAGGGACCGCCGTCCAGTTGTCCGCCTGGGGTTAGCCAGGGCCGAGGCAAGTAGGCAGGGACAGTGGGGTGCGGGAAGATCAGGGCACCCCACTTGGCGCTCGGGGGGGCAGAGTGCCGTAACATAATAACTGGCCCTTAAAATACTGTTTTTCTTTCATGGCGGCGATCAGCGCCCTCGCAAACCAGCTGCAAGACCTGGTGCCGGTGATCCGGGATTTGTCAGCTCGCATGGTGGCCCAGGAGCAGTGGGCGTTGTCGCAGGAGCAGAATGCCGTTACCAGTCCCGAACCCAAGTGCCCTCTTCCCGAGGTGTTCTCTGGGGAGAGGAACAAGTTTTTCGTTTTTCAACAGGCGTGTCGCCTGTTTTTTCGGATGCGTCCCCGCTCTTCCGGCTCGGAGGTCCAGAGGGTCGGGCTCATAATGTCCCTGCTGCGGGGCTCTGCCCAGACTTGGGCCTTTTCCATTCCCGAGGGTTCCCCCTCCCTGCATTCGGTGGACTCCTTTTTTCAGGAACTTGGCGGCATCTTCGATGAACCGGACAGAGTGGGGTTGGCGGTTTCTCGGTTGCTGGCGCTGCATCAGGGGTCGCTTTGTGTGGAGGATTATTGCTTCAGTTTCAGACGCTTTGCGGGTGATACTGCATGGAACGATAGCGCCCTGAAAGACGTTTTTATGCAAGGTCTCTCGGACGCGGTCAAAGAACTGTTGATCTCCCATCCCGTTCCCGGGTCCTTAAAGGAGGCTATGGAGTTAGCAGTGAAGGCAGATAGGAGGCTCAGGGCTGGGAAGCAAGATAGACCGACCCATAGAGTCAGGGAGGTCATTTGTCCTGTTCCCTCCCCGTCCGTACCAGTCTCTGTTCCCGAACCTATGGAACTGGACCTGCTGGACCCCGAGGAGCGACGCCAGATTCGGTTATTACATCATCTCTGTCTCTACTGCGGGAAAGCTGGACATCGGGTGATAACCTGCCCCCGGAGGCCTCAGCGTCCACAGTCTGAATCGGCAGAAAGACTTCCAGTCCTAGGCGATTGCAGGGAGGGTCGCCTAGGACCTCAGGTACGTCCTAGACTTCTGATACCCTGCCAGGTTAGATTCCGGAACTTCTCCCGCCTAGGGCAGGCGTTTATTGATTCCGGAGCAGCTGCTAACCTGATAAGCATGCGTCTCGTTGAGCCCCTGAGGGCTGAATTTGTGGCGCTAAAGACGCCAATTCGTTTTGCTAGCATTGATGCTACTCCTCTTGCTTCGGGCTTGGTACGATGGAGGACCCCAGTGTTACAACTCACGGTGGGGGGTCGCCATTCGGAAGGTCTATCGTTCCTGGTAACGGAGAAAATGTCGGTAGACATGATACTAGGGATGCCGTGGCTGGCGTTGCACAACCCCCAATTCGATTGGGCCACTGGGGAGCTAACCCAGTGGGGGCCGTCCTGCCATAGCCATCACGCTTCCCTTCCTCTCTGCCCAGTCGATACCGCACTCAGTCCCCGAGGTCTCACTTACCTTCAAACCCCGTCCACCTGCCCTGCTGCTGATGTCGCCACCGATGCCCTGCATAGGGGACGGAAGAAAGGGGTGGGGTCTCGTACGCAGTTGCGTTGTGAGGAGAGTCTGTCGGTATTTGAGCCGTACAGGGTGGGCCAGAAGGGGTACCGGTCCTCTGGAAATCGCAAAAGGAGGGGTCGCAGGGGGTTCCATAAGTCGTTGTCGGAACCTGTTGTCCCTTCGGTGATGCCCACCTCCGGTCCCTCGCCGCCCACCCTGGTCTGTGATGAAGTTGAATACGAGGCTCAGGAGATCCCGGATTCTCGCCGGGGTACAGGAACTTTACAATTTTTGGGGCCCCGGAAGAGTTTTTTGGAGTATGATAGCTCAGATGACAGTGATTTTAAAATTGGTGTTGCCTCATATTTTGAAGGCAGCGTCATTGGGAGCGAGGATGGGACAAAAGATAGTGGTGAACGTTCGGGCAGTGACTCGGAAGACGACCTGAAACACGACGATATGTCAACGGTCGGTCCTGAAGAAGATGTAGAAAGGAGAGCCCCTGAAGGAAATGGGGCAGCCACAGGCTACCGAAGTCATGGACCTGAGGATCAGCCCATGGTGACCGCTCGGGAGGGTCACATTCTCGGGTTGGTACAGCGTTTTCACAGCCGTTTTTTGGATAAGCCTGGTCGAGTTTCCGGGGGCCCGGAGGTCCCCCGTCAGAGGGGGGGTAATGTTACCATACAGCGCGGCGCGTCGCTCCGGCGTCGGCTCCGGCGGCCTGGAGCCCTGTGTCGAGGTTATCCCAGCAGCTGTGGGCGGCGGCATGGGCGTGTCCGCCCGTAGGGTGCCGCCTGCCCTCCTCCGTGCTTCTTATACAGCAGTGGGCGGAGTTGCCTCCTCCCACTCTCCGCCCCTGGGCGGAACCTTGTGGTTAAAAGACTGGCAGTGAAGTGAGCTCATTGCCAGTTATTGGTTCTGCATGCACCTAGCCAGTCTGTCTGCGGTTCTCCTCAGTCAGTCCCTAGTTGTCGGTCAGCTCCCTCTGGTCCCCTGTTACTCAGTCTGTTTTTGTTGGTTCTGTTTGCCTCTAATCTAGTCTGGCCCAGTCAGCACTAGTTGCTATCCAGCACCCTGCCAGTTTGCCTGTGAGTTCCATCTCCAGCCTTGTCAGTTTTGTTGGTCTGATTCATCTGCCTCCTTTGTCGGCACTCTGTTTCCCCCATTAGGTAGTTTCCCGCTTGTCAGCCGCCAGGTCCCTAGCCAGGGCAGGGACCGCCGTCCAGTTGTCCGCCTGGGGTTAGCCAGGGCCGAGGCAAGTAGGCAGGGACAGTGGGGTGCGGGAAGATCAGGGCACCCCACTTGGCGCTCGGGGGGGCAGAGTGCCGTAACAGGTGGGGTCAGTCACCTCATCGTCCAGCTGCTCTTCCTCCGAATCCTCTGTGCGCTCCTCCCTCGGACTTACTGCCCTTACTACTACCTCACTGATAGACAACTGTGTCTCATCGTCCTCCTCACCCACTGAAAGTTCTTAAGACAGTTGCCGGAAGTCCCCAGCCTCATCCCCCGGACCCCTGGAACTTTCCAAAGGTTGGCCATCGGTCACGATAAACTCCTCTGGTGGGAGAGGAACCATTGCTGCCCAATCTGGGCAGGGGCCAGAGAACAGTTCCTGGGAGTCTGCCTGCTCCTCAGAATGTGCCATTTTCATGGAGTGAGGAGGCTGGGAGGAAGGAGGAGCAGCAGCCAGAGGATTCAGAGTTGCAGTTGTGGACGGCGTAGAAGACTGGGTGGTCGATAGATTGCTGGATGCACTTTCTGCCATCCACGACAGGACCTGCTCACACTGCTCATTTTCTAATAAAGGTCTACCGCGTGGACCCATTAATTGTGAGATGAATCTGGGGACCCCTGAAACTTGCCTTTCTCCTAATCGTGCAGCAGTCGGCTGCGATACACCTGGACCAGGAGCTCGGCCTGTGCCCACACCCTGACTTGGGCCTCCGCGTCCTCGCCCCCGTCCACGTCCCTTAGGCCTACCCCTACCCCTCAGCAGGGTGTATTACGAGATTAGCAGAAACAGAACGCTATAATTAAATGTGCCGCTTATTGGCCTGTGGTTGGAGGCTGACTTCGCGTACGTAACGCACTGCAGAGGCAGGCAACAATTATGCGCAAGTCTGGGTATTAATTCAACAACTACTACCACCAGCAGAGACGCAGTAAACTGAAGGCAGTGATAGGCAGGCCAAATACAGTATTTTTTTGAAGTTTTTGGGAACAACCACACTGCCTGTGACATACACTGTATTTCGATTTCCCTGTTGGAGGCTGACTTCGCATACGTAACACACTGCAGAGGCAGGAAACAATTATGCGCAAGGCTGGGTATTAATTCAACAACTACTACCCCCAGCAGAGATGCAGTAAACTGAAGGCAGTGACAGGCAGGCCAACTATTGTATTTTTTTGAAGTTTTTGGGAACAACCACACTGCCTGTGATATACACTGTATTTCGATTTCCCTGTTGGAGGCTGACTTCGCATACGTAACGCACTGCAGAGGCAGGCAACAATTGTGCGCAAGGCTGGGTATTAATTCAACAACTACTACCCCCAGCAGAGATGCAGTAAACTGAAGGCAGTGACAGGCAGGCCAAATACAGTATTTTTTGGAACTTTTTGGGAAAAAGCCCACTGCCTATATAGCCACTATACCTCTTTCTCTGTACCACTGTCCCTGCCTCACCAGTACTGCCCCTATACTCAGTAAAATGTCTGCAGACTGAGGACGCTATGGTCTGCACGCCCGATATACAAAAAAAAAAAATTGTGCAACACTGCTAAAAGCAACCTCAACAGTACTGCATACAGTCAAATGTGGCCCTAAGAAGGACCGTTGGGGTTCTTGAAGACTAAAATAACACCTAACACTCTCCCTATAGCAGCAGCATCAGCAGCAGCACTTTCCCTGATCTCTGTCAGAATGCATCTGTGGCGAGCCGCGGGCGGGGCAGATTTTAATACTCGGGTGTCATCTGATCTCCCCAGCCACTCACTGCAGGGGGGTGGGATAGGGCTGGAACGTCACAGGAGGAAGTTGTAATGCCTTCCATGTCTTTCTATTGGCCAGAAAAGCGCACAAATTTCTCAGAGATGAAAGTGAAAGTAACTCGAACATCGCGTGGTGCTCGTCTCGAGTAACGAGCATCTTGAACACCCTAATACTCGAACGAGTATCAAGCTCGGAACGAGTACGCTCACTCATCTCTAATGTGAAATAGAAAAACAAATAAATGATGGAAAATCACAATAAAGCTGGCCACACATAGCCAGACCACTCCTGTCTGCAGCGGATAATAACCATATAATTTTGCTAGTAATTTTATGTGGCCATAGTTTGACTGTGTGAGGCCAGCTGCACCGTGTTTTTCCACCCCTATGGCCTGTTTATACAGGTGAATATTCCACCTGTGTGCTGTCTGTGTATTTCATGAAGAGCTCACGGACACATTATAGTCTATGGGGTTATTCTTAGGTGGGAGTTTTCACACAGACTAATGATCTGTGTGAAAACAATTGCAGCATGTCCTTCTTGCCCAGATCACAGACCATGCAATGTCCACTGAATGTGGCCTTAGGGTGGGCTTTTACTCATGGGCCAATGCTGTGCTTGTCCCCCATGCTAAAATCTGCTTGGCAGCCCCTGAGCGGCAAAGAATAAAGGAAAACACCCCGCCTAGGGTGCAGTAAATGCTCCGTATCCTGAGGCAGGAGAGGTGTATATTCAGGGCACAAGGTGTTACACAAAACCTATTTAAAAAAAATAATAATCTGTTCCTCGTATAACGGAAGGAGATTATTATATCAGTTGCGGCTGGGATAGCACGCAGCTGCTGGCAAATAATGACATACAGGCCACCTTCCCTCTGCAGCCAGTGACAGATTTGTCAGCGCCCCGCTGAGTCCTATTCATCCTCCTGCTCTGGTTAATCGCCCGCTTTGTGCTGAGTGGCTGCCGTTCATTGCTCGGGCTTCTACAGTAATTTTCTCGCCCACCAAGAGACTGCCGCTTGCCACCAAAGTTGATCTCCTCCGCAATGGAAGCAAATTGCTTGGACATGCAATGGAAGGATATTTAGCAAGACGCAGCCACTCCCTGTGCTGGTGTTCTCCATACTGCGATCCTGCTGGGTTTCTCTTAGGCCTCTTTCACACAGACGACAGCAATATCGCCATGAGAAAATCGCAGCAATGTTCCTGCGATTTCTATGCGATATCGCTGCATTTTCTCGCAGCGATATTGCGATTTTGTCAGACTACAAAATCATGGACTTTGTAGAGCTCTTTTCCTTGTACTTTCAGGGGTGGGAGTTGAAATATAAGCCCTACCCTGAAAATAAGCTCTAGCTGCATTTAAACTAAAAACAAAACTTTATCTGAATGGCTGTGATTGGTTCATCCAGCGCTGCATTGTTTGGATGAGCCATGGTGGGGCTCAGCTAATCAATGTTTTAGGGGAAACAGTGGGACTTCCTACTGTTAAAGCTGCATCGCACCACATGAAAACTGCTATGTTGTGCATTGCAACACAAAGGAAGGCTCCATAGGGAAACGTGGGCTACAAAACATCGCAAATTGCGGAAATATTCAGCATGCCGCGTTTCTTTTTTCGTGTAATGTAGCAGCTTATAAAACATCACTAATGTGAAGGAACCCATAAGAAAGCATGGGCTTCACATACATGCGATTTGTAGCACTGTCGCATCGCGAGAAAATCATGAGATTTTGTCGCCCGTGTGAAAGCAGCCTGACTGACAAGTTTTCTCACTATATTGATACTCGGAGTGGGAGAGAAGTGAAACATTTCTTAATATTGGAACTGATTCTTAAAAGGGTTTTCAGGTTACAAAATGACTTTTTAAAATTAGATCTAAATGATTTAAAACAATAAAAGAAACAGTACTTAACCTTTCTTGGACCTGCAGCTCCCTAATCCCCCTGGTCTGTGTTGTTTCAGAAGTCAGGTGACTGCCGCCTGCCAATCAGAGGCTGCAACATCACCCTTCCAAACTCCTGGCATCATGGAGCCCATGTTGTGAGCACTGATACCATGTGATCGAGCGGTGACAATGCAGCCTCTGATTGGCAGGCAGTGGTCACCTGACTACCGCTGTCAACACAAACTGGGAGGACTGCAGGGCTGCAGTGCTTGAACCTGGGGCTGAGACCAGGGTTTCTTTGATTGTTTTAAATCATTTACATCTTATTTTAACCCCTTAAGCACACGGCCCTTTTTCCCCCCATTTTCGTTTTCTTCTCTCCCCTATTAAAAAATCATAACTCTTTTATTTACCCATTGTCGTAGCTGTCTGACGGCTCGTTGTTTTTTGTGGGACGAGTTTTATTTTTCAATGGTACTACTTAATGTACCATATAATGTACTGAAAAACTTTCAGAAAAATTCTTAGTGGAGTGAAATGGAAAAAAAATGAAATTCCGCCATATTTGGGTGCGTCTTGTTTCTACGGTGCACAAACTGCTACAAAAATGACATGATAACTTTATCACATTTTTTCTTGGAGACAGGGTGACCAAAAAGCACAATTCTGTCGTTCTTTATTTTTTTTCTGCCAACGTGTGGAACCCCTGAAAATCGATCAGAGTATTTAAATGCCGCTGTCAGAATTGACCACCGGATAACTGCTCAGATGAGCGACGCAGCTTATCGGAGCTGTTGTGGGCGGGTGTCGGCTGTAATAAACCCGCATTGTATGGAGTGAGATAGTTCCGCGATCCCCCTCCATAAAACCCCGAATGTGCAGGATGTAACTGTACATCTTGTGTCTCTATTGGGTTAAAAAGTCATTTTGTAAGTGGACAATCCCTTAAAGGTGAACCTGTCACCATACCGTAAATCTACATCAGGCTCACAGAACATCCGGAACAATTCGTCCGAGTATAAATGTAAAACAAGAAAATTTATTCATTGGTGCCCTGCAGTAGTTTTTGGCACTTTCAGCACCTCTTATAACAGCACTGCAATTGATTTCCAATTTATGAAAAGAGATGATTGGTGTGGAATAGTCTGGCCGCTCCGGGACTCAGACAAGCGTGAAAGGGGAACTCTTCATTCATTTTCAGTTACACAAGTGCATTTCTCCTTTAAATTCCTGTCTAAAAAGTGTTTGTGGTGAAGCGCCTGTTTGGCTATGGACACGCGTGTGCTCGGAACTCGCAGCCAAGATCTGGCATAAATACTGCATATCCAGGAAAATGTTGGAGGGCATGAGGGAAGCGGGACAGGTTCCATTATAGTCAAGTTGATTTCGTTAGAGGGCTGATCTGTTTCAGCAGAAATTCAGTTTTCTTTCTCCCATAAGCAGAAAAATGGAAAGCAAACGCTGGTGTGAAGCCGTACCAGCCGCCTGCTCAGTACACATTGGATGAGACTAAAATAAATGCACCAGAATTCTGGCTCAATTTGTGAAAAAAAAAAAGTGGCGTACACATTTGTTTTTTAAACACTTTCTATGTCTCTGTCGACAAGGGCGTGGCTTAGTCAGAAGGGTGTGGCTTAGCCAGAAGGGATGTGACAAGGTATGCCAGAATTTAGCACAAAATATTGGCATAAAGTCAACCAGTAGGCTGAACACCTGTGTAATACCTCTGTAACGGTGACCGCCACAATCACGAACAAAGCTATAGTGTGTGCAGATACTTGCGGCCCTCGTGCCTGAGGGGTCCCAAGAGCCCATTTGCCATATATGAAGACATGAATATTATAAATGGAATATGGTTGGTTTGGGGTCCAAGAGCTTCAGGTTGTGCCTCTATGCATATCAGTGCCAGCCATAGTTCTCCAATATCAGTGCCAGCTACCGCATCCTGAACGCTTACATTATTACATTACTTAGACCAGAGATGGAGAAGAACATCAGAGGCCGCAGTTTTCATTGCACTTTGTTAATATCCTGTACTTTTTCTCCATCGGTAGATATTTTGGTTCTTCTGAGCTTATAAACAATTACATAGCTGGAAATCAATTTGGCATTGTGTGTAGCTTTGCAGAAGGGATGTGCCGATGCCAGCGGAGCTACCTCAGCCCCTGGAACACAAGGCTGTAATTTGAAGTTCAGAGGCCTCTACCCAATGTGCTAATTATTCCGTCCATCAAAGAGCTCTGGGGCTGAGATGATGGGCGGGGTGGCTGGTGTCCTGGCACACGGAGCAGTTCAAAGCCCCTTTCTCACCTTGATTCAGGTGGCCATGACATGAACCGACCCGTTAAGGAAGGAAAATGAAAACAGTTTAGGGGAAAACATCACAAAACCTTCCACCGTTCCTTCAGTTCGGGAATCTCTTTTGAAGTTCATGATTATCTCCCCTCCTATAATTAGATGCAGCTTGTCTGCTGTGAGGGGTGCCAGGATTAGGGCTCTGCGAGTTCTGCAAATGACTTAACCCTACTTGTGACACATTTCACTGTGCTAAAAAAGACTCATCCGGTAAAGGGTGACTTCCAGCTTCTAGTGCAGGTCTACATAGAACAAGCAGAGGGCAACCGGCGGGGTTAATGCAAACCCCTTGCTGCTATGCGGGCGGACATAAGAAGAACAACATGGGGGGAATTCATAAATGCATTTATGCCAGAATTCTGTCATTAAATGTCACAAATTATTGTGCAAGCCCTGCTTGTGAAAAAGTTTGTGACGTTTCAGCTTTTACACTGCCCTCGCCATTTTTGTTTTAAAAAAACGTGTGCAGGACTTTTCAGGAGGGGGTGGGGCTTTCCACAACCCATCATATTCACTATAATTTACACCAGAAACATTTAGAGCAATTAGATTTCAGAAAGTGGTACACAGCTGTCCAAATAAAGTAATAGGCGCCATCCTATTCTATCTGACGCATCTTATGCTGTCGTAACTTATCTAAGACAGACATGTAAAACGCCATTCTCAGATAAATGTGCCGCTACACTCTCAGCTAGTTTGCCTCAGAGCCAAGTACTCATCACACACTGAATGGCCACTTTATTAAAAACTCCAACCCTTTCACAACTGGCGCTTCCTTGTATGGAAATTCTCCCTGTGACCCCGGAGTGCAGTATAAAATCACGTGACAAGTTTTCCGTGGATCAGTTTCAGTGTGAATCCACATTAGATGGGAAAACCCACCGATCTGAGTGACTTCCAACAAGTCCTGGTCATCGGTGCTAGACTAGCCGTCACCTCAGTGCCAGCCATGGGGGTTTTTCTCGTACAGCGTTGTGGAATGTATACAGAGAATGGCGTGATCAAAGAAAACATCTAGTGAAAGGGGATCCTGTGAACGGAAACAACTCGTCACTGAAAGGGGTCAGAGGAGGATGATAGGAATCGTTCTGACCAACAAGCGCTACACAGTCAATGGAATACAATGCTGGAGCTCCAACTAACGTGTCTGAAAACTCAGCTCACCATTCCTTAGCACGGATGGGCTATAACAGGAGGCAAACAGTTCCAGTGCTATTGTGTCTAAGAGAAACAGAAAGACGAGACTCCAGCGAGCAATCGAGTGCAAAAGTTGTATCGCCAAGCAGCGGAAAAACATCTCCTGGTCGCATGGATCCAGATTTCTGTTGCACCGTGCTGATGGGAGGTCAGAATTTGCCACAAGCAGCATGAATTAACGACCCCTTCATGTCAGCTGGTCAGAACATGTCAGCACCTCCATCTAATCTGAGGTAAGAACAAGAAACTTCCTGTCCACAGGGGCCGATATTCCTGCAGAACGATTTCATCACTGAGTGTAATCTACACTTTGATGAATTGCTGGAGATCTAAATGACTAAAGGAGTCCAACGCTCTACTAGATGTGGGTCATTTAATGTACAGTCATGTCTTTCTAGCAAATCCTTTACAGGTTCTAGACTTCGGTACTATTGTACCTTGTCACCACCGGAAGTTAGGGGTGGTGACAGAATACAGCACTCTTCAAATTTAGTAACGCCCCCAGCTTATGATTTGCTAGGGGCATGTTTAATCCCCCAAGTGCCGTTCTGACACACCAGTCTGTCGGGGATGACAGTGGCAAGACTGGGAGCCAGAGGCAGCAGCGGCAGGAGAGCCACAGGCAGGGTGGAACACTAAGTGAGCGGGGCACCCACCCGTCAGTGGCATACAGGTGGCGGGCGGGATGGAGCAGAGAGCTGGCACACCGGGTGCTAAGAAGTCACCGCACGGAGAAGTGAGGGAGAAGAGGCACTGCCTCACTGCAGGGGGATTCCTCCAGCACCGCCATGATCACACTGTGAGCGGAGATGGCTGCTAGCGGTTGCCCAGGGGAGATGGAAGGGGGGCGGCTGCTCCGGAGTCAGTGATATCAGCAGCGTCTGTAGTGATTTTTGCCTGGCCTGGAGGGTTAGGGTTAGATTATTAACCCTAAATGCTTTGATGTTACAGCTAGCTTCCTGGTGGTGACAAGGTACAATAGTACGATAAACTTCCATCCAGCAGTAATTCTGATCAATGGGCATCTCTAGTGCAGTCCCTTCTATTAACAAGTAGTAGAAAGCTATTCCTCTGTGATTTCTCCTAGAAATATATGAATACATTGATATATACCATTGTCAATAGCATGTGTCCCTACATACTCAGACGATGTCTGACTGGACAATGTCAAAATACAGAGATGAGCCCCATTTCTTTCTATTTATTTCATGGGGAGTACAAACATTTATTAAACATGTCAGATGCGATGATGTACTCAGTACTGGTGTATCTTGACTCCACCAGGAAGGAGTGCTAGAGAGCACACTGACAGCCCGGTGATGCCCCTTGTATGTCATTGCCTGATGAGATGGCTCCCCTGCAGGTCCTGAAAGGTCAGTATCGTCCTTCCATTCCAGTTCCTGGCCAACAGTTCTCCCCCACGCTGCTGACAGTCAGGCAGGCTCCCCCAGATGTAATTTTGCTGAAGCAGCTTTCACTGTCCCAGGCTCCCTGGGGAGTTTGTTTAATTCACGCTGCTGCACTCTGGTGGCTGGCCCTTCCCCACTGCTGCTGTGAGTGTCACAGGCTCCCCAGGTGTCCCCAGATGTCACCTCTAGCAGTGTGTTCCCCAGCACTTTCCCCGCTGCTGCTGTGAGTGTGGCAGCCACTCTGGCCGGTCCCACATGTTACCTCCAAGAGTATGTTCCCCCGGCGCTTCCCCGCTGCTCCCTTCTGTTACGAGCAGCAGCGGCAGGA